>NW_027527551.1:750237-855830 GCF_008692635.1 Crocuta crocuta | reverse complement strand
CAGCCCTTGGCTTTTTTTTTTTTATTTCGTATAGCCCCACAGCTAAGAATGATTTTAACAATTTTAAGGAATTGCTTAAAAAAAGAAGAGGAAGAGATGAAGAAATGGCAGGAAAAGATTGTATGACAAGAGACCAACAAAGGTACACAAAGCCTGAAATTTTACGATCTTGCTCTTTATAGAACAAGTTCACCAAACCCTTGAATTGGAGTATAAGTATATCACTTTCATCTGAGAACACGGTAGTTTTCTAGAATGTTTTGAACACTTGTTGATTCTTTTAAGTACCATATCTTTTTTAATAACTGGTGGGAAGGAACATCAGGGCTTGATGTCAGTAAGCTATTAGATGACACCACTAACAGCCGCTTTGCCATTTCTTCTGCTACATTGTCCTTAAAGAGGAATAGCCTTTGCGCATCTTCAGCTCCCATCTGCAAGCTCCTTCTAGAACTGACAACGCTGAAATGTGCCCACCAAAGGGCAAAGGCACACACAAATTCTCTCCATCCCAAAACGGATAGAATTGCCGGTTAACATAAAAATGCCCAGATATACTTGAACTTTAAATAAACAATGTATTTTTTAGGGTGGGCATGCTCCATGCATACTTATTGTGGAATATGTTTCTACTAAAACTTGTTCAGTGTAATTTTTATAATTTTCTCCATCATCCTTAAAAAAAGGCATTTGTAAAAAAAATAATAATAATGAAGAGGACTGTGTACAAAGTCAAAGTATTTTTAGATAGTGAGAGATTTCCTTCTTTTCTTTTTAAAATCAGCAACAATAGTAAACAGTTAACAATAGATTCCATTTACTGAGAGTTTTTCTATGTTCCACATACTCTCCTGAGCACTTTATATATAATTTATATATATATATTATATATATATATAACTATATATTCTCTTTATATATATATATTATATATATATATAACTATATATTCTCTTTATATATATATATTATATATATATATAACTATATATATTCTCTCCATTTTGGGATGGAGAGAATTTGTTATATATATATATAAAACTATATATGTATAAAAATTATATATATATAATTTATTCAGTGCTCACCAGAACACACAAAAAAATCTCGGTATTACTATTTTCCCCATTTCACATGGGAGAAAACTCTGGAAAAGAAAGGTAAGTCATTTATGCCAGAGCACGCAGTCAGTAAGTGTCAGAGGTGACGTAAGGAGAATACAGAATTCTCTCACTCCTTCCTAACTGGCAGCTAAGTAAGGAGTCCACCTAACACAAACACAACCAGTGCCGGAGAAGTGAATTTACTTCGGTCGGGTTTTTGATCTTAGAGCTAGTCCCAAAGGTACCATCCTACAGGCTTGTCTCAGAGCAGGGTCTCTCAATCTTAGCACTACTGACATTTGGGGCTGCATCCTTGACCTCTAGCCATTGATTGCCAGCAGAGCCTCCCTCTCAGTCATGACAGTAAAAATGTCCCTAAGCATCGCCAATCCTCTGGGTGTAGCATTGCTGCATTTATCAAATGTAAGTACAAGGCGCCTCGTTGAATGCGCACTTCAGAAAAGCAATGAATGATTTCTCAGTAGAAGTATATCCCATGCAATATTTAGGACATACTTATACGAAATACTGTATGTCATGCAACAAAAATCTAATGTGATCGTGCATCCAGTATTTTCTCGACAACCCTGCCTGGAGGACAAGAGCATCTCCGACTGAGAACCAGGCTAGAGCTCTGGTGCCAGAGCGTGCAGGATGGGCAAACCTTCTCCGCGTTCTCCGTATTCAACCTCCACGAACGCTCCACTGAGGAAAGCAGAGAAGGAACAAGAGGACTCCGCGGGTGGCAAACCGAAGCGTCCAAACCAACCTTACCCCTTCCCTGCCACCTCACACCCCCCGATTTAGCCCAATTCACATATGTCTTAGCCTCTCTTCCAAACTCTTGAAAACCTTTCAAGCACATGAAAACCTCTTAGCCTTTCTACCTGATGCTAATGGGTACGGGCTCCTGATTTTTCATTCTCTGTTCCAGTTGCCTTATATTATAGGGGTTTTAACCCCTTGGAAAAAGAATTTGGAATCATTTTCCCCTGGTCCTCATGTCCTCATGTTCTTCATTATCCTTCCCACTTCCTATGAACAGCTAGACTAACCTCATCCTGGGTCCTGGCGTTAGGCTTCCAAACCCCACTCCTTTACCCGCTTAGTTATAAACCTGGATTTTGCTCTCGTCTGGGTCCTGGACTCTGACCAGTTTCTGCCTGGTATTCTAGAACTGCTCCTTGTGCGGGAAGTTTGGCCACAACTACCAGTCTGAGATGTGGGCCCTGACACTCTGCCAGGTACTTGTCAGATATGGGAGCACGTAGTTTCCCACACACGTGCTGGCATGGGAGCGGCCCCGTGTGTGCAAATCACTGGGAACCACAAAAGGTTCCCCGGGCGCCTCTGGACTTCTCCGCTGCCACCTGCATGTCACGCTGCTTTGCTGGCTCTGTGAGATACAGCTGAACGAGGTAGCACACATGTGCCAGGGATCTGCTACAAACAAGACAGAGGAGAAATTCCAGCTCTTTCCTGTGAGTTAGTCATAAAAAGGCCAAAACACAGAAAAGGAGACAGGAGTATGAACATATTGGAAGGAAAAGAAGGAGAAAGGAAAGGGGAATTATTTCGGATCCTAATTCTGCTCCTATCTCAGCCAAGTTGCTAATCTAAGCCTCTACCCACTTATGGATAAATGCTTATACCGTAAAGAGTTATTGTTAGAATGATATGAATGGCATATAAAGGATCTGAATCACTTAAGTACAATGTGTGTGTGTGAGTTGGGGTGGGGGGGAATGTCAGGGGGTGTCTCCTTCACTACCAAGCAAGTCTCAGATATTTGCTAGTTGACTTACAATTCAACTCAATTCTAACACTATCTACCTGGAGATAGGGTCATGTCCCACAGATTAAGGGCACGGTCATACAAGACTGTCATCCCTTTCCCCACCTGTTCTTCTGACCTACTGGCCATAGACTGGAGGTTCCCACAACACCCTCCTTGGTTTTGAGTAATTTGTCAGGGTGGCTCACAGAACTCAGAGAAATATTTTATTGACTAGATCACCGGTTTATTATAAAAGGGTATAAGTCAGGAGCACCCAGATGGAAGAAATGCATAGGGCAAGATGTGGAGAAAGGGCTGGGGCTCCCATTTCCTCTCCAAGTGTAACACTACCAGCACCTCCGTGTCTTCCAACCAGGAGTCTCTCCTAACCCTCTCCTTTTTGGGGGGTTTTATGGAGGCTTCATTACGTATTCATGACTGATTAAATCATTGGCCATTGGTGATTGAACTCAACCTCCAGCCCCTGGCCCCTCCCCAGGGCTTGGGAGACAGGACTGAAAGTTCCAACCCCCTTAATCTCAAGGAAGACTCTATTGGCAACCAGCCCCCTCCTTAGGTGGGATCCAAAAGTCACCTTATTAACATAACAAAAGACATCTCTGCTGGACTCATCACTTAAGAAATTCCAAGATGTTTAGGAGCTCCGTGTCAGAAATGGGGACAAAACTAAATATATGCTTTTTATTATAGATCAAAATACCATACATATGCTATACCTGGGCCATGAAAAACACTCAGAAAATATTAGATCCATCTTGGGGCACTTGAGTGGCTTAGTCGGTTGGGCGGCTGACTTTCACTTAGGTCATGATCTCACGGTTTGTGGGTTTGAGACCTGCGTCCTGCTCTGTGCTGATTACCGGCTCAGAAGGTGGAGCCTATTTCAGAGTCTGTGTCTCCCTCTCTCTCTGACCCTCCCCTGTTCACGCTCTCTCTCTCTCTCTCTCTCTCCTAGAAATAAATAAAAATATCAAAAAAAAAAAAAGAAAATATTAGATCCATCTCTTTCCTTGCTTGCCTGTTCTTCCTGTAATATAGCAAAGATTACTATGACCTTCAAGAGTGGGCATGGATTTTTTTTTCTCCTAGCCGCCCCCACCCACCCCTGCCGCAATCTACATTTCCAACCTCTCCTCTTCTCTGCCCCAACTAGTCTCATTTCGTCCTGCCATTCCTCGCGCCTCTGTGAGGCAGTCTAAATTCAACCAAAGCCATTTTAAAGGGGTCTGGAAAATCAATGCTATCATATATTATAAATACAAAAATTAGAGCAAAGCAAACTTCATGCCTTGGAGCAAAAGTTTAGAATTTTAATGTGTAAGGAAGCCATTTGTCCTTGGCCCCAATCCAACCCTCCCTCTAAACATCCATATTCAGCCTCACCCAACCATTTAGATTCATTATGAAAACATGGTTGCCTTCTGCCCGAGGAACAGCTATTGGTTACTGCTGGGGGTTATGTACTAAACCTGGTGGAGCAATGTTGCGATCCAACATGTTGTATTCGGCTTTAATGGTTGGGCAAGAGTCGTTAGTGCCGTCATCTTGGCCACCCTGCACCACCCTAGTCAACACACCAGCTCTGGAGATCCTGAGGAAATGATCTTATCATCACTACATTATTAATGTTCATCTTGCCGAAAGGAATTTGCCAAGCTATTAGAGGAGCATGATTTGCAGCTCTTTGTCACTGTGAAATTCCTTCAGGACTACGAATTGAGTGAATCAGTGGATTATCACACCTGGCATTATTAAGATATATCAGGGTATAAAAATGTGACTCCCCACTGACTTCTGTCATGGAGAAAGCTGGAAAAAAAATGTTTACATGTCTGTGTTCTACTCCATAACCCCAAAGCCTTTCCAATTGTTCAGTTTGCTTAGCTAGTTTCAGCAACACTATTGCAGTGGATGACTTCACTGGACATTTACACTTATAAGAGTAGTTCTTATAAGCGTACGTGTATTAATATTCTTAATGCTTAGGTTTCTAGGGTACTGGTTATCCCAATGAGCTATCCTCCCTTGTCATGTCCTCTTTCCTATAACTTTCAAAAACTCTCTTAAAAAAAGAAATCTTAATCACATTGTGACAATAATCTTCATGGTATTATGATGAGTGAGGATTTCTCATTTATTTTTTCCACTGAGAGTGGTGACTGGCTTCATTAATCTCCCCCAAATTGATAAATATTATTTCCTTTCTCAGTAGAAAAGGAAAGCCCTGAGAATTCAGCCTCCCCCAAATCATCCATCTTGTACCCACGATTCTCTGGTTCTTTGAAGGGTAAATGACCTCTGCTTCTTTCTAAATGGTGTTCATGAAATGATAGAAATAGCTAATTGCCTAATTATTCTGTATCATGTTTTCAGTTTCTGGGAGGTTTTTAAATGGGTCTCCATCCATTTAAGGACCATATTCTGTAGATTTCTTCCTTCCCTTCTCAGCTTTGCTTTCCTGAACCTCCTGGGAGTGCCTTTCCCCCTCTTTTCCTTCCCTCCTGCAGCAGGCTCAGTGGGCTTTTTTTTCCCCCTCACAGCACACTCCTCTTGGAAGCTCCCAGTCAGATGGCTTTAATTACCACCTGAATGCAGATGACTCCCAAACCTCCAGCCCCAGCCTTGACCTTTCACCCTTTCTTCAGTCCCATATTTCTTTCTGTCTGCAGAATATCTCTACTTGGGTGTCCCACCACCTCTTAAAACTAAACATGTCAGAAACGGAGCTCATTATCTCTCCACACCCCCTTTCGTTCCCTCCCTGTTTCTCCGAGGCTGTCAATAGCACCCTCTCCTCAGGCTCCAACCCCTGGAGTTACCAGATGGGTACAGGGCAGTCCGTCACCCCATGCTTCAGCAAAGCAGATCTCGGCCCCCACATTCCATCATTGTGCTCACCAGTTTCACTTAGAATCTCTGGAAAGGACTTTGAAAGAGCAACATTGTGATCTCAGTTAATTTTGCTTTGGTTTTTTTGTAACTCTACTTTCTTATTCATCCAACTGTTGACAAATATTTAAGACCTCTCTTGCATTCCATTCCTCGAAGTCCTAGGCCCTCTGAACTGACAATCAAATTGTGGACCTCTTTCTGATTCATGACTCTAAATTATAGAATATATGAGACTACATATTTATAAAACTTTTTATTTCCTAACATAATTAATAGCTGTGCTTACCAATTAAGTAGTAAACCAATTAGTAATTAGCCTGTGAGATTGGTGAAATGGAATTTTTAAGTGATTGTTTCTATTCTTAATTCCTATTCTCTGCACCTAAAGTCACCACCACCCTTTCCCTGGGACTTAGTTGCATGTCATTATCTGTAGCACTCCCACTTCCCCCTCATCACGTGACAATAATTGTACTGCCATGCTGGATGCTATCTTGGAATTCACTGGGCACTCTGCTGAGATATTTACTCACACAGAACCACCTTAGAAGTAAGCATACAAATTGTTTTTTTGTAGGAAATAACTCAAACTTGTTTAACAAACAAGGAAGATTTATTGCTCACGTAACTAGAAGTCCAGTGTTGGTAGTCCTCAGGCATGGGTTGACCAGTGCTCTGGATCAATTTCTCTGTGGTTCCATCATCTCTGTCCTCCTCCATGTGTTAGATCTGTCATCAAGTTCATTCCCCTCACAATCACAAAATGCTGCCAGCAGTACTCAGGCCTACATACGTCCTCATTCACTCTGAAAGAGACAGACATCATCCCAGAACCAGTGAACAAAAATGGCTTTTTACACAGCTTCATACTGGGGCATGACTCATTTCTGTACTCCAACACCAACACCGTCATTGGGAAAGAGGGTGGAAGTACAATGATAGGCTAATCAGGACCCACTCCTAAATCTGGAGTTGAAGCCTATTTCATCCAAAGCACACATTACACAATAGGGAGCCATGGACATTGGGAGAAACTAGAATGTCATTGTCTCTTTTGTTCACATGAGAAAATGGACCATCATCAGCCAGCAGGTGATAAAGTGTGGATTTATGCAGACCCAGGACTTGGGTCTCTCTGACTTCAGAATTCGTTCTTTACCACCAGGTAGTAGCTCCTTATAAATAGCTGGGTTCTTTAAAACAATAAGGTGAAAATACAGAATGCACATCTCTTGGCTCTTTGTGGCTTATCATGAGAAGATCATCCTTTGATCCCATTCATTCATTTTTTACACCTAACATCTGAGCCACATTGAATTCATCTTGCTCTTTTGCTTTCCTGCTAATGTTCACAAGGGCTTTTCTTCACAAAGGGAAAATCTGTCACTCATACTTCAACAAACCATTTCTTTTTTTTGATGTTTATTCATTTATTTTTGAGAGAGAGAGAGAGAGAGAGAGAGAGCTTGAGCAAGGGAGAGAGACAGAAAGAAAGAGAGAGAGAGGATCTCAAGCATGCTCCATGCTCAGTGTGGGGCCCAATGCAAGCTTGATCTCACAACTGTGAGATCATGACCTGAGCTGAAATCAAAGACATTTAACCGACTGAGCCACCCAGGCGCCCTAACAAATCATTTTATATTTGAAACATTATGCTTATTCACATAAGATTATAAAACCCTCAAGGCTTGACCAATGACTGATACACATTCCAAACCCCTGCACCCTTGACAGGTCATTGGCACAAAGCATGTCAGTGAAGAATATAGATCTTAAAATTAATAAGGTTCCTATCATAAGGAAAGAAAATTATAACTGTGTATGGTGACGCATGTTAGACTTATTGTGGTGATCATTTCATAATATACACAAATATTGAATCATTACATTATACACCTGACACTAATATATTGTCGTATGTCAATTATACGACAGAAATGAAAGAAGGAAAGAAAGAAAGAAAGAAAGAAAGAAAGAAAGAAAGAAAGAAAGAAAGAAAGAAAGAAAGAAGATTCTTCATAGCAGTGAATGGTATCTGCTTCTTTACGGAAGGCGATCATTTCTACTCACTGACAAGTTCTAACTGAAGAGACATTCAGAAGAGAAAAGCACGTGGACCCAAGTGAAGGCAATTTTGAGCTGGAAAAGCTCATCTTTCATGTCTCCATTTTTTTCTACTTTTGGCATTATTTTCTAACACCCAAGATGGTGGAGGAGAAAGAACATGGACTTTAGAGAGAAGTGGGGGAAATATTGGCTCTTTATCTTCCCCATGCAAGTTCTTTAACTTCTATGATCCCTAGTGTCTTTTTGGTTAATGCAGGTACTTCATAGCGCTTGTTTATATATTTAACAAATGCTTATATAGAGAGCCTACCTTTCGCCAGTCACTATTCTCAGCACCTTACAAACATTGACTTCCCCTCACAACCTTCTGAGTGGGACACTATTACTATCTGCACTTTATCAGCGAGTAAACTGAGGTTCAGAGAATTAAGGAATTGTCCAAGATCACAGAAGTGCTAAGTAGTAGACCCAGGATTCAAACTGAGGCAATCTGGCTCTCAAATCTATGTTCTTATCCACTACACTATCTTGAGTTACCAAAAGGCCTGAATAGAAACTGATAGAAAGTATACTGGTATATTATAATTTTTTAATGTTTATTTTTGAGATACAGAGAGACAGAGCACAAGCTGGGGAAGGGCAGAGAGAGAGGGAGACCCAGAATCCAAAGCAGGCTCCAGGCTCTGAGCTGTCAGCACAGAGCCTAACGTGAGGCTCAAATTCATGAACCGTGTAATAATGACCTGAGCCAAAGTCGAACACAACCAACTAAGCCACCCAGGTGCCCCAAGTATTCTAGTATATTATAGATGCCCCATATGCATTATAGCATCTCCCTTTCTTGACCATTAAGATCCTTCCCAGCTATCAAAACACAAATGATGAGATTTATAAATTGATAGGAAAGGGTTTAATTAATTTATTACATTTTTAAGCCTTTCTTATTTGGAACAATTTTATGTGCTACTAAAGGAATTTCAAGTGCCACTGGGTAGGTAAAAAAAAGACATTTCAGGGACATTAGAAGATTCTTATTCCAATGACCGTGGAAAATCATAGCATTCTTATTCATACAGTTGCTTCTTAAGAATCACCAGTTGGTACTAATTGCTCAGTGCCTAGGTGTTAGAGACAAGATATTTTGAGTTCTCTTTTTTCTGGTTTTTCTATCAGCGTGAAGAAAGGTATGGCCATGTGACTTGTTTTGGCCAATGGCATGTGAATGAAGTGACTTATGTGATTTCCAGACGGAAACTGTAATAGCTAGCTTGGGATTTCCTTCCCTTAGAAATCATTGATACCCCGAGAGTAGTGGCCCTGTCAGCTTGCCTGCTGAGTGAGGATGGCATGGAGAGAAGTGCCCAGACAGCCCATGATGGGCATGCAGAATAAGAGAGAAATAAATCTTTATCAGTCTTACACCACTGAGATCTGAGAGTTGTTTGTTACAGCAATGTCACCTAACCCACCCTGGTTGATTCACTAGGGGTCAGAATAAGGGGAAATGTTCTTCAGTCTCTCTCCTAAATATGTTGTCTGTCCTACTCAAGAGAGCAAGTACAAGACCACAACCTCCTGTTACTAGGGGTCCATCCCCTAGAGTGGCTGTCCTTCTGAGGAATGTCCCTCTGGCTGGAAAATATCTTACTCAAGCATGTTCCCATCCCTAGCAAAATCCTTCCTTCTACTTTCCCAGTCTGAGCATAGTCTTCCCTTCCCTAAGACTACCATTTTCTAAAGAGCAAAGGACACTCCCCCCTTTATTTCTCTACTCCTTAAGCCTACCACATGTCTACTACTCCCCTGAGCAAGATATTCCCAAGGTCACGACCCAGAGTTCCCTCATGTTTAGACGTTTATCATCCCAGAAACTTCGAATGGGAAATACTTCAGTGCCCAATAGAGGGCAAGAAAAAGGCAGATGTGCAGAGACTGAGGTTGTCCATTGAAGAAGGAAAGCCTCTCTGAGGCAGTTATATTTTTAATCAAGGAGAGCACAGGGTACAGGCCCATTATGCAGGAACATATGTGAGTCACTCTGTAGTATTTGTATGATTCAGATTAAAGTGTACACATAAACTTTTCAACTTTAAGTTGCTCATATTTATATCACCCAGAGCCTAGCACAATAATTGGGGCATAATAAAAACTCAATAAAAGTTTGATAAACAGATTTTAATTGATGGTACATGATATCAATAAAAATGGCTGACAGATCCATGTTAGATAAAAACTAAGAAAGCAAAGAGAGAAAATAAAAAAAGTCAATTTGACTTTCACCAATATGAATTATAATAGTTTACAAGAACTGCTTACCACCTGTGCCTAATTACAGTGTAGCACAATCATGACTGGAACTATTATTAAATGTGTGCCAGATTAACTCTGCTGTGTGTTTTATTTGATGACAATAGGCTTCCTAGTCTGCTGCTCATGAAAAATGGCTGTTTGTGTAGCTTGCTTGGCTGTTTCCATCTTTAAAAATTCCATTGTGCATTGATGTTCCTCTATTTGACCAACCCAATCAGAGTTGAAGTTTGCTTGCATGAGCAAAAACAGAATCCCAAATAATCACTAATGCTTTCTTCTGGTTAAAAAGGGGACCTATAGTTCTTTTCCTTCTTAACCTGTCCAGGGTATTGAATCAGAGACCATTCCTGCTTGTTATGAGCAGGAGGCCCTGCACTGGACTTTTCATTAAGCCTCTTTACAAGCTACCCAGCAGCTCCTGTCCCTCGCCCCCCACCTCAGCTCCATGTCCTCAGGGAACTCAGCCACAGTGTCTGTCCTTGTCCTCATTGCTGAGGCCACTGAGCTAGCTCTCACTTGAATTGCAGTTCCATTTTACCAGATGGCTTTAAATTAACCCCACTTGCATATTTCTGTACCCAGATTCATTTCTTTCCTACCTCTCCACTTTCTACGGCAACATCATTCTCTTCACCACCAGGATAGAAACCTTGTGTGCTCTACGGCTCCCTCTCCTTATTCCTTGTTTCTTTCTTTTTTCTTTTCTTAATTTTTTTAACGTTTATTTATTTCTGAGAGAGAGGGAGACACAGAATCTGAAGTAGGCTCCAGGCTATGAGTTGTCAGCACAGAGCCCAAAGTGGGGCTCAAACCCACGAACTGTGAAATCATGACCTGAGCGGAAGTCAGATGCTTAACCCCACTGAGCCACCCAGGCACCCCTGTTGGCTCATTCCCACCTAAAGTTTGTCAGATGTACCTCTTCCCCTTAATTTTCTTGGTCCCCACAAAATGCAGGCTCCACACTCTTCCTGAATGATATAGGAATTCAGGAGTTCTCCTGTCTACATTCCATGATGGACCACCCATGTCAGTCAGGCTCTGGTACAGAAGCAGAAGTTATATATGATAGAGAATTGTAACCTAAATAGTAAAGAACAGAAAATTCACAAGGAGAACAACTTTAAGGTTTCAGAGAGGTAACAATTACAGGAAGGAACTACCACTCCAAAAGCTGTGAGATCAATGAGAAAAGGCTGGAATTACTAAAACGTAGAAAAAGGGGCTTCACAAACCTGAAAAACTCAGACCTCTGAGGAGAGGTGCTGTTTGGCTGGGGCCAGAGTCTCTAGCGAGAGGGAGGTCCCGTGTGGTTGGGACCCCAAACCTCTGAGCAGGGGGTAGGTGTTTCCCGGCTACGGCTGGCGTGTGGGAAGTATGAGTGCAAAGAAGCAGGTTCTGTGAAAGTTGGGAAAATTGCTAATTGGATTGAACAGCTGCTCCCGCAATCAGGTACAACTGCCAGATTTTGTTAAGAAGTGAAGCTGGGGCCACGCTCCCAGGAACAGGGAGCAAACAGGAAGCCCACACACAGGAAACAGGAAGGAGCGAGTCTTCTGTCCTCCACCTAGCATCCCCAAATGGCAGAGCCTCACAGGGAGCTGGCTGGCAAAACCGAATTGTTTATAGAGTCCCTGCTCGGACATCACTAAAGGAATATGGAAAGCTGGGACTGAAAGACAAGACGTGGCACGTGATGACCTAACTAATGAAGGATACTTCATTTCATCATGACTCAGCTTCTTCATTTCTTGTGGCTCGAGTCTAAACGACAAACCCTGGATATAACTATATCTCTGCTCCTTTTCATGTTTCCAACCTTACCCACACCACAGATACTCTGGTTACACCAATTCGTCTCTTGACTCTTACCACAACCCCCTTCCAAATTTCCACCAGTGCCACTTGCAACTGTCTCGGTATTACCTTGCCAGTTAAGTTCCAGTCAAGTGGCCCCAGGAGTCAAAACTTCCTGTAGCTGTTTTCAAATTGATTCATAAAGTTCAAGCCCACTCTGGGACTTCCTCTGCTATAATCAGGGAAATCCATCTCTTCCACTAGAAAGGAGTTCCTTTTGAGTAAGAGCAATAGACACTCAAGTAGGAGTGTGCAAGCACGGTAAATGGCAAGTCCATTCACATGTATAACTGAATACAGTCCTAGTGAGAGCCCAATGAGGAGCATCAAGTCAGCCAGCAAAATAGCCCAAACTTTCATCTATCACAGCCACGGGTAGATTGGATCAAGAAAATAAGCAAGGAACTTGTTTTCTATGGCTTTGCTCACAGAAGCTCTCCTACCTAAAATTTCCTGCCCCCCCCCACTTCTGTCCATAAAGGCAACCCCTAAATTTCCTTGATGGTTAACTTTCAGACTTACTTTTTTTATGGTTTGTCAAGAAAGCAAACTTCCAAGGGCATGTGGGTGGGTGGCTTAGTTGGTTAAGTGTCCTACTCTTGGTTTTGACTCAGGTCATGACCTCATAGTTCATGAGTTCTGCCCCAGAGCAGAGCCCACTTGGGATTCTCTCTCTCTCTCTCTCTCTCTCTCTCTCTTCTGCCTCTCCCTTGCTTGTTCACGTGCTCTCTCTCTCTCAAAATAAATAAATAAACTTAAAAAAAAGTAAGAAAGCAAACTTCCCAATCTTTCGTAGTGTGAACAAGGAAGCAAAGAATATAGAATTAAGTTTAAAGAAAATAGTTGATAGATTTTTTAAGTTATTTATTTATTTTGAAAGAGAGAGAGAAAGAGAGAGCATGGGGAGGGAGGGGCAGAAAGAGAGGGAAAGAGAAAGAATCCCAAGTAGGCCCCATGCTGTCAGCACTGAGCCTGACATGAGGCTCCATCCCATGAACTGTGGGAACACGACCTGAGCCAAAAACCAAGAGTCAGACGATTAACTGACTGAGCCACCCAGGCGTCCCTAAAGAAAATAGTTGAAATGCATCTGGTCCTCACCCATCTCTAGTCCTATACCCAGAGATAACAACTTTCACTCATTAGTCTGGCAAAGGTTTTAAGACTTGGTCATTAATTTTGCTATTTTAAGGAAACTATATCAGCATAACAGCATTAATGTTATGATCACATTTATTTATAATTACACACACATACACATTAAACTACTAAAGGGTTTACCTCTAGGGAGGATATTTGGGGGAAAGAAGGTACAGAAGGACTCATATTTTTCCTTCTGTTTCTATACTGTATGAATTTTTTATAATGCCAATGTATATATTAATAAATTTGATAACTGTAATGATAGAGTCCAAGTTAAAAGTGATAAAATTGTGGAAGTCAGAATAGATGTTGGAAATAGCCTAGTGAAAATACCAGAAATACACTATATTCAACTATTTGTTGACAAGGAATGAAACATTAAATCCAGTACATTTTCTAATTACGTATGGCAAAGTACAGGCTTCCTTGCAGATTTCAAAGGAGACCCTCCCTCCATCTTTAAAACTGTATTTTTGAGCTTTGCTAGAGTTAAAAACTAGTGGGATTCTCTACAATGCAGTCTGCAGTGTACGTTTTGGCACACAGTTGAACATTTGAACAGAGCAAAGATCAATGGGAAGCCCGTTATCCTTGGGTTTGGCAAAGTGTTTAAACCTGTTTGGGTTTAAGTATTCAGAATGATGAAATGTTAGCCCGTCTGAGACTACTTCAGCCTTTTTTCAGGTGCAATTTCGACAGCTGTGTAAAGGATTTATGCGAGTTTGGATGAATTCAAACACAGGTGTAAAAGATAAAAGGCAAGGGGAACAAATGCTCTACCTATGATCATTTTTCCATGTTTGGCTGTCTTATTTGCCTGTTGATCTCGGTACCTTTCATGCAACATCTATCTTATGAGTCATCAAAAAGCGCCACCTTATTTTAATTTATTGCTAATAAAGAGTGAAATTTTGAACAAAATTATCCCTGGTTCCTCTGTCTAAACTCAACAGAGTTTATTCCCTTGCTGCTTCCATCTTTTCTCCATTGCCTTCAAGTGGATTATTCTGCCTCCCTCAATCTCTTTGACCTGCAGATGGATTTAACAGATCTTACAGCAGTGTCTCAAAATGATACTGTGAAGTGTCTCACATAATCATTTGAACTATGTTCTAATCGAGAGGCTTAATATTATGTGTCCTCAGTAGAACATAATGTCTGGAGCGTGGCACAGAGTCTTACGGCCTTTGTTCCTTATCACACTAAACATCGTGTTTGCTGATTGTTGTTAGTTAGGCAAAAAATAATCGGATCCTTAAGAGCCAATTTTAAAAAAGGTATACTCCATAAAAGTAACGGTTTTTAAAAGGATTTTTCTCTTGGTTTTGTATTGTCATATGTTAGATGACATTCTGCTCCGATTTTGTCTAAGACAAAGAAAACACCCCAACACAACTAAGATCTCACAATATCCGTAGATAGGAGTAGCCCACCAAAGTGACAGCTATGCATGACAGATGAGCAAGATGTAAAGGGACAGGGTGACAGCAGGATGAGACAGCAGATTCACCGCAGCTGCCCAGACTTCTTCATATGTTCACATGTCACACAACAGCCTCAAGTCTTCTAGAAATTCTTGGAAGTACTTTGGGGTCCGGCACAAACAAACAAACGAAAAACAGTGAAACACAGAAGATAAACTCACGTTATGCATGAACTCATGCTGGGAGGCCTGACATACTAGACAGGATTCAGGATCCTGGATTCTAGCTTAAACTACTAGCTCTGTAAATCCAGGAGGGTCCCAAGTCCTATGCCTCCTTATCCTCATAGGTGAAATGGGAATAATAAATTCTATCCAATTTAGTTCCAAAGAAATTATGAGGCTCAAGTGAAGTAAGAAACATGAAACTGCTTTGCAAAGTGGTGAGTACCGTAGAAGGCAATATTGGTAGTGTCATTTCATTTGTTATGCCGAAAACAATGATGCATAATTTCACTTGCCCATAAAATTCATTTGGCATATTATTATTATTTATTTTTATTTCTAAGAGAGAGATAGAGAGACAGCGTGAGCAGGGGAGGGTCAGAGAGAGAGGGAGTCACAGACTGAAACAGGCTCCCGGCTCCGAGCTGGCAGCCAGCACATAGCCCGACGCGGGGCTCGAACCCACGAACCGCGAGATCTTGACCTAAGCGAAAGTCGGATGCTTAACCGACTAAGCCACCCAGGCGCCCCTGGCATATTATTTTTGGAAATTTTAGGAAAATTCTTAGCTCCTTGTGAAGAGTTTGAGATTTTAGAGTATAAATTATTCCTTCTAAATTTATTTATTGAATTTACTTATAATAGTCTAATTTAGTTGCAAGTGGAATTCTTAGCTGTAAAACTCGAAGTCATTTCATATCTGTTCATTTCTGTCACTTCGAGAAAGCAGGAAAAATTTGAATGTAACAAAACTGCAAACATTATAGCAGTAATGATTATTTACTTTTCTGATGTTTTGAAAACTCTATACTCCAGAGAGAATAAATTCCCATTTTATTCAAAAAAAGCAATAAGGACTAAAAAAGACTCCTTCCAAAAATATGCATTATAGCTAACTTTGCATCCAGCTGTCTACCCAATTATTATATTTTTGAGCTACTAATACAAGCATTTTTCAGATTTTGGATGCTTTATTTTATCTTCTTCACAGATTGCTGAAAACCAAGGGTCCGTAATAATTCTATATTGTTCCTGGAAGCAGAGTTGAATGGACCTCACCAACACCTTTCTTAAGTAAGGAAACCAAGGTATAAAGAGACTATATGACTAACCCAGTAAGGTATTAGAAGAACCAGAATCAACTAGGTTTCCTGACTTGGTCTTCCATCCTTTCCAGAACAACAGCCAGCTATACTTTTTTTTTAAGTTTTTAAATTTATTTTGAGAAATACAGAGAGAGTACAAGCAGGTGAGGGGCAAAGAGGGGGTTGGGGGGGAGGGAGGGAAAGAGAGAGAGAGAGAATCCCAAGTAGGCACTCCTCTGTCAGCACAGAGACCAAGGTGGGGCTCAAACTCACAAAATGGGGAGATCATGACTTAAGAAGAAATCAGGTCTGACGCTTAACCTTCTGAACCACCCAGGCTCCCCAACAGCCAGCTATCCTAGTTTGATGGTTCCAAACATAATCCACTTTCCTTTATATGCAGGAGATGGAGGAATCTACATTAGGGAAGAAACAATTGGATACCACATTGGAGGAATATGCTGGAATCCCAAGCTAGATCCCATACCTACTGAGGGCCACGTCATTACACCAAAGTCATTTTCTAACATTAAGTCTTACACCTTGCTCCGGCTGTGGTGTCTCACCAGCTGAAAGCCACCCCCCAGAGAGGGCTTTCCAGCCATCCTAACTACATCACCACCAACCTCTTTATCCCATCACCTCATGTTAGTTCTCTGCATTTACAATTGTGTGTGTGTGTGTATTCCTGTCCTCCGCACTGAAATGTAAGCTGCGCCAGAGTAGGGACCCTGTCTGTGTTCCTTATCAGTCATTTCTCAGTATTCAGAATAATGCCCAATACTTAGAATACACTCAATAAATATTTGCTGGGGGCACCTGGTGGCTCAGTGAGTTGCTCAAGTCATGATCTCACAATTCCTGAGATCCAGCCCTGTGTAGGGTTCCTTGCTATTAGTGGAGCCTGCTTGGGAGTCTCTCTTTCCCTCTCTCTCGGCCCCTCCCCTGCACATGTGCTCTCTGTCTCAAACTTTAAAAAAGATATATTTGCTGAATGAATGAATGTGCCACTTGCCTTGTAACTCAATCAAACGTATTAAAGTCACTATCCTCACTTGCATTTCTGCGTTAGAATTTTTGTCCCAGGACATCTCAGCAGCATGCATTAACCAACAACGAGATATCTTCTATTTGTTTTCCTATTACTTGGAGTGACGATTTTAACAAAATATTTTATTTTGTTTTCTTTTGCATTTATAAGAGAAAATACACTTCTACTCATGGGAAGAGAAATGTTATTTTTGCCCTTTAAATTGGACGATGTACTAATTGAATCAGTTTTTCCAATTTGGGGGAAACAAAAATTTGTCTAGTCCCCAAGGAAGAGATTTTTTTCCCCCTCTTCATCCTTGGCGTACATTAATGTACCCAGACAGTCTGTTGTCTGTTTGCTTAGAAGTCCTTTCTCAAAGTGGTCCTCTTCAAAAGCTTTCAAGAACATACCAGGGCTCTTTAGTGTGGAAGGCTATTTTTAAAAGAACGGGGTGGGGGAGAGGAAGTTAAAACAAAATGAAAAGATTGAAACCTCTGGCCTAATTGACTTGTCCACTTGGTGCTGTTAAAACACAATGGTTTTGTCGATCCTGCTTACCGTGGGACAGACCCACTAACTGGCCGCCATACAATGCGTCCTCTCCACAAGGAATTAAGAGTTTTCTGCAATAGTAACCTTACCTACTTAATCGAATCTTGAACAATCTATGCTGAACAGAGACCACTGAAACAAGCTAACTAAATGTCGCTTGTCACATAAATTAATTTATGGTTTCATGATCCCGATTTGTAACTCTGCACGACAGTAAAACCTGAGCCAACTAAGGCAAGCAGGAGAGGATGAAGTTCCGCTGGTACCTTTTCTTTTGAAGTGGCCCCAAACCTTAAAGCCTGCATTTCATTTGGGAAAGTCTTTTGCTAAAACCACTTCCCATATGCAACCCATCTGGAGGACTATAATCTAGTCTTGCCTGCAGCGAACCGACAATAATGATGCTTGCCTTTCATCACAGATCCCTGCGTGCTAGACAAACATTAATTAATGCCCCCAACACACCTGTGAGGTAGGGAAGTATTATTATCCCTGGCTCTCAGATGAGGAAATCCAGACACCAAGAGGTTAAATGGCTTGCCTTAGGCCTCGGAGTGAGCTAACAACTATGCAAAACTTTCCACTAACCCATGGCCCTCCTTACGGCTGTAGCTCTGAGAAACTTCAAGATCAGTTCATGAGCAGAATCATCTCTAGACGAGATGAGCTATAGCTGACTTATTTGTCTTTTCCACTGAAAGTTTAGACCCCATTCCAGACCATAAATGAACTCCTGCCTTAAGGTCTTAAAATGTAGAAACAATATGCAAATCTGGTGAATTTCTATCTTTCAGAGCCCTTCCCAAAGTGCCATTTAATTGTTACATCTGAAGGAAAGCGATCGACTTGCTGGCCCGGTCTTCAGATGACACTTATTGAGAGGCTGCTATGTGTCAGGCACTGTGATTTCAGTACTGGCTCTCATCTGCTTTCCAGAAAACTCAAGCGTGACTCCAGCAAAGCAACTATTGTGACTTGAGTCAAATGGAAATTAGGACTTACTCTAAGGATAGCTTCTTTCCTGCCCAAAAATTGGCAAGAGGGGTGTAAGAATTACCAAGAGAATCCCAAAGGTCAGGAATGCAATGATCATTATATGCCAGAACAGCCTTCCCACTAAAGGCACAAAACCTTGGAGTCCACCTAGATTACCAAAAGTTCTACCAAAATGTATGATCCTCGTCCTATGAATGACAAATAAGAGCAACTACTTGCTACTAACTGAAGTTTTCTATGTCCCAGGCCTCACATAAAATGTCACTTTAATATCTGCAAATCACCTTCAAAGAAATTGATGGTATTTTTTTTTTCATTTTACAAATGAAGAAAACAAGCTCAGTGTGTTAGGTAACCTGCTAATCGGTGGCAGAGCCAGCCATTAAAAAAAAAAAAAGGTTTAGGGGTGCTTAGGTGGCTCAATTGGTTAAGCAACCAACTTCAGCTCAGATCATAATCTTGTGGTTTGTGGGTTTGAGCCCCACGTTGAGCTCTACGCTGACAGCACGGAGCCGGAAGCCTGTGTCGGATTCTGTGTGTTCCTCTCTTTCTCTCTCTCTGCCCCTGCCCCTACTCACACCCTGTCCCTCTCTGTCTCTCTCTGTCTCTCTCTCTCTCTCTCAAAAAAGTAAATAAACATTTTAAAAAATCAGGTTTGAACACCAAGTCCATCCTCTTAACTATAATATTTTACTACTTCTTTTGTGAGGATAATTGATTCTTGATTGATTATCTCTTCTCTTTTTACTATTTCTTTATTCTTTTAGCACCTTATATGAAAGTTTTTTGAATATTAACCAGATATCCCTACCATGAGAATGAGCCTAAACACCAAGCTTTGCTATGAAAATCTTCTCTGCACTGGCCCAGCCAGTAATTTGCAACAGAGCTACACTTTGAGCTTTTGAACTTTTGTCGACCAAGCCCTGGGAACACTACTTTTAGATTCTGTTATATAAAGAACTCTTGTTTGAAGTATAGCTTCTTATTCAAGGAGCACTGGGACCATTTCTGTACTCTGGACCCCATATCTGGTTTGAGTCCCTGATTTCAACCGGACCTCAAGCTTCTGTGTAAGAACCGGTTCATTTCTTTATCCATCCATGAATCAGTTTAGGCTGATACAGTTTAGGCAAGTATCAGATTAGCCAATTCAAACTGACTAACAATAAAAAGGATTTATTGGTTGACTAAGTGAAAAAGCCAGCGGTAATGTGAGCTTCAGGTATAGTTTGATCAGGATTCTGGTTCTGCTTCCCTCAGATTTATTCCCCTCTGTATGCCAGACTGTTTTTTCAACTGGCTCCTTTCCTAGTTAAAAGATAGCCGTCAGGGGGCTCCTGGGTGGCTCAGTCGGTTGAGCGTCCGACTTTGGCTCAGGTTGTGATCTCATGGCTTATGGGTTCAAGCCCTGCGTTGGGCTCTGTGCTGACAGCTGGCCCAGAGCCTGGAGCCTGTTTCAGATTCTGTGTGTGTCTGTCTCTCTGACCCTCCCCTGCTCATTCTCTCTCTCTCTCTCTCAGAAATAAATAAAACATAAAAAAAAAAAAAAAAAGATGGCTGTCAGTAGCAATTCGGGCTTCAGCTTCCTTGTTTATATCCTGTACATGGTGAGAAG
Organism: Crocuta crocuta; assembly: GCF_008692635.1. Classification (NCBI taxonomy): domain Eukaryota; kingdom Metazoa; phylum Chordata; class Mammalia; order Carnivora; family Hyaenidae; genus Crocuta; species Crocuta crocuta. Next base: position 835,728 of record NW_027527551.1, on the reverse strand, counting down.
AGGTGCAGGGGAGAGGGAGAAACAGAAAGAGAGACAGGGATTTTGAGTCAGTGTCAAAATCATTATGTGTGAATTATGAGCTTTGTGCTTATTAGACCACCAATGAATCTGCCTTAAGGCTAGGGAACTGACAACTACCCTGAATGGCTCAGGCCTGAGTTACCTGATCCTATCAGTATGCCAAATGTGGGGGTGTGGGGTAGGATTATCTGAATTGTCTCGAATCAACCTACCCCATTCTCTATAGCTACAACACAGTGGAGAGGTAGCTCCTCACATGAAAATCTGGAGAGTGTTAGGAAGGGAAAAAAAGGGGGATGAGTATTAAGTAAGCAACCAATGAATGTCCCCCACAGTCCACCCCTTTGGCCACCCAAATTCATATTCCCTGTACTTTCAAAATTGTCCATACATGTGTAAAATGAATTCACTCAATGGGGCACAACACAATGGTCCATGTAGTTAAAGCCAGCTCCAAGCCTAAGGACTGTGGCCAAATGGCCAGTCTACTCTGACAAATCTTGCATTAACTTCTCATGGCTCAGTGACACGTGGCCAAGTGATGAAGTAACCTCTATCAATATATTTGATATACAATGGTGGAGAGAAAACAAGACAACTGCAATTTTTTTAAATTGCATTTGGAAAAGAAAAAGAGGGGGAACAATACACATTGGTCCCAAGCCCATAGTATAGATCAGATCCTATTAAACAGTAATGTCAAGGATATAATGTCAAGATACAATATGTGTAGTATGTTTTATAGGTATATATTATATAAACATGAATTTAATAAACATAATGTTATAATATAAATATTTCGCTGCTTTGACAGGGGAATGTGTTCCTTGGTTAGACAGCAGATTTGTCTACTTTTGCAGGTAGAAAATGATTAACACAAGTGCTCAGAAAGAGCAGAGGTGTTATACTTCTCTACCATTAATCAAGCAGGGTCTGTCTGTCTGTGGAGCTTGAAGCAAGATCAATCCTGCTCAAACATTAAGTCTGCTTTATAACACACAATGGAAGAGGGGTAAGTTCCTAAAGGAAAATCTAGGTTCTGTAAGGATAGAGGATGAAAGTAAATAGATACTAGTAGAAATTGCTGGATGCCTAGCCTAACGTTCATTCTCCTCCTTTTCTCTAATAATGGAACTCCAGACTGTGCCTGACAAAATTAAAGACCTCACTGCCTAGCATCCCATGGAGCTAAGGACATGTGCCTAAATTCTGACCAGTAAGATGTAAGCAAAACTGTTATGCGACAGATTCCAGGAAATTTCCTTTAAGGACAGCTGGTGTGTGCTCTTTGTCTCTTCTCCCTTTCCTCCATCTTGCTATCTAGAACATGGTTATGATGAGTAGCATTCTAGTCACTATCTTGGACCATTAGGACAAAGGCCACTTCTTAGGGATAGCAGAGAGTAAGCTGGAAAGAAACTGGACCCCTAACTTCAGGGAGCCACTAAAATATCCATGAATTCTCTATCTCAAGACTTTATTACATGAGAGAAAAAATAAGTTTTTACATTATTTAAACCATTGTGTTGGAAGGGCATGGTAGTTTTGATGAATATTAATCTAGCAGCAGGCCACCAAATTTTTTTCATTTAACCAACATTTATTTGGAATCTTCCTGTGCTAGATTCCTTGACCGTCAGTTCCTTTGATTCATTCAACATCCAGACTGACCCTGAACCTACTCAGACACTTTGTGCTGACTTTTTTCCCATAGTCTTCTGGGTCCCAGAGGAGAGTTCTGCCTCCACTGTTCCGGGCTTTCCAGGGCCCAGGGTAACACTAATTCCTTTTCTGGGCAAGTTTTTCTCTCATCCTACTTAGATGGATGATTTCAGAATTGTGCATGTCCTTATTCAGTTAAGCTGGATTTTATTTAATATTCCAGGGGAAAAATGAATTACCGCACATTCTTAGTACTTAACAATGCATTTGACCTGGTTTGTCTTCATTCAAAACCACAAATTCCCCTTTGACACCTCAGCCTTGACTTTCTTCTGTGAAGTGACTTTCTAACTGAGCATCCCCCAACATTTCCCACCTCAAAACAACAACAACAACAAACCTGACTTGAATTACAGAACATGTGAATGTAGTTCAAACTATTTATTTTTTATTTGGATGGGTCTTTGTCAGTAACTATGCATGACTGGAATTAGAATATGTGTAAGTGGGCACTGTAATGCTTTTTAATAAAAAGAATGATGATTATTTGCTAATTTGAAACAGTACACTGGTAATATCTGTATCTTTATTGAATACGTACTCTGTTGCACAGAAAATACTAACCACATTAAGTTACATTATCCCACTTAAATCACGTAATGACCCTATGCAGCAGGAGCTATTATTACCTACATTTTAAAGATGAATAAACCGACAAGTTAAACAATTGCCAAAAATCACACATCTGGAAGGTGATGTGTGGGGTCACTAAATCTGAATGGCAGCGACACCCTCTGAGCCCACAGAAGGAACAGAAATTTTCCAGGTCGTACCTCACCTGCAGTCACAAAGACAACCTGTCCTGAGCTATACAGTCAATCCTCGGATTGGATAGGAAGAGATATGCACAAGAAAAAAGGTCAGTATATAATTTTTTTTTTGTCTTTAGAAAATATCCAGAGCCATTCAGACGCTTCCCTATTATCTGTCAAACATTAACCTCCAGAATCTAAGCAGAAAGTCAGGGAGATTCCTCCAATGAATCATTCAGAAGCCAGGAAATCCACTTGCTCAGAAAATTAACTCTGTGTGTGTGTGTCTGTGTGTGTGTGTGTCCCCTCTTGTCTGCAGTTTTGCTTTCTGACGTTTCAGTTACCCAGGGTCAACTGCGGTGGAGAAGCAGGTGATCCTCCTTCTGACTAATCACTAGAGGGTTAGCAGTAGCCTAACACCACGTCACAACGCCTACCTCACTCACCCCACTTTATCTCATCATGTGAGTGTTTTATCATCTCATATCATCACAAGAAAAAGAAGGGTGAGTACAGAACAATAAGATATTTTGAGAGAGAGAGACTGAGACAGGGAGATAGTGAGAGAGAGAGCACGTTCACATAACTTTTATTATAATTATAATTGTTATCATTGTTCTATTTTATTATTGTTGTTGTTAATCCCTTACTATGCCTAATTTATAAACTACACTTTATCATAGGTATATATGTATAGAAAAAAACAACACGTATATAGGGTTCGATACTATCTGCAGTTTCAGGCCATCTGCTGGGGGTCTTAAAAAGTCTCTCCCACAGATAAGAGGGGACTACTATAATGGGTGTGGTCTCTTAATGAAGATCTTGGGCTTTTTTTTTTTTTTAATTCTAGTACTGTTTTCTAAATATGAAAGCCCTCTTTAAGAGCAGGTTCCCCGATAAACATACAAACACCAAAACCCCTGGCTTGCTCCCTCCGGCTGTTACAAATCTTGGGCTTGGAGTGCAGCGTTAGAAAAGAAGCAGGGTCCACCTGCTAATAATAGCCCTGGCTGTGAGGCCTGTTGATAGAACGCATGACAGTTAAACCACCAGCAAAGGGTATGTGTTTTAGCCATTTCCAGTTTTATAAAGAATGTAAAGAGATGGGGACGTAAACGGCTCCGGAACGAAGAGCCGTGCTCATACTGTGCCACCTGTAGGCAGAGCCCGGTAATCTCAGTGAGCACCTGAGCTACAAAAAGAGACCTCGTTCACCGGAAATGAGGGAATGAATGAACTAGAAATCAGTGGGGTCATTGAGACAATAGCACAAGGTCTTGGGTCAACCACACACCACCTATGGTTTCTCAGGGCTGCTACCAAAAGAAACAAATCTGTATTTCAACCGTCCATGTTTTAAGATTCTACAGCAACATAGTGTGAAGCATCTAAATAAATTTGGTCATATTCTTATTGTTGGGACAAAGGGATATTTTAACCTTTCTTTGATGCTTACTCTACTTTTCCAAGAAGTAGCTTCAGTCAGCTGTAAGTGGCTTCCTCGACCCATTCGTCATTTTGGGGATCCAGTGTCCTTGCGTAAAATGTAGCTCAAATCAAGGAAAATTGTGGATGCGTTGAGTACGCGTCAAACTCAGAGTCAGAGCCACCCTATTCGATGAAGGAGCCTTAAGCCTTGTATAGCTACTCAAGTTTAAGTTAAGTACAATTAAATAAAATTTAAAATTCTATTTCTTAGTCACAAAAGACCCATTTCAAGTGCTCAATAGGCATGTGTGACTAGTGGCTTCCATAGAAATAACCCAAATAGAGAGCTTTCCATTATCACAGAAAGCTCTGTTGAACAGTGACATTCTCTAGCCTGGGTCGTCAGAGTCAGAGAGTTCCCTGCTAAAAGATTTAGGCTGTGTAGGACAGATACTAACTACAAAAATTGTCTTTGTGAATTTGAGTTATACTTTCATGGAGTCACAGTTATTTGTGAGCTGGTTGTTTAGTTCAGTTATGACTTCCTAGCTACGTGCAGCTAGAATTAAATTCACCTGCATGTGACAAAAACATAAATTAACAGTAGCTTAAATACACGGAGTTCTGTCTATTATGTCAGAGTTCCAGAGATCAGCAGTCCAAAGCTGGTATAGTAATTGGATTAAATCATTAGGGACCCAGGCTCCTTTCCCACTTTCTTTTGTGTCACTCCCAGGAAATGGACTTCCATGGCCTGGCCTAATGTGATGTCTAGAACTCTCGTCTCTGTATCTGCCTTCCAGCCAACTACAAGGAGACAAGGGAAGGAGATGGGTAAGTCTTCTCCTTTCAGGATATTCCCTTAAGTTGCAAACAACATTCTTGTTTGCCTCCTATTGTCCAAAATGTAAATGCATGCCCACTCCTAGCTGCACACAAAACTGGGGAATGTGGCCTTTATTCCGGTGGCCATAAGATTAGGGGTTTTATTAGTTTGGAATAAAGAGAATGGAGAGTAATCTGGAAACTCTGCCATATAGATCGTGTTGCAAAATGGTAAAATGGAGACATAAAAAGAGAATAAAGAGAATTTAGTTCTCCAAGTGCAAGCGATATTGGTAAGAAGTTGAAAATGGGTAAATGTATTGAGTAAATGAAAAATCTCTGAGTTCCTGGTGATTTTTAACCATCTGTATTTCCTTGGTGGCCACATAAATGCTGTGATTTAAGGATCACACCCTCCTCTCCACAGCACTTGGAATTCTTGTTAACTTTCTCCTAGGATTTGAAATGCCATCAACTGCAGATTTATTTCTGTTAACAAGGTGTTTACAAAATGCAAACAAATATTCATTCGTTCTCAATTTATTATGAATTAGTCAAATCCAACTGTTGATTGCCAAAGATAGAGGGATTGACTGAACATGAATGGGGAGAAGGAGAATAAGTAACGTTGCAACTTTGGGACTGGGAAGACATGAGAGGAAAAGCATTGTGGCTATACAGGTGCTGGGAAAACCTCAAGAGCAGAATGAGATCACTGGAAACTTGGGGGGAAGGTAAAAGAAGGTCAGGGGTCAGGGGAGCAGAGAGGGGGGAAAAGAGAATGAGCTGCACCAAAATGGATGCACATGAGAGCTGAGAAGTTCTCAAAGATGAATTTCATCTTGAAATTTTGCCTGGAATTGACCATGAATATTACAACATTTGTTGCGGTTTCTTAGTAAAATGTTCAAGAATACAACCCATTTATCTTCTGTTAAGCAATCAAAAGACATCTTGGAGGTGAAAGGCTCGAATTCAAGCACAGCTTTTGTTTACAAACAACAAAAGTGAACAAGATCTATTATCTTAACTAGAAAGCATCTCTTACCATTTGAACTGTGTTAACTCATTCACCTTTGATTTTAGTTGAGCTGTCATTGTTTTAGAGATTCCATCTAACAGCAACAGCAACAACAATGATAGCGGTTCACAAGAGCTTTGAGGAAAGCCCTATAATAAGTGCTTCAAATCATTATTTCATTTAATCTTCACAACATCTCTTTGAGGAGATATTGTTATACCCACTTAACAGAGAAGGAAACTGAGGTCCAGAACAATTAAGTAGCTTGTGTAATAGAACACAGCTAGTAGTGGCAGCATCTCGCTCCAGACCTATGAGACTGGGCTCCGGATTCTGTGCTCTTAACCCCTTTACTTACACTGGCTCCTTACCTGGTGTTTGTCAAAAATATCAGTGATGCACATTTAGATTAAAAGTGATGCCTGAACAGGCAGTATGTTATGCTCTTTTCTCATTAAGGCGTTTTTCATGTGATTGACATGATTCCTGGCTGCTTCAAATGTCCGTTACAGAGATGGACTGCCACGTCTCCCTACAACCTTCTAGAGCACCATCTCCCCTCTTCCCTGCCTGGTGCTCCCCATGCAACCCCCATTACCACCACCTCCAGACAGCACCCGAGGTGTTTTCTGTCAATGGTGTCACCTAGTGGTCAGAAACAGGAACTCGTTTATTTCCCATCCCTTTCCTATGCCCTATCCTATTTCCCTCTTCAAGGATTTTTTTTTTTTTTTTTTTTTTTTTTTTGCAGGACCTATTCATCTCTTTTCAATCATCATTCCCAAGTCATTCAGTCCTACCTTAAATAATCTTTTCTACTCATATACATCCATCTCATTTAACTCCCTTTCTTCTTTCCCTCCCTCTCTCTCTTTGAAGGGAAATGTCTCTCCCACTCACTTATTTTACAAGCCATGAGGTCACCTTAGTCATCAGGAGACAGTGGGCTCTGGAGTGAGACACAACTGGATTTGAACTCCAGATCCACCACTTATTAATTATGCGATCTTGAGCAAATTCTATAACCTTTCTAAATCTGAGCTTTCAAAACTATAAAATGGAGATAAATTGCTTACTTTGAGTTCTTAGGGGAATGAAATTAATTTTAATAATCTAAGAAAAGTATGAATACCTATCTGCACATAGTGGGTATTTAATGAATATCATGTCCAATATCATAATGAGTAACATATAAAAAATTATGCTACTGTATATAAAAAAAAGGAAAGCCATACTTTCTTTTCTAAATGGTTCTACTTAAGAACCAATGTCTATAATATCTAAAATATTTTAAATAAGCTTCATCAAAATCTCCACAACCTCCATCTGCTGGCTGGTTCTTCTCTTTATTATAAATGTATGGTATTTCTTCATGATGGATGAATCAAATATTTATGGAATAGACTGGGTATGTAACCAGCATTTCCAAACAGTATTCCTATGCAAAAATGCATTCTAAATTCCAAAGATTCATAAATTAGACATTTCTTCTAGTGTTGGTTTTAAAATTATGAAGAGCTTTAAATGAATGAATCCAAAGGCAAAGAATGTGTGTATGGTTGTGCGTGTGTGTGTGTGTGTGTGTTTTCTAATGGAAACCAGAACTTGTAAACAGATCTGCTTCCAAAATAGAGTAGAATCTGCTGATACACTAGAGAAAAATGTTAAGATTAACCTGCTCTAAGAGGTACTGATTCTCTTCAAACATAGCTTGTCATCTCAGTTACACATATGACACCTAAAACAGATCCAGCCATAGAAGCCTGTGAACTAGCATTGGCAAGATATGTAAATTACTGGTTTATATTATTTACCTAAATGGAACGTTGCAAAGCCAATTCAATGGGAAAGGATAGTCATTTCAACAAATGGTTCTGGGACAACTGGACATCTACAGGCAAAAGAATGCACCTTGACCCATACTTCATACCATATATAAAAACTAACCTAAAATGAACTGTAGACCTAAATTTAAGAATTAAAACTATAAATCTCTGAAAGGATTTTTAGGAGAAAAATCTTGAGACCTTGGGTTAGGCAATGATTTCTTGGACATGAGACGAAAAGCGTGATGCACAGAAGAAGTTAATAAGCTGAACTTCATGAAAACTAAAATTCCTGCTCATCCAAAGACACTATAAATAAAGTGAAAAAATAAGCCACACACTTGTAAAAAAATATTCCTAACACATATATGTGATAAACGGCTTGAATCCAAAATATACAAAGGACTCCCCAAATGCAATAAGAAAAGACAACCCAATTAAAAGAATCAGCAAAAGATGTAAACACTTCACCAAAAAAGACATACAGATAGATACCAAAGAAGCACATTCAAAGATGCTCAACATCATTAGTCACTAGATAAATGCAAATTTAAACTATGATGAGACACCACTACACATCTATTAACTTGGCTTAAAAAAAACAAAACCTGACAATACCAGATGCTGACAGAAATGCAGAGCAATGAGAACTTTCATACTTTGCTGCTAGAAATAAAAACGGGTTTGTTCACTTTGGAAAACCCTTTGGCTGTTTCTTAGAAAGTTATACATGCACATACTATATGATTGGGCACCTTCTCCTAACTACGAAATCTGAATGCAAATGTTTATAGTAGTGGCTTTATTCATAATCACCAAAAACTAGAAACAACTCGTATGCCATTTAACTGGTAAATGGATCAACAAGCTGTGGTGCATCTAAACAATAGAACAATACTCAGCAATAAAAAGAACAAAATGCTGGTACACACAACATGGGTGAATGCATTATGCTGAGTGAAAGAAGCCAGACTTAAAAGACTACACGCTCTATGACATTCTGGAAAACGGGAAACTATAGGGACAGCAAAAAGATGTGTTGTTGCCAGCATCTGGGAGTCAGGGATGAACTGACAACAAAAAGACATGACAGAACTTTTGGAACTGATAGAAATGCTCTACATCTTGATTTTTGTGATTGTTACATGACTATATGTTTTTTCCAAAACTGTGCACTGAAAAAGGTGAACTTTACTGTCTGTGAATTATAACTCAATGAAAAATATAAGTGAAAGTATTCAGTTTCATGTTTCCTTTCAGGAGGCAGATAGAAGTAAAACTACAAATGTTTCTATTTGTGCAATTCATATGTACAAAATCATGCAAACTGCTATGGTTAACTCAAAATATTAATGGTTATCACTAGATGGTAGAATTATAGATGCATTTTCTCTCTAATCTCTGTTTTAGAATTCTCCTGCAACAGACATATGCAATAAGAACAAAGCTATAAATTCATTCTTAGCAATATCACCGGTTTTTGACATTTAGATAAGAATTTTGGTGCAAGAAGGTATTTAAGATCATCTTGTCCCATGCACAGTTAAGGGGCAACTAAAACAAAATTAATGAGATCAGATGACTTCTCTAAAGTACACCAGGAAGCAACGGGAATAATTAAAGGAACATAAATGTTTATACAAATACTTTTACATAACAATAACTACAATAAAAAACAGATATTATTTTTTAACTATGTCCAAAGAAATTGTTTTTTCCAGCCCAATAATGGGGATATGTTTCTTTTATTTTTATGTTTATTCATTTTTGAGGGAGGGAGAGAGCGTGAGTGGAGGAGGGGCAGAGAGAGATGGGGACAGAGGATCAGAAGGGGGCTCTGTGCTGACAACAGCAAGTCCCATGTGGGGCTGGAACTCACCAGTGCAGAGATCATGACCTGAGCTGAAGTCGGGAGCTCAACTGACTGAGCCATAGGCTCCCCTGGAGATATATTTCTTAAAAAGATGCTGCCTCACCATAAAGTCTACCTTCTGCTTCTTGCCTCCTCCCTCCCATAGTGGTAAATTACACAGACACTAGACTGTGCCCACACAGTACACCTTGGCAAGAAATATCAACTATATTCTATAGTTGCTTCTACTTGACAAAGGAAAGTTTCATTCTTTTGCAAACATGAAAATGGTACTACAACAAATTTGAAACCTATTTTGAAAGCACATTTTAAAACTTTAAGATACTCCAGTAAGCGAGGATGCATTGAGAAATAATTTAAAAATGATTTATGATAACCAGCCTTAAGTCAAAATCAAGATGAGGTAAAGAAAATTAAAATCAAACAGGTGTAGCTGCCTGGATTCCAGAAATTACATTGGTAAACAAAGAATTCATTGACCTACAGAATATTAGAGTTTTTAGGACATCTAAAAGATCCACTCATCAACCTCCTATACTGCTTATTGCTACATTGTTTCATTAAAAAAAAAGCCCAGAGAAAATCAGTGCTTTGTCCCAAGTTTCACACCTTAGAGCTGCTAGACTGAAGGTGGCCTCCCAACTTCCACTTGGAGTTCCTAGTGCATGATGGGAGAGGAAAGAAGCCACAAGGTAGGATGGAAAAATGAACTGTGAGAACTTAATAGCACTCTCTACTTTTCTATGTGCTAGTTGAAAACCTAAGTTATTTTTATTAATGTTGACTAGTTGACTTGTGTTTTTTAAACTGGAAGAAATGAAATCTAGGCTTGTAAACAGTCACAGCAGATAACATTTCTTTGGGGAGGTGTTTTTTTACTATCAAGTAAGAGCTGTGTTATTTCTGGTACATTCGAGAAAGTACTAGTGTTGATAAATTATACTGCTATGCTTGTAGCCACTTTCCAACAATATTTGTAGTCAACAAGTTGGCTCACATGATAAAAAAAAATGGGAGTGGGGAGAGAAAAGGAGACATACTATTAATCCTAAATCCTAAATGTGTCAAGAATCTTCTGGGGTTTATTAGGGTCAAGAAGTTGCCTTAAGGACCCATTTAAGATAATTTCAAAGTTAAATGGGATATAGATACCCTTGCCTCAGAAATTGTTCTTGAGTTGGATCAGTATAATTTGGTTCTGGTCTCAAGATAGCATAATTTTTTAATTAAAAAGTTTTTTTGATGCAGAAGTAATACATGCCAAATGTTTTTTAATAAGAAAATGATTTAGAAAAGTATTTTGAAGAAGAAAATAAAAATAACCCATAATCTCACCATACCAAGATAGCCACAGTTCAATTTTGGTGTATTTACTTCCAGACTTTTGTTTGCTTGTTTATGTATGTGTTTGTATTTGTGTATGAATTTGCAAACATTTACCTAAGAGCAAAATTAGTACATAATTTTATTTTGTAATTATACTTTTTAACTTAAAACTAGAATCATAGAAATTTATTTTCATGACAACAAATATAGATTCACATCATTTCAAATGTTAGACGAGACTTTGTAGGTGAGTATTTAGGTTGATAACATATTCTTATAAATCAAAAATATCTGATAAATAACTGACTTATATCATTAGTAAGTCAATAATTATTTCCTTTGCAAAAATATCTGGAAGTGAAATAACTAGATAAGGGAATATGTACCTTTTAAAGATATTTTTGTATCTGTGAAAAACTGTGCTCTAAAAAGATTGTGTCAGCTTATACTACCATTAGCAGTATATGAGGCTATTAATTTCCTTATCAAGAATAGATATTATGTTTTCAATAATTTTTCATTCTGTGGCACCTGGGTGGCTCATTTGGTTAAGTGTTGGACTATTGGTTTCAGCTCAGGTCATGATCTCACCATTCGTGGGTTTGAGCTGAGCATCAGGATCTAAACTGATACCGTGGAACCTGCTTGGGATTCTCTCTCCCCCTCTCTCTCTGCCCCTTCCCTGTTCACACGTTTGCACACACACACACTCTTTCTCAAAATAAATAAATAAACTTTAAATAAAGCCTTTAAAAATAATTTTTTAAGCAGCACCTGGGTGGCTCAGTCAGTTAAGCATCTGACTTTTGATTTTAGCTCAGGTCATGATCTCGTGGTTCATGAGTTCAAGTCCTACACAGGGCTGCTTGCTAGAAGTGCAAAACCTGCTTGGGATTCTTTGTCTCCTCTCTCTCTCTGCCTCTTCCCCACTTGTGCTTGCTCTCTCTCTCTCAAAAATAAGTAAGCTTTAAAATAATAATATTCTTTTCATTCTGAGAGTGAGGAAATAATATTGTTTTTATTTGTGCTTAATTATTGGTGAGACTATTTTTCATATACTTATCGGCCATTCATTGATTTTTTTCCCCTTTGAAACCTGACTTTGTCCAATTTTCTATATGGGTGATTATGATATTCGTATGAGAGCCTCTTTCACCTTAAGACATGTATAGGAGTTCTGATTGACATTAGGATGAATGCATCTACCTGAACGTAAATCTTGGCACACAGTGTCCCCAAAATCATAAGATCAAAAAGAAGACTAAATAAACCGCGCATGACCCAGGATACAGAGAACACTTCAAATTACTCACAAGTAGAAAAATAAGTACTAAATTCCAACAAAATTATTTGGAATACTATTTTGGAATTTGGAAAAGTACATTCCAAATCAAATATTAGATTTCCTGCTGTCACTACAAGCCAACTGGTGTGGAGAGTAGTAGAAAGCAATCTTAATACACTCTCTGGGAAAAGGAAGAGATGAATGGAGGACATCAATAGAACAAAGACAAGTTCCTCCCACAAAGAGAAAGTCCAACACGAAGCTCTGAAATAGTAAACAAATCTGGAACTTGGTGGGCCGTGGCACCAGTTACAGGAAATTCAGCCAAACTGGAAGTGGCAGTCTTTTTTGTTTGTTTGTTTTATTTATTTCTGAGAGAGAGACGGCGTGAGCAAGGGAGGGTCAGAGAGAGAGGGAGACACAGAATCTGAAACAGGCTCCAGGCTCTGTCAGCACAGAGCCCCCGTTGGGCTCGAACCCACGAATCGGGCTCGAACCCACGAACCCACGAACTGTGAGATCACGGCCTGAGTCGGAGTCAGACGCTCAACCGAAGGAGCCACCCAGGCGCCCCTGGATGTGGCAGTCTTGAGGAAGCATTACTTCTCGAAGAAAAAATAGATAGGGCGGAAGTACCCTTCTGAGACACGTAAGGGAAAGAAACAAAAGAGGAGAAAAGTAATGACTGCGTAAATAAAAGAGAATCACAAGGCATGCCAACAGCTCACAATGTTGTCCATTAAAAAAAAAAAATCGCACTTCGCTGTATTGACAGATGTTCTTGAACTAGAAGCGCTATACGAAATATCTATAAATAGGAGAAATAAAAACAAATCTATTCAAGCTGCTGTAGTAAGAAAATAGGACATGCAAATTGGAACATTCCACCTGATTAAAATTCTCCAGAAAAAGGGGCGCCTGGGTGGCTTAGTCGGTTAAGCGTCCGACTTTCGCTTAGGTCATGATCTCGCGGTTCGTGGGTTTGAGCCCCGCGTCGGGCTCTGTGCTGACTGCCAGCTCAGAGCCTGGAGCCTGTTTCAGTCTGTGACTCCCTCTCTCTCTGACCCTCCCCTGCTCACGCGGTCTCTCTCTCTCTCCTAGAAATAAATAAAAATATTTAAAAAAATAAAAAATAAAATTCTCCAGAAAAAACTATAAAGCAGAAGAAAATCATAATACAACTCTCTAGATGGAACTAAATATTCTCAAATGTTTATTTGTAATTACAAAATACTTAGTATCAGAAACCTGAAAACTATGCAAATAAAGGTACAAAAAAAAAAAAGGAAAGAAATGGAACAAGAGTTAATTGAATGTGAGAAAAAAGTGGACAAAAAAGAAAAAAAGAGTCAGGAATGGAGAACGAATTACAGGATCTCCAAAGAAGAATATTTTGAAATGGAAAAAGGCAGGAAAATAAAAAATAATAAAAATGACCTAGAGAGAGAACCTAAAATAATCACAGAAAAAGTGGCTAAGTAGAAAATTAACAAGGAATATCTACTCGATGTATAATTGGAGTCCTTAAAGAAGAAAAATTTGCTGTCTTTTAAAACTAAGTGAATATATAAATAGACACATTGAAAAACTCATCGTGTACCTAAAAAAATTGATTCAAAATGGTTAATTCTAAGAATATCTGCCCTTATTTGAAGGAGGGTAAGGTTAATTAACTTTATAATTGTTAACTATGAAGGGAGTGAAAAGGAGGTAGAGGAGAAGCCACAAAGCAAAAGATGCTAGAGAAAGAGAGAATGGGAAAAAGAGAGAGTGAGAGGACAGAAAAGGTAATACAAATACAAACCGTGGTATGATTAGAAATAAGCCCAAATAGATCAATAATCACAATACATGTAAATATACTAAACACTCCAATTAAAAAACAAAGATGGTCAAACATAAAACATATTTAATACTATGCTATTTATACAATGTTTTACATTATAAATTAAATTATTGGAAATGTTAAAGGAATGTGGTAAGACAACTGAANCTTTTGAGTTCTCAGTTCTGTTCCATTCGTCTATGTGTCTGTTTTTGTGCTAAGGATAACTGAACTTTTAGAAGCCAATATAAAATATCAATTGTATTTTTATATACAGCAATAATCAATTAGAAAATGTAAATTTTATTTTATTTTCTAGGGTTTTAATTTTTTTTGTTTATTTATTTTTGAGACAGAGAGACAGAGCATGAGCAGGGGAGGGGCAGAGAGAGAGGGAGACATAGAATCTGAAACAGGCTCCAGGCTCTGAGCTGACAGCGCAGAACCTGATGCAGGGCTCGAACTCACTAACCGCGAAATCATGACCTGACCTGAGCCGAAGTCGGATGCTTAGCTCACTGAGCCACCCGGGCGCCCCAGAAAATGTAAATTTTAGAAAGCTACAGTGCATAATAGCTACAAAACACAAAATATTAAATATTTAGAGATATAGCCAACAAAAGATTTTCTTTTATAGATCAAACTCATTGCAAGGCATTAAATGATTGGACACATAAAATACATGTACTAGAGGGGCACCTGGGTGGCTCAGTCAGTTAAGTGTTGAACTTCTGATCTCAGCTCAGGTCTTGCTCTCCGGGTCAGGAATTCAAGCCCCTCTTTGGGCTCTGCTTTAGGCTCTGCTTTGGGTGTGAATCCCACTTAAAAAAAAAAGAAACCACACATAATAGAGATTTCAGTGTTTGCTAAATTAACTTTATAATTGTTAACTATGAAGGGAGTGAAAAGGAGGTGGAGGAGAAGCCACAATTTCAGTGAAATGTCAATCAAATTCTCTTAAAAAGTATATGGAAGAACCAAGGACTAAATAAACAACAAACAAAAACTAAGGTCCTCCTGATAATAACAAAGAATGTGGTCTTGTATTATCTGATAGCAAGACAGTAAAAAGCCATACTAATTAAGACAGAAGGATGTTGGGGCAAGGATAGCCAGGTAGACCAACGAAACATTATTAAAATAATTGAAACCCAGTTTATGTTTAAGCATGGCAGATCAGTGAATAAAAGCTGGACTATATTGGCTATTCACATAGGAAAAAATTGATTTGGTTAATATCTGTTCTAGGCAGATGAAAGTCCTACATACGATTAGCAAAACTATAAATTTTTCAAGATAATAAGGAGGAAACCTCTATGACTTCAGGTTAGAGAAATATTTCTTTTTTTTTTAATTTTCTTTATTATTTTGAGAGAGAGAAAGAGTATGAGCAGGGAAGAGGCAGACTGAAAGGGAGAGAGAATCCCAAGCAGGCTCCATGCTCAGCAAGGAGATGGAAGCAGGGCTCAATCTCACAAATGGTGAGATAGATCATGACCCGAGCTAAAGTCAAGAGCCAGACACTTAACCAGCTGAGCCATCCAGGCACCCCAAGAAACATTTCTTTAGCAAAACACGAAGTATAGAAAGACACAGAAAAAAAATGATAAATTTGACTACTATGAATTTTCTTTATTCAACCAAAACCACCATAAAAAAGATGAAAAGATAAGCCACATACTGGGAGAAGATATGCATAGCACATATAACTGACAAAAGGCTAGTATCTTGACTACATAAAAAAGTCCTACAAGAACACTCAATAGAAAAATAAGTCAAATACATGAACAGGAAGGAAATACAAGTGCTTCATAAGCCTTAACAAAGAAAGAAAATGTGTAGAGAGACAAATGCCAACCTCGTTAAAAATCAGGCACAAGCAAATTAAAACTAATAAAATACCACCCCACACACACCTGATTGGCAAACATTTTAAAGTTAGTAAATACCAGGGGCACCTGGGTGCTTTAGTTGGTTAAGCGTCCGACTTTCGCTTAGGTCATGATCTCGCGGTTCGTGGTTTCGAGCCCTATGTCGGGCTCTGTGCTGACAGCTAGCTCAGAGCCTGGAGCCTGCTTCGGATTCTGTGTCTCCCTCTGTCTCTGACCCTCCCCTGCTCATGCTGTCTCTCTCTCTCTCTCTCTCTCTGCTAGAAATAAAAAAATTAAGAAAAAAAAAGTAGATACCAAACAACTGCACAGGAGAATAGGCTGGCATTACCTAGTAAAAGAGAGCACATACAGTCTATAACTCAGCAACTCCAAAAGAAACACTGAAACACAGGCACCAGGGGAGAAGAATACTCACAACAGCATTGTCTCAAATACCC
This sequence comes from Crocuta crocuta, assembly GCF_008692635.1. Taxonomy (NCBI): domain Eukaryota; kingdom Metazoa; phylum Chordata; class Mammalia; order Carnivora; family Hyaenidae; genus Crocuta; species Crocuta crocuta. The sequence goes on along the minus strand of NW_027527551.1, from coordinate 819,492 downwards.
CTCACAACAGAATACATAAATATATTGGATATTCAGACAATGGGCTGCTTTATAGTAGTGAAAAATGAAGGAGTTACACCTACTTGCATCAGTGTAAATATTATTTCACCAATTATTTAGCAAAATTGACATATTGTTTAGGGATGCTTAAATAGGCAGCAAAACAACAACGATAAAAAACAAGAAAATAATTAACACAAAATAGAAGACAATGGTTACCCCTTGGTAGAGAAAGTGGGAGAGATTTTTGGCAAGGGACACAGAGTAAGCTTCTAAGTTATTGGTAACATTCTATGTCTTCGGGTGTTGGGCACACTACTGTTTATTTTCAAGTGTGTATACATGCTTTCAACATTTGTGTGTATTATAGCTGCTACAATCAAAAATCAAAAGGAAACGATTATAGTGAAAGCTTCATTTGGGACTGCCTTCCCCTGGAATGTTAGCCAGATGAAATTTTTAACATTTTAAACTTGTATCTCTTGGAAATTCAAACCAAAACAGGCAGGCTCTAAGCCTCAGATTTCAGACCAGCTGGATGAGTGATTCTGCATGTGCTATCTGCTTTGGTTACTTAAGTGACAGATTTTCTTTACCCGCCATGAGAAATTCATTTACAAAGCTAGAAGGCACAAAGCTGCCTTTGACTAATAAAATGCTCTCAGTGTGTCTCATCTTCTCCTTCCTTGGTTCTTTGCTACAGTTGCACAGCTCTTGGAGGGAAAACTTTTTACTAGCACCTGTGTGCACCAGCATCGGTATCTAATGCATTTTAGTGGGGGTTAATTTATATCAGACTCTAAACCAGTTTGGCTATCTGTCCGACTGGTGAGCACATTCCTGAGTAATTCCATCCAGCAGGAGAGAGAGAGGAAAAAAACCTATTCGTATTGCAATGTACCAGTTGCAGATAGATAGGTAGATGGTGGGAGAAATAGGAAGATTACCAAATGGAAGAGAAAGGCAGAGAGAGAATATTGTCATGGAGTTTTAAACACGTATTTTCAGGTCAGCTCTAAGTATGTAACAAACTAATTCAAAATCAGTGCAGTTTGAGTTCTTGGGTCCAGCCATACTTGAATCAGAACTCTGGAGTCAAAACAAGTTTCTCGTTTTCCTAAGGTATCTCAATTTTGGATTTTTGTTTTTTAAGGGAAAGAAGCTCTTATTATAGTACAGTGTCACTAAAGAGCAGGGGATACAATATAACATAGTGAAAGCTTTGTGGAGCATAACATTCTAGCTTCAGAGGCTTAGGAGAGTCCCAGAAGCCACTGTATCTTGTTGCAGCAAAAATCAAACCTGCAGAGATCCAGGCACTGAGCAACTGGGGAAGGTGTGCCGTCGAAACACATATTTAATGAGGAAAGGATGGCCAGATTTAAAATCACAACTCTCAACCCCTTAATTAGAGAATTCTTTCAATATTTGCACACATAATATCTGCACTGCTAAATCAATAAAATGTGATTTTGATATGGACCTGTGTGGAGAATTTTGTTTCTCATGTATCCTTCTTTGAACCAGCCAGTGGCTCCACCCTGGAAATGAGAAACCCAAATAGAGAATGTGGGCCCTCCTCCTTCCCTCCATGTTTTCTGAAGAGAATAGAAAACAGCTCCACCTAAGGAATGAAAACTTAAAATGCTCCGAAATAAGAGCTCACTGAGATTGGGGAAGAGACAGAAGGGAGAGGTATTACGTTTGGCCAAGACTTTCAATTAATGTAATCCAGATGCTGGTGTAAAATCTAGATAAGATTGTCTTAAAACCCCCATCCCATCCTTTGTGCAAAGGCCAATGCCATCCCCCAAATTTCTGTGAGTTCCTGGGTTCCTTATGTTCCCCAGGTCACCTGCAGAATTCATCCTAGTAGGGAATCATGTTCTCATCTTCCAATGCAGGTAAGGATACGAGCTACTTTTCATGATTTCTACACCAAACAAACAGGCAAAAGCAAAAAACACTCACAAAAGGTTTTGTGAGTGTGGCAGTCTAAACGTAAAAGCTCCTCCTCTTTCTCCCTTACCCCTTGCCCCACCCCCTCAGCCATGACCCCATTCAAGTACAGAACCAGCCATCTATCTCTTTTGTTGCCTTGTCTGCAGCGAACCAGCACTTCTCATCATTTACCCCGAAGGTTTATCAAATGTTCTCCTGCACACAGAAACCAAGAGAATTTTGGCTTAAGTGTTAGATCAGAAAGATTGTCACCATGATATTGCAAAGGACCAAAGGGCATGGAAGCGTCCCCAGGGTAGGGCACTTTTTATGTCCCCAATTAACGGCGTATTTGTAGAAGAGGCAGAGGCTCAAGGGACCTGCAAGGCCCTCTGCTCTGGGGACTCAAGTTTGGCAAGTGCGCCAGGAAGAGGTTCCCAATCCATGAGCGACAGAGCAGAGGACATGCTATACAGGCAAGACACCCAAAGACAATGTCCAAGACTTTGTGAAACTGTCTCCTTAGGTAATCCGCAGATCAAGGCTTGTTGATCCCTTTTTGTTACTCATTAAATCTTTTTCTAAAACATCATTTGGGGCTGATGGTGGTAGGAAAGGAGGATGGAGGGATTAATTTTACCCCATGCTTCGGTATATGTTTAAAAATAAATGATCTTTATTATCTCTAATAGATCTCATCATGCCCCCAAATTCATATCTCCCATGATGGCAAAAGAAAAAAAAAACTTTATATTCGTCAGGTAAAGCTATCCCAGCCTCTTTTGGTCCAATAGATAGTAGGTTAAATATTCATTTAATTCAAAGTTCAAACCCTACAGCAGAGCTGAGTTTTTTTTTTTCTCAGGATGTCTTTCTCCATTCTCCTTCTCTCAAGGTGGTTTCTGGGCAGAAATTACATAACTTTGTTGGGGGTGGGGGAGCTGGGAGGAAGGACCTCAGGGCTGTGATCTTCTCCACCAAGTGGAGTGACTCATCTTGTGCCTGGAGGTGCTTCTGGGTCCACATGGTTCTTTGAGCACCAACCTGGTGCCCTTCGGTCCCTGGCTCGGACTCCAGCTGGCAGTCTCTCCTACTCCTAGCCCTTGAGCTCTCAGAGCACTCACATCTCCCTGAGGCAGGCAGGAACATCACGTCCCTTCCATGTTCTTCCATGCTGGAGGGCAAGGAAAACTGAGAGGCCTTGACTTGCCAAGTCTCTTCCTAAATCCTCCAAGTAGCTATTTCTAGCAGCAGTGTCTGTACTGACCTGAGAGTTAAAAGGACTAGGAAATGTTAAATGGTGGAAATGATCTCAGAAATCATCCAGCCCAGGGGGGCCTGGAGGGCTCAGTCAATTAAGCATCTGGCTCTCAGTTTCAGCTCAGGTCATGATCTCACGGTTTCATGGCTTCAAGCTCTACGTTGGGCTCTGCGCTGACAGTGGGGAGCCTGCATGGGATTCTCTCTCTCCCCTCTCTCTCTCTGCCCCTCCCCTGCTCACACTGTCTCTGTCTCTCTCAAAATAAATAAATAAACTTAAAAAAAAATACTTAAAAAGGACTCATCCACCTCATTTCAAATATATCTTTGAAAAATAGAACACAGGGCACCTGGATGGCTCAGTCGGTTAAGCGTCCGACTTCGGCTCAGGTCATGATCTCACAGTTTGTGGGTTTGAGCCCCACGTTGGGCTCTGTGCTGTCAGCCTCTCAGAGCCTGGAGCCTCTTTCAGATTCTGTATCTCCCTCTCTCTCTGACCCTCCTCTGTTCATGCTATCTCTCTCTCTCTCTTTCAGAAATTAAAAAAAAAATTGTTTTTAAACATAGAACACAAAGGAGGGAGAAAGGGGAAAGGTAGTCTTGGGGGAACTCAAAGAAAACACATGCATGCGTGCTCGGTCTTGAATGGTGAATAGGGGTTTTCCAGGTGAACAAAGAGGAGCTAGGCATGTAAAAATATTATCACAATAACAGCATCAAGGTAGCATCTTCCTGGATCTGCCCAACCCACCCCCCTTCCAGACTCACAGAGCTCATCAACCAATTCTGAGGACATCAAGGAAGGTCTCATGGTGGTCCCACACCGGTCTTTTGGCTCTGCAGTGGCCGTCCCTGCTTCACTGCATAAACAAGACAACATGCACGGAAAAGGAAATCACACGCATCGACAATGCCAGGTAATAGAACAAGATTGGCCATTCCATGGGGCGCCTGGGTGACTCATTCAGTGAAGCATCCGGCTTCAACTCAGGTCGTGATCCCGTGGCTCTTGAGTTCAAGCCCTGCATCGGGCTCTGTGCTGACAGCTCAGAGCCTAGAGCCTGCTTCAGATTCTGTGTCTCCTTCTCTCTCTTCCCCTCTCTCAAAAATAAATAAACATTAAAAAAATTGTTTCCAAAAAAAAAAAAAAATGTTGGCCATTCCATGACTAAATTCCCATCCAAGTACTAACCAGGCCCGAGCCTGCTTAGCTTCCGAGATCATCCATGACTAAATTCCAAATGAGGAGTGATATGTTCAGAGAAAGAAGTCACCCGGATTCTCCAACCTCCTTGCCTTCGACCTTTGTAAAGTCACCCTCATGCTCCAGTATGTCAGCTCCCCACAGAAGTCATGGATGCAAGTTTCTTCACCATCCCTTAGCTCTTCTTGTCAGCCCAGGGGGGAGCACCATCAACACTGATGCAATTTCCCAATGACTACAGAATGTTCAAGTATGGAGTTTTAAACAAACGAAAAACAAAACAAACAAACAAACAAAACACCCAAAATAAGTAAATGCCAAAAGACGTAGAACTACAAGTCTTCAGACATGGATTCCAGCAACAAGTCTGCTCTAACTAACTGGGTGACGTTAAGCAGCTCCCACACCCACCCTGCTGCTTGGTGCGCATACCTGCAAGATGAGAAGATTAGATGATGACCTCTGAGGCCACTCTGGGTCTAAAATTGGGCAGTTTTGTATGTTTACCACAAAAATATGAAAAGTACCAACCTCTTCATTATCTACAGCATTTGCATTTAATTACCATTTATTCATATTGGTGTGTCCCATTCCAGGCCACTGGCATGTCACGGGACCATGTGAGCATCTGAAATGATTGGCCCCTCTTATTCCTTTTTACCAACTCTTAGGACAAACAGAATCCACAGCAACACACGCATGCAAAATAGTTTTGACCTTTGGTCAGAGAATATTCTAATTATAAGCACATAGTGTAAGTATAATGAATTTCCTATGTTGTCTTTACTTGGAGCACCTCTCATAATTCAAGTGAGCAAGATACTTTGAAAATATACATATGTTGGAATTCGACTCAAAATAACTGTCTTTCATGGTTTACATTGACTACAAAGGGAGTTAACTGGTAAGATGTACGTGGTTTTGGGTGTCTCGGTGTGCTTTTACAAGTGTTTTTTTTTTTCTCTTTGATGATTCAAACCATATGTTGAGGTATTTAGAAGATTATTTTATCAGGAATCCTCCAGTTTGAAAGAAATACCAAGGCAGAGCCTACAAGTTTATACAAGATGTGTATGCACACATGCACATACTCTCTCTCTCTCTCACTCTCTCTCTCTCTCTCTCTCTCTGTCACACACACACACACACACACCACGGGTGTAAATCATCCTTTGTTCTCCAACGGTTGGACTGCCATATTGATAAATAGGGCCTGTCACATTAATTTATTCTTGAATTGCTCTGAAACATTGTTTTGGTACAAATATAAATTCTGTAGAGTAATGGAATGCGTTAACCTTTTAACAAATGAATGTTTAATGACTGTGAATAGAAAACAAATAATAAGAAACAAAAATCCTAGGATTTGGTAAATTTATCCTCTATGTTTGCAAAGCTTGCAAAATATTTACAGGAAGCAATGTTATATCATACATCAAATAATGCCCTTGGAAAGCATTTCTGTCATAGGCTCTACCAAGATCTTGCTAGGGAACTTGCTACCAAATAAATTCAAAACACTCTGTCTCTAAGACCTGCAAAAACCCCCACCTCACACGATGATGCTTTACTAACAACCATTATGTCCTTAAACCTAAGCCTCTGGGGTGGCAGTTGGTTTCGTCTCTTTTGCCAGTTCTGACCCATAAATAGTGGGATCAGAGTCCAGACTGATCATTCACATCTGCAGCGGGAGAGGGAAGCGGCAGTGGCCACGTAAGTGCTGTACGTCTTCGCACACCTCCAGGGGTTTGCGTGCCCTGAACCCCTGTGTGTGGTGCCGGAGGCACAGCCATCCTGTCACACACGTGTCTTCATGCCATTATCCCTTCCAGAATTTGAACTTGCTCTAGATTATGCTTCAGATCAACAGGTGGAAGCAGGCAAAAGAAACGTGTTCCATTCATTCATTTCTTATATTGATACTCTTCTTAACTCCCAGGTAACAATCCTTCTTGTTTTTATCTCGCTTTCATTGCCTTTCCTCTGCTCTCTGGGCACCCACAGTCAAAACGCAGGTGTGAGCATGGCACAGGGAAGAGGAGCAGGGACTAGGTTAGCTTTCACAATGAAAATAGAAAAGCCTCCCACACAGCACGATTTTATTTTATTTTTTAATGTTTATTATTATGAGGGCAGGGGAGAATCCCAAGCAGGCTCCACGCTGTCAGCACAGAGGCTGCTGCGGGGCTCAATCTCACAAACCAGGAGTTCATGACCTGAGCCGAAATCAAGAGTCTTGATGCTCAACTGACTGAGCCACCCAGGAGGCCCTGCATGACTTTATTTATGTAAGATTTATTTTGGAAAGGGGAAATCTATAAGAAGAGAGATAAAAATCAGCAGTTGCTAGGGTTTGGGGATAGGAGGAGAAGATCAAATACAAAGAGGCATTAGGCATCCTTAATGGGGCCATGAAAATGCTCTGTATCTTCATTGCGGTGGTGGATACACAACTGTATTCATTTGTCAAATCATCGAACTGTACACCTAAAAAGGAAATTTACTCTATGTGATCATACCTCACTTATGGTGGTTTAAAAATAAAATTAAAAGCCTTGAAAAAATTGGCTCAGTCAGTAGAGCATGTAACTGTTGATCACAGGGTCATGAGTTCAAGCCCCACACTGGGTTCAAACTATGTTGAATCATTTGAAACGTATGATCTGACGGTAGCAAGATAATATACATCTTGCCTGCATATAGATATACATAACTTGTCTATTATGTAAGTTCAGATAGTAATCTAGTGTATGGCTATTGTGTTTTTTTTCTTCAAAGAATTTATGAGTGGCAAGAGCATTTACCTTAAACTCTCACAAGCTTTTGTGGAATTGAGAGGCTCCCCTCAAAAAAGCCAGGATCACACCACCTGGACCTTTTCTCCTACAGTGAAATTCACTACTGAAATGTCAGCAAAACATTAGTGTAATAGATCCTTCTTCAAGTTGGCCTCTGCCAACCCCTCTTCCATTTGCAATGCATTTGTAATTAACAAGACAGATGAGTTCTTTCAACCTAGATTTCTAATACCCAAGAAACAATGTATCCAGAAGTCTTTTAATCCACCCACGCAGAAAATTAAAAATGAAATAACCCATTTGAGATGGTTAAACTTCTGGCCCTTCAAAGCAAGGATATGAAGGACCAAATATTGCAAACTATCATCAGTACACTACATATCAGAAACAAATTATTTTGTTAACTTAGTTTATTAACATTATTGTATTACAAAATTACAGTTTCCATGGTTATATTACCCAGAGTGTTCAGGAAATGTTAGATCAAACCTTTCATTTTCTTCACCTCCAGGGAAGAAAATGCATTGGGGCATCCGGGTGGCTCAGTCAGTTAAGCATCCTACTTCCGCTCAGGTCATGATCTCGTGGTTTGTGAGTTTGAGCCCTGCATCGGGCTCTGTGCTTTCAGAGCCTGCAGACTGCTTCAGATTCTGTATCTCCCTCTCTCTCTGCCCCTCCTCTGTTCATGCTCACACTCTCTCTCTCTCTCTCTCTCTCTCAAAAATAAACATTAAAAAATTTAAATTCCTTATACATTAAAAATGTGCACATTATTATTAATAAAAACTCACTGTAACTACTAATGAATTTTATGAAAGTATATCTAACTTCTCAGTATATTTTTAGATAAATCCCTTCTTTGGGATTTGGACTATCGTTAATCTTTTCTATTATCTTAATCATAATATTTATGGACTTAGTTGCTATAAAACTGTGGAAGCTATAGTAACCTATCTAAATTTTATGGTAAGAAATTTTAAATGTTTTGGGATGTAAATTGAATCTGAAGAAGAAACTGTAATCATTACCCAATTAAAGTAGCTGCTTGCCAACTGAAGAATAGTCCTTTAAATGTTTTTGTTTTGTTTTTATGAGCTTGGTTATATTTTATTTTAGATTCAGTGTATAAGACAGATCGTACAGTATTTGTCTTTCTGTGTCTGACTTTTTTCAGCACAATCCTCTCAAGTTCCAATGATAGTGTCATAAATCACAAGATTTCATTCTTTTTTATGGCTGTATAACATTCCAGTGTGTGTGTGTGTGTGTGTGTGTGTGTGTGTGTGTGTGTATTTGTGTATATATACACACATCACAATTTCTCTATTCACTCATCTATTGATAAGCACAGGCTGTTTGCACATCTTGGTTATTGTGAGTAATGCTGCAATGAACATGAGGTATATATATCTTTTCAAGTTAGCAGTTTCGTTTTCTTTGGGTAAATATCTAGAAGTGAAATTGCTAGATCATATGGTAGTTCTATTTTTAATTTTTTGAAGAAACTTTATAATGCTTTCCATAGTGACTGTACCAATATACATTCCCACCAGCAGTGCATGAGGGTCCCCTCTACTCCACAGTTTTACCTACACTTGTTTGTCTTGTCTTTATGAAAATAGCCATTTTAACCAGTATAAGGAGATAGTTCAAATCATAGCTCACTGTGGTTTTGATTTGTGCTTCCCTGATGATTAGTGCTGTTGAGCATCTTCTCATGTGCCCATTGACCATCTGTATGTCTTCTTTGGAAAAGTGTCTATTCAGATCTCCCCAGTTTTAATTGGATTGCTTGTTTTTCTGCTATTCAGTTGTGTGAGCTCTTTATATATTTTGGATGTTAGCTCCCTATCAGATACATAATTTGCAAATATTTTCTCCCATTCTGTAGGCTGCCCTCTCATTTTGTTGATGCTTTCTTTCTCCATGCAGAAGCTTCTTACTTTGATGTGGTCCCACTAGTTTATGTTTGCTTTTGCTTTGGGGGTCAAAATCAAAAATCATCCCCAAGACCCATGTCAAGTACCTATGTTTTCTTCTAGGAGTTTTATGGTTTTAGGTCTTATGTTCAAGTCTTTAATCCATTTGAGTTAATTTTTATGTCTGATGGAAGATAATGGTCAAGTTTCACTCTTTTGCGTGTGGCTATCTAATTTTCCCAGCACCATTTATTGAAGAAACCATCTTTTCTTCATTGTATATTCTTGGCTCCTTTGTCATAAATTAATTGGCCATATATGTGTGGGTTTATTTCTGGGCTCTCTATTTTGTTCTGTGGATCTGTGTGTTTGTTCTTATGCCAGTACCATACTGTCTTAATTACTGTACCTTTGTAATATATTTTGAAATCAGGGAGCATAATGCCTCCAGCTTTGTTCTTCCTTCTCAGAATTGCTTTGGCTATCAGGAGCTTTCATGGTTTGATACAAATTTAGTAATGTTTGTTCTACTTCTGTGAAAAATGTCATTGGGATTTTGATAGGGATTACATTGAATCTGTAGATTGCTTTGGGTAGTATAAACATTTTAATACATTTAATAACAATATTAATTTTTCCAATCCATAAGTGTGAAATATTTTTCCAATTATTTGTGTCCTCTTCAATATACAGGCCTTCCGCTTCCTTGAATAAATTTATTCCTAGGTATTTTATTCTTTTTGATACAATTTTAAGTGGAATTGCTTTCTTAGTTTCCCTGAGCAAAAGGATTACTAGCAAGGAGATGAATCAGTAATCAAAAACTTCCCAGTAAACAAAGGTCCAGAACCAGATGATTTCACTGGTGAATTCTACCAAACATTCAAAGAAGAATTGTTACCAATCCTTCTCAAATTCTTCCCAAAAATAGATCTTATCTAAATTTTATGGTAAGAAATTTTAAATGCTTCAGGCTATAAATTGATTCTGAAGAACAGAAAGAAGGTGTGATAATTACCTAATTAAACTAGCTCCTTGCCAAATGCAGAATGGCCGGACTTTTCTTTTTTCCTACATAGTTTATTGTCAAGTTGGTTTCCATAAGAATGGCCTGACTTTTAAATGTGTTTTTAATTCTATTCTTTCAACAGAAAACAAAATAAAAACAAACAAAAAAATCCAACTACTTAATGGCCTTATGACTTCACTTCTAAACCAGATTGTTTTGTTTTGCCTTGTTTTATTTTATATATATTTTAAGTTTATTTAGTTTAAGAGGGAAAGAGAGAGCTAATGTGTGTGAGTGGGGGCAGAGAGAGAAGGAGAGAGAGAATCTCAAATAGGCTCTGCACCGTCAGCATGGAGCCCAACATGAGCTCAAACCCACAAACCAAGAGATCATGCATGACCTGAGCCACCCACGTGCCCCTATTTTATATTTTTTTAAGTAACAAAAGAAACAGTTAAGAGCCCTGGCCCATAGTTTTAAATGTCACTTGTGTATAATAATAAGCATAAAAATCTAAAATAATTTTCAAATTGTAATTATCAGTCAGTAGTCACCCTATTTGCCTCTCCTCAAAACTCTAAACAGATTCCTTAATAACAAGCAACTCCAGGTATTGTTAGGTTTTACAAAAACAGTGTACTTTCTAGAAAAAGACAGTTCACCAATGAATATAACAGTTGAGGTTGAAACATGTCGCAAATGTTAAAATACCAGCCTTCTCAATGGGCATGTACTGAAAATTGATCAGCTGATCAAAGGGAAAGAACTGAGAACCTTCTTGAGTTTCTAAGACCTGTTTATAGGCATCATTTTCTAAAATGTTTCACTGCATTGCTTCCAAAGCAAATCTTTGGAGTAATTGTAGTATTGCATCTTTGATACTATGCTTCATTGTGGATAAATAACAAAGGGGAAAGATATTTTAAACTCTTTGTGCCTTATCTATAAATTGTAGTCAATGGGTAGACTATTACGTTGTTGCAAAGATTAAATGAGATAACATATGTAAAACTCTTAGAACAGCATCTGGAATATAGTAGGCACTTTGTGCTATTTATCATTGTTGTTGTTATTGTTGCTGTTGTTGTAATAGTAGCTATAGTTCTTGGAGCCTCTACTATTTTCCAAATCATATACATTAATATTTTAATCTCTGCAGAGTAATATGTTATCTCAACTTTCCATCTGGAAAAACTGAGTTTAAGAATTTAAGTAACTCATCCAACAACATGTCAATTTAGACAAAGCCTGACCCCCTTGGTATGACAAATTTGTACCAAGATCTAACATTGGAGTCTGAGCTCCATCTACTTTCCCATCCCCAAAACATGATCCTTCATGTCCACACATCTAAAAGAAGAATCAGGATCTTATCTACTTAAAATAGTACAATGAAGCGTGATTTACGAAAGAGGCAACATCTAAAGTCTTAGAATACAGTCTTAATGATGGACATTAAGGAGGACACTTGTGATGAGCACTGGGTATTGTATGTAAGTTGATGAAGCCCTGACTGCTACTCCTGAAGCCAATATTACACTGTATGTTAACTAAAATTTAAATTTAAAGATGTCTTAGAACACAGTCCTTAATTCCCATTAAGAATATTCATATGTATTCTCTAACAAGTCAGATAATCAATCTTGAAACATCTCAAGTAAAAGCATATGGAGATCTCAGTGATTACTTAGGTGATTTTTATAAGTTTTTCTTAGATGAAATAAATGTGAAACTCTAGTTAAAAGGGAGCTGTAGCCAATCAGAAGAATAATTACTCAGAAGCATTGTAGTTTAGTAGCCTCATAAGTAACTGATGAGAGGCAAAGGGTTTTATTCTGAAGAGGAAACTAAGGTTCCCTTAATTCTTTCCCCGCTCATGCAGTGGTAGTTTACCATCAACCTTCCCTGTAAGGATCTCAGGAAGAAGACATACCTCCTGTCCTTACCTGCTCTTGCTGTTCTCACTGCATTTATTCCTATTTAGAGCATGATTTACATTTTTCTTGAGTTACTTTTTTATTCACATATCTAATTGTCTCAACAACTAAGATAATAGTCAGATGATCACATTCTTTCTTATTTTTTTCCTTAAAGTAGATCTCAGAGCACATTTTTCAAGTACAATTGAATTAGCAAAACCCTAAATAGAAGATGGTCCTTATCACCACATAACTGTGTTCATGACTATTAATCTGCACAGACAGTCCTATTAAAGGCACAGAAACTATTTAAACCAATGGGAATTGACCAATAAAGCACAAAATAGAACAGAGAAGCAGATGTGTAATGTGCTGTGATGGACCCATTGGACAACTCTCAAAAGACACAAAGACATGGGATCAAATCATTCAGTACTGACCAAAAGGATTGGAATTTTTTTTTCATGCTGGCCAATAAACTCAACAAGATTTTTGCAAACAAGAAGAAAACAGCACTGTGTAGAGTAAAAACATTTTGTCCCCAGGATAATTTCTCATTCTCAATGGTCTGAGTTTTCCAAGTCAAACCAGCTGAAATAGAAAGTCCTTAAATGGCCACAATTCATGAGCAATAACCTGGGTAATTTATGGTTTGTAGTCCAAGAGTTCAAAACGGGAAGGTTAAGCAACTGTACTTCCCATTTAAAAGATGTGTGGGGGTAGGGGAGTGGGAGGGGGGACTGACATCTGCACTACCAGTGCCACTATGGCTAGGCATCATCACGGTCCAAAATGTGCACGTTGCTGGGGAGCATACAGTGTTACCAGGTGCAAATTCCTGAACGCCGACAACGTGGGAATCTGGGCTTGCATCTGACATATTAGCATGAAGTTGGTGTATCTCCAATCTCCATAGTTTCTAACCCTGACATCTTTCATCACACTCATTAAAGAAGAGGAGGAGAGTACATGTGGTCACCAGATTCGTTTTTGTTTCTGAAAGAAAGCCACATCCTTTAATTACCCCTTACCATCTTATTGCTCCAATTATTACTGGAACTTTGAAATAACTTTTATTTGACATAGGCTTTTTAATCAAGAATAAAGAAGACCACACACCCACCTGATTGATACATTAGAAACATATGTCTATTATGATAAATACCCTCGTGGAAAAAAAAAATGCTTTCGTGAAAAGCCAAAAGCCAAACTAAGTGATAGACCCTGACTCACCTCCAGCCCATTTATCACCTTTTGTAAGGTTACCCCTCTTAGGATTTCAAATTCATAATGTGCTGAATAGGACATTGATATCTTAGTTTGGTGTGGAATTTTTGGAGTATGATTCTGATGTCAACTTTGCCACAATCCAGGAGTAAGAATCATAAAACCGAGGAGAAGAAAAATTGAGCTGTGACATAAAAACTGTAAAATTTAGGATGTGACAAGAAGGTCTGCAGCAAGATCTCATTGACCTTTTTCATGATTTCATCTGAAATTTTCCAAGCTTAACCAGATGATATTAAAGGATAATAGGATATAAACACAAAACCAAAACTCTAGATATTGACTGGAGAATTTCAATGCCCGATATTAAATTATCAACATGTGAAATATATGCAAAACAATCGACAGATTGACATCTATTGGACATAGTCCACACATATGATATGTGCAAAAGTATATAATGTACAAAAGCATATAAGAGAGCAACGTGAGATCAGAATAATGACACAGAAGAACCTAAAACACAAGAATGAAGAAAGAAAGAAGAAAGGAAGAAAAAAGAAAATAAAGAAAGACAGAAAAATAGCAGGACTAAAAGGAGAATCATTAAAAATACAAGATCAATAAAGTCGATCATGAAGATCAGTACATTTGAAAACAGTATTTTATCTTTACAAGGTGGTTGCATAGTTTTCAACAGAGTTTTGGTAGTTTTGCCTTGTTTTTCACTTCTGGTACGATCAAAGATTGAAAATATTTCGAACTTCTAGGCTGAGAAACTGAAAATCAATGAGGCTACTGGTTGGCATGGAAAAATCAAATTGTAAGAAAGCCGGTTAGAAGGGGAAGCAGAGCTGGGACATCTCAAAGTGGCGTGGTGGCAGTGTGGGAATTGTGTCATTGTGTCTTGTCAGAGCTAGAGGCACAATTTGGAGGCATAAATCCTCAGAGGATTTTTGCAGTTATGGGAATAAGTGCATGAAACACAGTCCCCCCTCAAATATTTGTTAGAATAAACTGAATGAAAAGGAGTGGGTAAGAAACAAACAGAAGCAAAGAACTAAGAACAGAGCCTCCGAAGATGCCTTCAGCTCTGCAAATAAGTCAACAAAGAGACCTAAGAACAATTACACAGAGGAGGGAGGCAGAAAAGGAGGGCATGGTGCCAAGGGAGCCCAAATTAGTGAATATTTAAAAGGAGATATGATCACAGTGTCCAATGAAAAGGAGGAAACTACATTATATTTGTTGGGGGGAAATATTCTAAATGTTCTCTAGAAGGAATATGATTTAAAATTTTTTCTGAAAACTCTGTGGCTGAGACTTATAAGCTGAAGCAATTTATGGTAGCAACAATCAACTATGTAAATAAAGCTAAAGTGAATTTCAGCTCAGAAAAAAAAAATTTAATCTGTTTAGGAAGAGACAACAGAAAATAAAGGAAAGGAAAAAAATTCCCTCTAATGGGAGAAGAAAAATCATTTGGGCTTTGATAAGCTTAATGATGTCATGCTGCTGTGTGTAACGTTCAGTCTTTTTCTTCTGCTTTCTCAGAAGAAAGTAAACCACTGTTTCCCCCAAATGCAGGGAAACTAAGACCTTCTCTATACTTAGGAGTTTTATAAAATACCACGAGCCTTAACCTGAGATTCTTGGGCGTTGGGCTCAGAAGGTCTGTGACCCCGTAACACTGCATTCCATTCCTGCTATTCATGTGTGGAAGAGGGTCCGTGGCTTCCATCAGATTCTCAAAGAAGGTGTTACCCTATAAAAGTTAAGAACCACTGTTCTAGAGAAAGTAATACTTTGGGCCACTGGGGGAAAAGGTTTAAAGGGGTCTGATGGCCAGTTGGGCTGACATCTGCACATTCTTACTCATCTCACCACTTCCATCTCAGTGGAAGTAGCACTCTCCTCTTGAGCTTTCTCAGGGCTTTAAATCTCACCTCCTCTCTGTTTCTTCTCAGTCTCCTTTGCCCCATAAATATTGTAGTTCCCAGGACTCCAGGTCCAATCTCTTTCTCTTCTTACATTATATATTCTATCTGGCTCTAACAGATTTCTACAGGATGGCCATAAGTCTGGAAGCGTAGGTGAATCCATAAGAAATGATTTATCGATACTATATTATAATACATGACAAAATATTATTAACTATGTTTTGGGGATTCATAGTCATCCTGTATATATTGATAGTTTCCAAATTAATCTGCAGCCAAGAAGTCTTTCTTGAGCCGGATGTGATTTTCAGACTGTGCTGTCTATGGAACATCTCTACTTAGCATCCCCCAGATGCTTCTCACATAACATGTTCAACATCACCTCCTTTGCAGTCCCCATCTTAGGAAATATATCCCCATTCTTACCCAAGTCCCAAAGCCCACATTTTAGAGTTATCCTCTATATGTCCCAGGTTTCTGAGAGTTAACTTCAGCAGCTCTCTCTTCACCTTTCTTTCCAATTGATCACCAATCCTCTCTATTCTGCTTCATGAACACTTTTCAAATCTTCCCCTACTCCAGCCCATCTCCACTGATAGTTTTCCTAGTAAGCGCTTACTATTTCTTGCCTCAATTATTGTATTAGAGCCTGTCTACTGGTCTTCTTATCTCCGGTCTCACCTCCTTCCAACCAATACTTCCAAAGAACCTCCCTAAGATTTTGACAGTCTACTATTTCAGACTCTCCCTTAGCTCTGATTCCTGAACACTATAGCCTAAACCCCTTGGTCTTCATCTTATACCTTTTCACCTTCATTTCTATGGTGCTTCAGCCACACCTACACCCACTAACTCCACCTTCCTCAAACATGTCTTGATGTCTCTGCTTGGATTTTCCTCCCTGGTATCCACCAGTGATGAGCTTCTCTTCATCCTTCAAGGCTCAGCCCCAGGCTCCCTGAAATTATCTCTTCCCCCACTATTATCACCCCTCTGTATTTGGACTTCTTTCTTCTGTGCTCTAAGAGCAACTTACATCATTATAAGAGTGCATTACAATGATTTGTTCAAAATCTCTTCCCCACGAGACTATCTGTTCCCAAATGCCACTTATTTACTCATCTTCTTATACTCTAGCACCTGGCATTCAATAATTAAGAAGCGTGATAGTGTGGAGAGGCAAATAAGATTTCTGGAAGCAGAAAGGATTTGCATTTTATGATGGGCAAAAGGTCTCATGTAACTAGTACTAGCTCCTGACCCAGATTAGGCGTGGAAAGTTTAACTGGGATAGAACCGTAGGGACCCTAATGGGATAGGACCTAGATCCAGGCACAGGCAATGAAGAAACAGACCACCTGTGTGGAGTGTGAGGGAGCCCAGACTGGCAGAATATTCAGGGCACCCAAACGGATAGCAGACAACTGATTTCTTTAAGAAAGAAGTCCATGAGGGGGCCATGTCAGCAAGATCTAACAGGGTGCCCTGGCAGATAGACGGTGCATACCAATGTCCTGAAATGGGAAATATTTGAGACTCTGATTAAAAGTAATCAGCATTAAAGAGGGCTTCGAGCAGGAAGCCGTGCCCAGTCCTGGGGAGGAACTGGCCAGCAGTTCTGGTGTGGCTGGGACTCTCAGCAGGTAATCAGGACTGGAAACTAGGGACAGGAAAATACGTGGATTTTGCCTCAATATCAAGCTTAATGGGAACTCGGTGTTCACGACACACTAAACTGGGAGCAAAGCCAAAGGCAGAGTTCAGACAACGATAACTAGTTTACGTCATGGAAGTATTGAACTAGAGCCCTTGAAAGCCCCACCCAGGATAGGATTTATCTGAAGTGCAAGAGAGAGCAGAGTGAGAATAAGCCATCCTAGCATGAGGAGGAGCATGAAGGTCAGGGAATCAGGCGGCCCTGACAACGTCTATGGGCTATTGCATGTAGGAAACAAGAATAACCTCTCAGGAGTGCAGACCCAATTTTATGTCTTTTAATAAGAGACTCTTCTATTGGCACTTTTTTCCAACAAAACCTTAGATCTTCCAAGAAAACATGGGCTTTTCTCCTTCACAGTAAGATAAGTAAAGAGAAGTGAAATCAGGCTAAACAATGTTTACATTAAGATGAGTAATTAAGAGGACATAAGTAAATTAATTAAGAGAGATCAAAATCAAGCTTAAACATGTTGAGTGTTTTTGACATCTTAGTTTTAAAACTGAAAAACAAAATTCTGAAAAATAAAATCACTGGATTCCTTCAAGAAGTCTAAAATCAAAAGCAGAGCAGGGGCTCCTGGTTGGCTCAGTCAGTTGAGTGTCCGACTTCGGTTCAGGTCTTGATCTCACGGTTCGTTGGTTCGAGCCCAGCATCGGGCTCTGTGCTGACAGCCAGCTCAGAGCCTGGAGCCTGCTTCGGATTCTGTGTCTCCCTCTCTCTCTGACCCTCGAGTCCCTCTCTCTCTCTGACCGCCCGCCCCCCCGCTCATGCTCTCTCTCTCTCTCTCAGAAATAAATAAAACATTAAAAAAAAAAAGTAGAGCAGAATGTGAGTGCTCTTTATTTAATCATTTTGTACTCCAGCTCCAGACAGTGGGGGCTCAGACCTGCTGTAGGAGACAAGGTGAGATCATCTGGAGGTCAGGGAGGAGAGCTTAGGAATCTTCTACTTTATATGTTGAGGTTCAGGGCAGATTGTACTTTAAAAATGAGTTTTGAGGCTAAATTAAAGTTTTTAAATGATACATCAAATACAACTTCCTTTTTCTTTGAATGAAGAAATTGAGGCTCAGAGAAGTTAAATGCAATTTTAAAAACCTGTACCTCCTCTTGGCAGCAAACATTTGATGACGTAGTGAGAAACTAAGTAAAAACCCATTCATACATTCTCTGGTTTTTCAACCTACAACAGAGAACCAGTGTCCCAGTGCCTGTGTTCAGGAAACCCATATAGTGGAATACAAATATTAAACAAAACAGAGCCAGATAAGTATATACATCTATACAGATCAAAGTCAACATTTTCAGCTTTACACATTTTTTTTAAACTCAAAAACAATGTGAGAAATAGTCCCATCTTTACAAAATTTAAGAACAGTTTGAACGGAGCAGACCAGTGAGCATGCAGTCAAGAAAAGAAAACCCATTCTGTATCTTTCAAACAAAAGGAAATTGAGGGGCATCTGACTGGCTCAGGTCATGATCTCACAGTCTGTGTGTTCGAGCCCCACATAGGGCTCTGTGCTGACAGCTCAGAGCCTGGAGCCTGCTTCAGATTCTGTGTCTCTCTCTCTGCCCCTCCCCTGCTCGCGCTCTGTCTCTGTCTCTCAGAAATAAATAAATGTTAAAAAAAATTCTTTTAAGGAAATTGATACATAGAACAGGTTACATAGATGATGGAAAAGCTGAGAATCCAAACAGAGAATGGCAAGACTTCCTCAAGATGAGGCAAAGCAGGAAAATGCCACCACTCCTTGGGCTGAAGGGTCAATAGTGGGAGGTGATGCTCTCAGGATTCATTCATGGAAGCCAGGCCAGGAAGGGGGTTTCCGGAAGAGGCGGGCCCACAGAAGGAAAGACTACCCAATGGAGCCTAAAATCCCAGAAGTGATTCAGCTGCTACTCATTCCAAAAAATCACACAAGACTTTCTTTCAGGGTAGAGGAGAGTCAAGGTTAAGTTAGGAAGTGACTCTTCCCCAACTCCACCCCATCTCTCTTTCTGGTTTTTGCTTGCAATCTGATTCATCTTTCTCACCCCCAGAGGCACCTCTGAGAGCAGAGAAGTTTTCCAGCCCACTCTCCAAAGAAGGAAGCAGTCCAACAATGCTGATCTAAGCCAACTGCCCATATCCTTTGGGGATAGCATGACGAGTGAGCCATCACATGACAAAGTGACCCAGAGAGTTTGCTTCCTGAGCAAATGAAAGCACCAAGGTTAAAGATGATGACTAACTACAGTCAAATCACCTTCCAAGTTCTACTTTGCTTAATTAATTCTTTTCTTTGCTCTCTGACATATAGTAGACTCTTAAAGGAACATTTTAAACCTACACAGCCAATTGCCTCCTTCAAGCCAGCAAAAGCATAATCCAGAAAGAAAACAAAGAAGTCAACTCTGCTCTACCAGTGAGATCTTTCTGGAAACCCACCATTTTGCATATCTGTTCCTTGAGAACTAGGGACAACACCAGAGAGGGTCTCTGGCCTTGAGTTAATTACTTGGGGGGAATATGCAACAAGGGACCATGGATCCCCACTTTTAAGGTCACCCTGACATGTGAAGGCCTTCCAGCATTGCAGAACCTGACTCATTCCAGCACATTTCTCTGTTATGGTGTCAGCTGTCAGTGGGCCAGGTGACAGGAGCTGATCCACCTCTGAGCCAGCCAAGCCTGAGGACACAGAAGCAGATGTTGTATTCTAAATTTGCCCCTCTTCCTTCCAGTTCATATTCCCACCTGGACACTCAGGCCACCCTCTTCCTTTATTCATTCATTCATTTATTCATTTATCAATTCATATAGTAAACATTTTTAATCACCCACTGGGGTAAAGAGGGAGAACAAAACAAGTAAAAATTCCCACCCTCATGGAGATTATGTTCTACTCTGGGGTAATAAATATATAGTTTGTCCTCTGATCACATGATGTTATGGAAAAAATAGTCAAGTGGGAAAAGTCATGTGTCTACCTAGGGTGGAAGCATTGAAGTTGACAAAAGTCCAAGAAAGACTTTTTTGTAAGGGTGAATTTTTGAGCAAAGATCCAAAGCAAGAGTGTGAGTACTACAAATATTTGAGGAAAGAATATTCCAGTCAGAGGGCATTGCAAGCTCAAAGGTCCTGGGGATGGATCATACATCATAATATGCTCAGGAACAGCAGGAAGACTATTGTGGTTAGAGTAGAATTAGCACAAGGACGAAAGCTGAGAAACCAGTTGCACTAATCTACGGAAGAGATAAAGGTAGAGGTGGTAGTGGTTGGATTCTGAATATATTCTAGACCTGTTTTTTAACTTCCCCCAAACTATGAATTTGTGGCCACTTATCTTCTTTACTTGAGCCTTTGGGATAAATCTAGGATTTCCATTAATCTAGGCTTTAGGAACCTGGGGCAGTGAGGAGCTCAATTACCAAAGCTTGGGTTAATTAATACCTTTCATTGATGTTAAAGAATCTGTGAAGTAGGAAGTAAATAATGAAGAGGAAAAGAGAGAAGAGGTTAATATTGGTCAGAATTAAGAACATCAACGTCAATATACTAAGTTCCTAATATGTTTAAGTCCCTATATTAGGTTTAAATACATTATTTCATTTAATCCTTGGAAGAACCATAAATAGAACTTTAGGGGCACCTGGGTGGCCCAGTTGGTTAAGTGTCTGACTCTTGATTTTGGCTCAGGTCATGATCTCATGAGTTCATGAGGTCAAACCATGCTATCTTCACCAAACCCACTTGGGATTCTCTCTCTCTCTCTGCTTCTCCCCATGTTATCTCTCCCTCTCTCCCCCTCTCCCTCTCCCTCACTCTCTCACTTTCACTCTCACTCTCACTTTTGTTCTCTCTCTCAATAAATAAATAAGCTTAAAAAATAAAATAGAACTTTTATCTCCATATGAGGAAATTAAGGCTCAGGAATACCTAATCATTTACCCTAAATTACATGATTAATCCAAGGTCAAGCCAGAATTTGAGCCCAGCTACCTTTCTCTAAGGTATGTGGTATTTCCTCTACATTACAATTATTCCTTCACTCAACAAATGTTTATTTGATAAGGTACAGAAATGAACAAGATACAGTGTCTGATCTCAACAAATTTCTAGTTGGAAATATGACACTATGAGTAGAAAATTATTGCTGGGAAATACAGTTCTCTTTCATTCATTCATCTACAAATATTCATTGAGTTTTTATTTAGTGGGCATAAAAAAGTCATTCTTTCCTAAAGGTTATATCTGATGGGAGGATCTAGACAATAAACCAATAAAAATGTAAAACCTCTCAGGTAAGGAAGAATATTATGGAGAGAAATAAAGTCAGGTTGTAGAGCTATCATTATTCTAGATTTCTCTTTATGTTGTTTCACTATTGGTGTATAAAAATGCAACTGATTTCTGTAGGTTGATTTTGTACCCTGCGACTTTGCTGAACTCATGGATCAGTTCTAGCAGACTTTTGGTGGAGTCTGTAGGATTTTCCATGTAGACTATCAAGCTGTCTGCGAAAAGTGAAAGCTTGACTTCATCTTTGTCAATTCTGATGCCTTTTATTTCATTGTGTTGTCTGATTGCTAATGCTAGGACTTCCAGCACTGTGTTAAACTAGCTATCACTATTCTAGACAGGTTAGTCAGGACTGCCTCTATTTGCTAGATCACACTTAAACAGAGACCTGAAGGAAGTGAGAGAGTGTGGTGTGCAAGTATCTCAAGAGAGAGCCCTCCAGCCAGAGGGATCAGCTGGTATGAAAGCCTTGGGTGAAACATACGTGATGTATTTGAGGAAGAGCTAGGAACCTATACAGCATGAGCGGAAGGAGTAAGGGAGACAGTGGTGGGAGAGGAGGCCAGAGAGCTGGTGCTGAATGGAGCAACAGAGAGATTAATTAGGAGACTATTGCCATAATCCAGGAGAGCTTTGATAGTGAATTTGACTTTGACCCCGATAGAGAAATAGTCATGGTGAAGTAAGATTTGGGATATATTTTGAAAGTTAAGGATTTGCTGGCAGAATTTATGTGAGGTGTAAGAGAGAAAAGCACTTGACCTGAGCTATCAGAAGCATGTAGCTGCATTTTCTGAGATAGGAAAGACTATGGGGTTGGGAAACAGGTTTAGAAGGGAATCAAAGCATATTAGGTTTGAAATGTTGGATAGGTGGTTGATGCATTAGTCTGCAGTTCAGAGAAAGGAGCAGGCTGGAGATAGAAATATAGAAATCATAAGTGTGTACATGGTATTTAAATCTCTGAGCCTAGATAACATCATCTAGGGAGTGAGCATAGCTAGAAAAGAAAAGACATCTGAATCTGGGGACACTCTAATATTTAGAAGTCAGATAGAAGAAGAGGAATCAGCAAAGAAAACTGACCATTGCCATCTTCAGATCTACTAAGTCAACATCTTGAAGACTGAATGCAGAAATCTTGAGAAATATTTAAACATCCAAGTGTATGATGTTCATAGGTCCCTACACAGATTCAATAAAAGAAATCTTCTCCAAGACACATTATAATAAAACTGTATAAAACCAAAGACAAAGAGAGAATTTCATTTTTTAATGTTTATTTTTTTGAGAAGAGAGAGAGACAGAGTGTGAGCAGGGGAGGGGCAGAGAGAGAAGGAGACACTGAATCTGAAGCAGGCTCCAGGCTCTGAGCTGTCAGCAAAGAGCCCAACACGGGGCTCCAACTCACAAACAGTGAGATCATGACCTGAGCTAAAGTCAGACCCTTAACCTACTGAGCCACCCAGGAGCCCCAACAAAGAGAGAATTTTAAAAGCAGCAAGAGAAAAAAAAAAAATCCTCACATGCAGGGGAACCTCATAAGGCTACCAGTAGATTTCTCAGCAGAAAAGTTTCAGGCTAGGTAGGAGAGGGTGGGATGATATATATATGTGTATATGATATATATATATATATGTATATGTATATATATATATATTTAAGTTTATTTACTTATTTTGAGAGATAGAGAGTGTGGGGGAAGGGCAGAGAGACAAGGATAGAGAGAGATGTCAGCACAGAGCCCAGCACGGGGCTCAATCCCACAAACCATGAAATCATGAACTGAGCAGAAATCAAGAGTCAGACACTTAATTGACTGAGCCACCCAAGTGTCCCTGGGATGATACATTTCAAGGACTGAAAGAAAATAACTGCCACACAAGAATGCTATACCTAGCAAAGTTGTCTGTCGGAAATGAAGGAGAGATAAAGACTTCCAAATGAACAGAAGCTGAGGGAGCTAATCACCACTACATTTGCTTCACAAGAAATGCTGAACAGAGTTCTTTAAGCTGAAATAAAAGGACACTAATTAGGAACATGAAAACATATGAAAATATAAAATACACTAGTAAGCATATAGTTAAATTCGTAATACTCCATAATACAAATCCATAATAAGTGTATTAATCACTTTACTCCTGTATAGAGGTGAAAGGACAAAATTTTTAAAAATAACTATAGCTACAGCAACTTGTTAATGGATAAAAGATATGAAAAGCTGTAAATTGTGGCATCAAAAGCATAAAATAGGCAGGGGAGTGAAAGGGCAATTTTTGTGTACAATCCAAGTTATTAGCTTAAAGTAGTCTGTTATATCTATGTTTTACATAAGCCTCATGGTGACCACAAAGCAATCACCTACAGCAAACACACAAAGGATAAAGACAAGGGAATCAAAGCATTGCATTACAGAAAATCATTGATTCATAAAGGAATACAGCAAGAGAGGAAGAAGGGACAATAAACTACAAAACAGGGGCACCTGGGTGGCTCCATTGGTTAAGCATCCAACTTCAGCTCAGGTCATGATCTCACAGTTTGTGGGTTCGAACCCCATGTCAGGCTCTGTGCTGACAGCTCAGATTCTGTGTCTCCTTCTCTCTCTTCCCTTCCCCTGCTCACACTCTGTCTCTCCATCTCTCAAAAATGAATAAACATTAAAAAAGTTTAAAAAAGAAATAAAATCTCTGATATTGTCCAGTTTGAGGGGGCACTTGTTAATAAATAAATAAATAAACAAACTACAAAACAGCAAGAAAACAACTAAGATGGCATTAGTAAGTCCTTATCTATCAATAATTACTCTAAATGTAAATATATTAAATTCTCCAATCAAAACATAGAGTGGCTGAATGGACTAAACACACACACATACACAAGATCCAACTATACACTGTCTGTAAAAGACTCACTTCAACTTTAAGAGCACACATGGGCTCAAAGTAGAGGAAGGAAAAGGATATTCTATGCAAATGGAAACATAGAGCAGGAATAGGTAGGGATAGCTATCCATATACATGGCAAAATAGACTTTAAATCAAAAACTATAACAAGAGACAAAGAAAGTAATATAATGATAAAAGGGTCAATTCATCAAGAGAATGTAACATTCATAAATATGTATGCACCCAACACTGGAGCACTTAAGTATATTAAGCAAATACCAGCAAATCTGAAGGGAGAAATAGATAACAATACAGGAATAGTAGAGAATATCAGTATCTCACCTTCAATAATGGCTAGATCATCCAGACAGAAAATCATTGAGGAAATATTGAACTCGAATTATACTTTCTACCAAATGGAGCTAACAGACATACATAGAACATCCCATCTACTAGCAACTGAATACACATTTTTCTCAAGTGCATGTGGAACGTTGTCCTGGGTAGGTCATATGCTACATTACAAAACAAGTTTTAGAAAATTTTAAAAGACTGAAACCATTACCAAGTATCTTTTCTGGCTCCAATGATATGAAACTAGAAATTGATAAGGAGAGGAAAACTGAAATTTCATAAATTTGTGGAAATTAAACAACACATTCCTTGAGCCATAAATGGGTCAAATAAGGAACCAAAAGGGAAACCAAAAAATATCTTGAAACAAACAGAAATGGAAACCCAGCATACCAAAACAAGGGATGCAGCAAAATCAGTTCAAAGAGGGAAGTTTATAGTAATAAACACCTGCATTGGGAAAAAAAGAAAGTTCTCAAATAAACAGCCTAATAATTTAGTATACTACTTTTAATTGCTTGCATTATTAATTTTAGATCATCTAGAAAAGTGCTTATAAAGTGGGAACTATAAATAGACAACCAGGAAAGGAGTAAGAGTCAGAAAAGCATGGCCAATGCTATCATTTGTGCTTCCAACCAAAAGAGTTGACGTTTGATAAACTGTAAATCACTTTATTCAATTCCAAACAGGTTTATCCTAAATTTCCATCTCCTGTCTGGTCTGAGATGTATTCCTAGTTTACAAAACAAGGAAGTGGGGAGATTTTTTTTAACTATGTTGTCTAAGTTTGTTTGTTCATTGTTCAGTCATGCAAGATGACCAAGGAAATCCTAGCTGGCTCTTGTGTGCCTATTAAACAACAGAGCAGATGACCAAAAAAAAGATTTAAGAGCAATTTTCATGCAGGTTAGAGTTATCCGGGTTAGTGCCAATAGCAGACACCCCATTGGTGTCTGATAGGTGGTACATGTCACTGAGTTTGACAGGGCCATGAATCTGACGGTGAAATCAACAAAAGGAAACTTACAATCCTAAGGCCAGCAAAAGCAGAACAGCCTCAAGAGAGTCATTGCAGCCGACTATACATTTCTATTTATATGTATGCTGTTTGTCACAGCAACAGTTACATATATGAGGAATGAAATTCTAAGTGGGTGATAAATATGAATGTAACATAAAATAATCAAAGGAAATAGATCTAGAGCAGGGCTTCATAAATCTACAGTGTTTAGTATTTCCAAAAGATAAAATGATCCAAAATTTCCACCTGGGGATTCAGAGAGAAAAAAAAATCGCTAGATTTGCTGAAAGCCCTAATAAATGTTTGGAGAATTGAATCCCTACAGAACTTAGTGTATAACCTAGGATGAAGTTCTACATGAGCCCCTGATCTATATTCCAGCAGCATGGGAGTCACCTGGACACTTGTTAGAAATGCAGACTCTCAGGCCAACTCCAGACCCCCTAAACCAGAATCGGCAATTTAACAAAGACCTCAAGTGACTTGTGTGCACATTAATTGAGAAGCTCTAATTTGGGCTTCTGCAGCCCTTAAAAGTATCACTGGGTGATACTGATGAAGTGGGTGAAAAGAAAAGAAACAGTGTCTGGCTCACCACCAGACTAGGATAGAGAATGCACGGATACTTACCCTCTGAGATTTCACCCAAAAATCCAGGACACCCCTCAGCCTGTTAGGCAAATGAAGACTGGTGAAGAAGAAATTTGGAAGGAAGGTATGAGTCCTTAATTAAGAGCAGTTCCAGACTAGCTACCAAATAAAGGAATGGAAATTATAAAGAGCGACAATTCAGCTTGGGCAACTGGAATTTCCAGATGCATGGAAAATATGAACTTCAGAGGACTTCGCAAATATTAACATTTCTGCAAAATCTTTAGTGGCCGTGAATCGCACTTGCATAGCATTGCACTCTAACTGCCTCCTATAGTGAACCTCAGCCCAGTAGGCCTGACCAAGTCCACCAGGAGCGGAATCCAAGAATGTTGTGTTCTAAGACAAACCAACACATAAGCTCTTACCATTCCAAAAGTGCTTTCTCAAGAGGCCTCTTCCTTCTATACCACAGTGTTGAGCAAGGGGTGGGGAAAAGTCATATCATTATCCCATATATTCTTTTCATCTAACCATAATTACAGGGGGACTTGCAGCATGTTACACAAACCTGTCATCGAGGTCAAAGCTGAAAAATTTAGGTTACACAATAGTAAAATGGGCCTCTGCAGTCACTCAAGCAAGGCAGTTCAACCTCAAACCAACGTACTTAAGACTCTTTTGCTATCCGTGCAAACTGCCAGTAACACTGAAGAATGTGAACACAGATCCATTCTGAGGACGTGCAAAGAAGCCAGAAAAAAAATAGTCTTAAACCACTGAACAGTATTAGTTTTGTGTTAGGTGCTATGTTAAGTGCATTTCATGCATTTTTACATTTGATCTTCAAATATGGTGCTCTTGAAGTTTATGATCATCTGCATGATTTATATATTATTCTATGATTATTATGTATATTGTTACTATGTTCTAGAATGATTATTCCTATTATATTATTATTATTATCTATGTAACTTCTCATAAGTATAGAAATTGAATTCAAACTCTGGCCACTTTAAAGCTTTATACTTCTCTACTAAAGAACTAGACTTCCTATTATTTTCTGCCCAATCTCTCAACATAAAGTTTAACGGTGGTAGAAATTATGAAACAGCCTCATTTACCATCTACTTAACGGGAAACTTCTTG
Source organism: Crocuta crocuta (assembly GCF_008692635.1). Taxonomy (NCBI): domain Eukaryota; kingdom Metazoa; phylum Chordata; class Mammalia; order Carnivora; family Hyaenidae; genus Crocuta; species Crocuta crocuta. The sequence goes on along the minus strand of NW_027527551.1, from coordinate 792,256 downwards.
CTGGGACAAGTGCCTACTTGCAAAGGAACTTAATAGAAATGATCCTTGTGAGTATTTACTAGGCATGAAAAATCGCTGTAATTCAATTGAAAAATATAGACTGTTCGTGCTGATTTGGCCTTCACAGGGGCCAGTGTAGACCCTTCAACACATTTTGTACCAAAAATGAAGTCGAGCCATCTGGCTTTCCAAAGCCACTTGGCTGGTGGACTCAGGCTCCAACTGTTCCCTGTACAAGGCAGAGCTAAGGAAGCATCGGCTCTGACTTGGAGGACACTTCTGCAGGAAAGGGTAGTAGGGCATCAAGAATGAAACAAATGTGGTCCAGGCAAACACAGAAATCACCAAAAGGAGCAGGCATTCAACCTTAAAAGGGAATTCTACCACACAGTTCCTACAAGCTGAGGAAGAATCTGGGGTGGTCACTCCCTTCCCCGGAGAGGGGTGGTTAGCGGCCAGCCCAAGTCCGGGCTTCCAGGAGCACTCCATGGGCCTGTGGCAGATTTATATGTCAGCAGGAAGCCAGCTTGCCACCCAGACGCTATTACTGGAACAGGATAGAACTTGGCATCTGGCTGGTAACACTGCCAGGCACACCTTGCTAGCCGCTGCAGGTGCTGGCTGCTGGTCTGGCACTCTCTGGGAAACAGAGTACGAGAAAATATTACATGGATGTATTTTCAGTTGAGCGCGGTGATTATACCAATGTGTCAGTGTGTCTTGTCATTACATTGCTATATAGAAAATCTGGGGTGTGATGCTATCGTGAGCTTATTATAAACATCGATCTGTAACCAGGGTTGAGGGAGGCCTTTCCCGTCATAGTTCCCAGTCAAAAGAACTCCATTACTGGGAACACGAATAAATATATTTTAGAATTGGCAAGGTTTCCTATGAGTTTGGAGAAGCCATACACAAAGGATTACGGAGCAGAGGAGAAAGTATTACGCTATTATGGAAAGAAAGAATGATATCTCCTGTCACCCAGATGAAACAGCACCTCCCTCCTGTCTGTCAATTTGCAGTTTTACATTGAGCAGGGTAAGGGGGAGATGGCAGGAGCACTAAATAGAGCGGTGTGTGTGCTTTTGGATTCCCCAAGTTGAAGAAACCTTACTGGAAACTATTTTAAAAGAACAGAGTGGGGCACCTGAGTGGCTTAGTTGGTTAAGCCTCCAACTTGAGCCCAAGTCATGATCTCATGGTTCATGAGTTTGAGGCCTGTGCTGGGCTCTGTGCTGACAGCAAAGAGTCTGCTTGGGACTCTCTGTCTCCCTCTCTCTTTCTGCCTCCCCAATACTCGTGCTTTCTCTCTCTTTCAAAAATAAACAAATAAACTTGAAAAAAAAAAAAGAACAGAGGGTTTGTAAGCAGATGTTCCCATATGAAGCCAGTGAAAAGCCCAAGTTTCATGCAAGAAAATGTCCACTCATTAAAAAGCTGGCTGTCGGTAATTGCTTCCCAGAAATCAGCCATTTGGTCAGGAAGGTGTCTGTCCTCCACTCTACGACCAACGTGTCATAGAAGCTCTGGTGTGGTCTTAACAACCTCTTTGAACCAGATTCTCCACTGATTTAGAGAAACTAGTAATGCTTTCAGGCCCAGGATTGTCGGTGTCTGAAGACAACACACCCACCTAGGGAGACAAGGAGAAGGGGCCTAAGACTCTCCAGGGCATGAGTAGCTGCCCTTCTCTGGAAAAAGTAATTATTAGGGGGCTGTTAGGAGACAATGCCATTACATGTAATTCACAAGCATTCACTGAGCCGCACATGCCCAGCATTACACGCTAACCAGCACCAGAAAGATGCTACAGATTAATTTATCCATATCACAGATAGTTATTAAGCACTCGGTTAACGTAAAACATTGTATTAGGGGCCAAGAAGGATATCCGTCCCATATCCCCAAGACACTTCCACCCAGTAGTGCATCTCGAGAAATATACACAAATCACGACTCACCGCTGTACTGTACGAAGAATCAAATAGCATTGGCTAGATTTGTTGGCTGCTTACCTATAAAGACATTCTTCTTCTTAAAGTTGATTTTGCCAGTTAAAAAGCTAAAGGGTTTTTAAGAGTGGTTGGCAGGCCAGGTTTAGTAATTAGTTCTGTGCGAATCCTATCATTTAGAAACCAAGGATGAGGACGGGATGTAGGAAATGGGTAAAAGGAGTTTAAGCTCTAAAAAAAGCTTTTGGAAGCACTTAGCTGGAAATTATCCTCTTTATTCTTGGGCTTGAAGAGTCACTATGGGTTTGAAAGCTTCTCACACCAGTCGCATGACAATGCTCCCATGCTGTAAACTCTAGGAACTTCATTATTTTTCCTAATTCCTTATCTTTTGCCTCTGTACTGACAAAAGTATGTTTCAGTTGTATCCTCAAAAAAGAAAATCGAAGTAAGATATCATTACCAAAGATTTCCAGCTCCTCATGCAAACAAGACCACGCTCTTTCCTGCAGCAATATGTCATTAACTTGCCAACATCTGGGCTGGGAGGTGTGTGATGTTTTGAATCAAACTTCAAAGGTCAAGGGTAAGCAAGGACCTAGAATTACTATTGCATCTAAAATTATTTTACAGCCTTCAAAAGAACATGGAAAAAATGATCACAATTCTCAAAATTATATGCTGCTTTTGGGGAAAATATACATCTGAGTCCTTGGGAGCGCATAGGTAATGTAAGCAGGACTGGGCCATTTTCCACAGCAGAGTCAGTGCTAAACAGGAGCCGTGGAGGTCTGGGTACCGCCTTAGAGTACCCACCTGTTGTCTGAAATTAGCCTGTGGGTGTTCATCATTTCCTCCCACAAATAGATGCCCCTACCCATTTTTTCCATTACCTCCTTGTTCCCTAAGCTTGCGGTCTTGAGTCATTGTTTACTCTTCCTGTTCTCACATCATTTATTCACTTACTTGACAATTACCTAATGACCTTCTATACCATATCGGACCTGTTACAGGTGTTCAGATTATAATGGCCTCTGCCCTCCTAGGGCCACAGTCCAGTTGGGGATAGTAATAAGTAAACAAGTGATTATAATGCAACAGTGTTTCTTTATATATTCTGGAGATGAATCTGGTATCATATATCATTTGCAAATATTTTCTCCCGTTCTGTGGGCTGTCTTTTAATTTTCTTGATGGTACTCTTTGTAACCAAAAAGTTTTTAATCTTGGGGCACCTGGGTGGCTCAGTCCTTTGAGTGAGCGTCTGACTTTGGCTCAGGTGATGATCTCGAGGTTCATGGGTTTGAATCCCACATCGGGCTCTAGGCTGACAGCTCAGAGCCCAGAGTCTGCTTCAGATTCTGTTGTCTCCCTCTCTCTTTGATCCTCCCCTGCTCGCACTCTGTCTGTCTGTCTCTCTCAAAAATAAACATTTTTTTAAAAAGGTTTTAACCTGGGGCGCCTGGGTGGCTTAGTCGGTTAAGCGTCCGACTTACGCTTAGGTCATGATCTCACGGTTCGTGGGTTCCAGCCCCGCGTCGGGCTCTGTGCTGACTGCCAGCTCGGAGCCTGGAGCCTGCTTCAGATTCTGTATCTCCCTCTCTCTCTGACCCTCCCCTGCTCACCCTGTCTCTCTCTCTCTCTCTCCTAGAAATAAATAAAAATATTTTAAAAAAATAATAAAAAGGTTTTAACCTTAATGTGGTTTATCTATTTTCTTCTTCAGTTGCCTGTGTTTTTTTGTGCCATATTCTAAAACTGTTTTTTTCCCTATCAAATTGTCTCAGCACCCTGTCAAGGATCAATTGTGCATAAACATAAAGGTTTATTTTTGAACTCCCAATTCTATTCCATTGATCTGTCTCTGTCCTTATACCAGTACCATACTGTCTAAATTACCATACCTTGTAATAAATTTTGAAATTATAAATTGTGAGTTCCCTAACTTTGCTCCCCGTTTTCAAGATTGTTTGGCTATTCTGGGTCTCTTGCAGTTCCATATGAATTTTTTGAATCAGCTTATCAATTTCTGCAAAAAACAAAAAACAAAAAACAAAAGCTAGCTGAACTTTTGATATGGATTGCATTGAATTTGTAGACCATTTTGGGAAGTATTGTCATCCTGACAATATTGTGTATTCCAATCCATGATTATAGGATATCTTTCCATTTATTTAGATCTTCTTTAATTTCTTTCAACATATTTTATAGTTTTCAGTGTACAAATTTTGTACTTTCTTGTTAAATCTATACCTAAGTATTTTATTCTTTTGATGCCATTACAAATTAGATTATTTTCTTACTCTTATTTTTAGACTGTTTATTGTTAGCATATAGAAATACAGTTGGTTTTTGTATATCGATCTTAAATCCTGCAACTTTGTTAAACTTGTTTATTATTTTGACTTATTGTTTTTTTTCTTTTTAAGTGGATTCCTTAGGATTTTCTATATACAAGACCATACTAGAAATATATTTTAACATTCCTTTATCATCTGGATACCTTTTATTTCTCTTTCTTGCTTAATTACCCTTCAGAACAATATTAAATAGAAGTGAGGAGAGTGGACACTCTTGTCCTGTTCCTGACCTTTTGTTTCTATATTTATAAGCAGTTTCCTTTTCTTGTGATATCTTTATCTTGTTTGTTCTGTAATGCCTGTCTCATAGTTTGACTTAGAAAGTGCTCCTTTCTCTTCTAGTTTTTGGAAATGTTTGTGAATTATTGTTGTTAATTATTCTTTAAGTGTTTGGTAGAATTCATCAATGTAGCCATCTGTTCTAGGCTTTCCTTGGTAAGAAGTTGTTTTATTACTAATTCAATCTCATATAATAGGTTTGTTCAAATTTCTATTTCTTCTTGAGGCAGTTTCAGTAATTTGTGTCTTTCAGGGAGTTTGTTTTATCTCAATGACCTAATTTGTTGATATTCAACAGTTCATAATAGTCCCTGTAAGACTCATCATTTTTGTAAGGTCAGTAGTGATTTCCTTCTTTTATTTCTGATTTTAGTAAATTGAATCTTCTCTCTTCTTTTCTTATTATCTACCTGAATTTTTATCAATTTTGTAGATCTTTTGGGAGGTTCATCTTTTGGCTTCCATGATTTTTCTACTGTTTTTCCATTCTCAATTTTACTTATTTCCATTCAAATCTTTGTTATTTGCTTCCTTCCACTTGATTTAGGTTTAGTTTGCTTATTTTCTTCTAGTTTCTTAAAGGATAAGTTAGGTTATTGACTTGAGATCTTTCTTCATTTATACATGCTTTACAGCTATAAATTTTCCCTAAGCACTGTCTTAGCTGCATCCTATGTGTTTTGCTGTGTTACTTTCATTTCATTCATCTTAAATTATTTTCTAATTTCTCTTGTGATTCCTTTTGTGGCTCATTTATTATTTAGGAAAATGTTGTTTAATTTCCACATATTGGTGGGGCGCCTGGGTGGCTTAGTCGGTTAAGCGTCCGACCTTTGCTTGGGTCATGATCTCGCGATTCGTGGGTTCGAGCCCCACGTTGGGCTCTGTGCTGACTGCCAGCTCAGAGCCTGGAGCCTGTTTCAGAGTCTGTGTCTCCCTCTCTCTCTGACCCTCCCCTTCTCACGCTGTTTCTCTCTCTCTCTCCTAGAAATAAATAAAACATTAAAAAAAATTAAAAAAAATTTTTTCACATATTGGTGCATTTTCTAAGTTCTGTTTTGTTATTGATTCCTGATATAATTCCATTTTATTTTTAAGTACTTTGAAGTATCCACTGAAAATTACTCTTGTCACAATTTCATTTTAAATGTAAAAATAGGGGCACCTTGGTGACTCAGTCTGTTAAGCAACGGACTCTTGATCTCAGCTTAGGTCATGATATCACAGTTTGTTGGATCAAACCCCACACTGGGCTCTGCATGGACAGCACTCTCCCACTCCCTCTGCCCCTACTCCACTTGCTCTCTCTCTCTCTTTCTAAATAAATAAATAAATAAANCACCTCTGTGATTTTTTTTGAGGTGAATCTAATTCTTATTATTTATTTTAAAATTAAAAATAGGGGTACCTGGGTGTCTTGGTTGACTATTCAACTCTTGATTTTGGCTCAGGCCATGATCCCAGGGTCGTTGGATCAAGCCCCACATCAAGCTCCATGCTGAGCATGGAGCTTGCTTGATATTCTCTCTCTCTCTCTCTCTCTATCTCCCCCACTCCCCACACCCCTCTCCCCAACTCTCACCTGCTTGCTCTCTCTTCCTCTCTCTAAAATATATAAAATGAAATAAAAATGAGATTAAAAATAGATATATCTTCAATATTTTCACAAGAAACATCTAATATAGAGAACTTGCAAATACTGGCAAGAACAAAGAAATCATAGATTTTAAGATAGACAAAAGGTGAAGTCAGGGAGGAGTAAAAACTATGAGTGGGTCTCCAGTCTAGGTTAATGTGATTTCAAATAACAGGACTTTTACCACTTCCCTTGGCAGACTTATAGAACTTGTATAAGAAATATTTTCCTGACATTCAGGCTGAGTTTTCCTTTTCTCAATTTCATCATGTCAGGCATAGCTTGCCTCTGTACACCACCCCAAACAATTCCTCTCCTTATTTAGTTTGAGTTTCAGGCCCTCAAGGACCTGCAGAAGGCTATTATATCCCCTTTTTTCGTTCCTCATCCAAGTCAAACATATTTAGGCCTCTTAATCTGTCTTCTTAAGCCAGCTATTCTACTTATGAATATCTGTTCTTTGAATGGAGTCCAGTACATTCAGTCTTTCTAATTCACAGGGACCCTGCGCTCTGTGTGAGTCATAAGGACTCACCCTTGATGTCACATAAGCAACTGTCCACCTCTGTGCCCCTGGCATTTTACTTGAGGTATAAAGCCCAAAATAGTACTTAAAAAAATAAAATAAAATAAAGATGTTTGCTTTCCATTACCAACCACAGGTGGTTTTCAGTCTCACTGCTTTCCAAGTACTGAACCACCATCCTGTTGGATGTCTGTCATTTGGATTATTTTTTCCCCTTTTCAGGCGGCAGAAATAACCAAGTTCTTTCCCTGGCTCTCTCAACATTCTCAACAGCTCATCTGGTGTGGTTCAACCATTCACAGCTACGGGCCTGCCAAGTTTACAAGTGCACAAGTTCTTTCAGGGTCCTGCTAGTGTGCTCTGGCTATTTCTGAAGCCCTGGGGCTAGTCTATACCTTGAGATGCCTCCTAATGGCTCAGCAGATTCCCCAGCACAAACCGAAGTCTGATCATTTTGTATGCTTAAAAATCTGGCTAAAAATGTAAGATAGTCTCTCATTTTTATTTTTTTAAGTTTTTTTTTTTTTTTGAGAGACATAGAAAGAAAGAAAAAGAGTATGTGTGAGCAGGCGAAGGGCCGAGAGAGAGGGAGACATAAAATCCAAAGCAGGCTCCAGGCTCTGAGCTGTCAGCACAAAGCCTGACACGGGGCTCAAACACTAAACCTGTGAAATCATGACCTGAGCCAAAGTCAGATGCTTAACCAGCTGAGCCACCCAGGTGCCCCTCTATCTAATTTTTAGAATGATGTTCTCTCAGAGGTTCAATGGCTCTTGGGTTCCAATGGTGTTTAAGTACCTGTACACCGTGAGTACTAGTACTTACACAGAGTACAAGATTCACACATGCACACTCTCAAGACTATTGATGATGAAGCATTTTGCACTGGTTTCTACCTGCTGGTTTTTATGAGCAAAGTACACTGACATCTCATTCATTTGGATTCTACTAACTAAGAATGTAATGTTGCCATGGCTGAAATTCATCATTGCCCTACAGGATGAAGATTCCATAAGCAGTAAGTACTATTGGGCAAGGCTGGTATACTTGGCCCATCTAAAAGAATAATGGACACCTAAGCGCTGTAGCACATACACTATTGGGTATTTTCTCCATAAGTGTGCCTTACACATTCACTAAAGCATCCTTGCTAGCACCTCTACTTGAAAGAGAGAGAAAATTAATTTAATATGGAATAAAGAAGACCTTATTTCTTTTCAAATGGGAACTCAGATTTTTCTTTACTTCCTGCAGCATTGGAAAAAGTATGTGTATAATTCACTTAGGTCCCAACCACAGATGCAAAGCCAGAATCCTAGAATGGAATCCATCTCCTACTATACTTGTTTACTTTCATTTGACATTTTGCCTTCAGCTGTCACTCCTTTGTTCAGAAATAACTCTGGGGCTTTTACCATCATGTGGCTCCTTTCAGATAGTGTTCTTGTTAGATTGTAAGCCCCTAAGAGCAGATACAGGGTCTTTCTGCTTAACTCAATGCATTTCAAACAGTATGTCCTCAAAGAATTATAAATTAATGTACAGGCAAAATTTGAATGCCTTATGCCAAAGAAGTAAATAAAAGAATTTTCAAGCACTCTGGATGACCCTTTGAAATGAGTGGGACTTCTCATTTTTATTTTAAATTATCCCACAAAGACGTTTTATTTGCTCTCCCAACAGGTAGAATTTCACAGAGCTGTGTTTAGGGGAATATAGAGTCAGATACTGGCTCAGATCATTGGACCCAGAGAATAAACATTCCCTGGCAAAAAGAGAATGAGTAGCAAGACCAGAACCTCAACCCAATGAGTCCAGGACAGTGGCATGTTTAGATCAAACAAATAACAAACCCAGATATATTGCTAACATCCTAAAACTAGAATGGACCTCTTAGAGTACTTTACTCACTCCCTTTATTTTCCAGATCCAGATACTGAGACCAAGAGAGATGAAGGGACTTGCTCAAAAACACAAAAATAATGCCTAAAGCCAAAACTAAAACACACTTTTCCTGTCCCCCAGTCCCATGCTTTTTCCAGCTACATCCCAGGTCCATTATTTATACTGCCAGTTGAGTGGACGATCTTCCACGTAAACCCAAAGACTTGTCACTGATTCAGGTTTTTAAGTTTGAATAGGAAAAACATTTGTTCATATCTAACGCAAAGGAATCCTAATTTTATGCTTTATGTAACATTATTTGGTTCTTCCTTATGCCAGGTGTCATAGTTAGTTACTCTTCATGATATTCTCTAAGATTTTGGCCTTAAGATGATCATTATGCTACTGCAGGGCAAAAAATATGTATAATGCCTTAACCCCCCAGACTAGGATGGTAAGTAGGATAGCAGGCTACTTCCCCTATGCAGAAATACCACTCAGTGAGACAATTTAACTGTTTATGTAAGTGGATGAATACACAAAACTCCCTGGGTCTGGGGCTGCTCTGCCACGGCCTGGGGGCCCCCCCCCCCCCAAGGACCTGCAGGAGAACAGTCACTATTGTTCCTGGCCACAGTCTCATTTGGATGCTGTCTCTGTACGGCAGAAAAAAAAAGGCCAGAAGTAGATTCCAGAAGAGAACAGCAGACCCTAACTATACAATTTCTCACATTTCTAATGAGCAAGCACGCATTTTTCCTCCCTTTTCTTAAACCCCAAAGTTTTTCTTTTACTTTTCCTAGAACTTCTCCAAGGCATTCACTTTGGTGTCAAGTGTCAAGAACATATATTAGAAGCCAACATGGTAGGCCTCCAGAAGAACTGTGAGACGCTTTGGCATACATCGGCACCTCCTCAGCACCTTTCTCCTTTTCCCAAGCTTCTGTTTCCTCCAAAAGTACCCCATGTCCTGGGGGTCCTGATAAAGGCTGATGACAGGGATGGTGTATATATGACACGTGTGCCCTGCCTCCTTGCCTGCATGGCAGACAGTGCTAACCATGACTCTTTCCCCCATGGAGGTGGCCTCTTATTTATCTCAACACAGAGTTCCAAATAATCATTCTTTTTTTTTTTTAATGTTTATTCATTTTTGAGAGAGAGAGAATGCAAAGGAGGAGCAGAGACACAGGGGGACACAGAATCCAAAGCAGGCTCCAGGCTCTGAGCTGTCAGCACAGAGCCCGATGTGGGGCTTGAAACTATGAACCATGAGATCATGACTTGAGCTGAAGTTGAACACCCAGGTGCCCCAAATAATCATTCCTAATCAAACATAGCACAAAAGATAAAATCTGTTTGCCATCCCCGGCTTAAGGTATCATCACAATCCATCTCCCACCCCCACAAAATGGCCTGGAAGAAAAATGACTCCCAAAGCCCCGATTGACAGCAAATTAAGAAGCTGCAGGGCTGACATTTCTCCCTCAAATCATACCTTCCTAATGAAGCTGCAGTCTGTGTTTGCCACGATACATAAGGAAGCCTTTGAGAATACTGTAACCTCAGTCTAGAGATCCTTCAATAATTACATTTAACACTTGGAGGTCTAGGGTTCAACAGTCTTCCCCTGCATCCCTAATACACAGTGGCTCTGAAATGTTAGCAGCCATTAGAGTCACCTGCAGGTGATTGCTGGGTCCCATTTTCAGAGTTTTCCTTTTGGCCTGGGGTGGGGCCCATGATTTTGCAGAAATGGGTTCCCAGGTGATACTGATGCTGCTGGTCTAGGGACCATACTTTGAGAACCACTGTTGTAAACCTTTGTACAGGGGTTTCCATCCTTACCCTTGTCCCTAACCCTGCTTACCTGAAACTACATTCCTGAGGTGAAAGAAGACTATAAAAACAACTCCAATGGTCTTCTCTCCATGTTTGTTTTCCCTGGCTTCTCAGCCTTGTTTGTTTTGATACCCATCCTCTCTTAGCTGCCTGAATGCTGAATCACCCAGAGTTTCCTCCTAAAATTGAATAAATCTTCAGATTTTCCATATACCCCCAAAATATAAGATTTTGTCCTTAATTCTTTATTCTTTCTGAACATGCTATATCTCACCTATTTCCATGAATGACTTCTAGCCACATTAATTTCTATTTAACCTGCATCTTCCAAATATGTCCTCATTCCTGACTTTTTCCATCTTTTTCTAACATTTATTTATTAATTTTTGAGAGAGAGAGAGAGAAGGGGAGGGACAGAAAGAGAGGGAGAGACAAAGAATCGCAAGCAGGCTCCACATTGTCAGCACAGAGCCCAATGCAGGGCTCAAATCTCCCAACTGTGAGATCATGGGCCTGAGCCAAAATCGAGTTGGACACTTAATCGACTGACCCACCCAGACACCCTAACTTTTTCCATTTATATATTCCCAGCCCAGGGTACAGCACCAAATCTCCCATTCAACATGATCCAGAAGACAGTGGAATCCACCTTTATAGTCTTGCCTTATCTCATTCTCCCAAAGAATTATGTATCAACAGTTGTAATTCCTAAGGTTTTGCTTCCAGTCACCTAGTGCCTCCACCTGAAAGGCTCTCATACCTATAGCTCCTCCTTCAAAATCTTTATATTTATAAAAATGCAACTAAGTGCTGCCCCCTTTATGAAGTCTTCCCTGATTACCTTCACTGGACAAGCTCTCTCCCTTTTCCTGAACTCCTCTTGTAAGCACCATCACGTGCAGCCTCTATTACTTTCCTATGTGCAAACCCTCTCCCTCTTATTCTAGGTAAGCCCTTCTGCAAGGCATATCTTGGTGACCACATGGTCTCCTATTTTCCAAAACAATCCTGAATGTGGGTATCTTATCCAATTATCCTTATCAGCATGCTCATATTTATCACATCATGTGTTCTAATTTCTGGTTCAGAGCATATGTTTCCCAAAATAAATAACCCATGATTTATTCTGGTACATTATCATACTTCTCTTTGTATACAAGCCACCCAGAAATATCACAAACATGCTTTTGATAATAATCTAATGTTTTCCACATTAACACTAGCTATTCTGTATCATAAAAACCTTTTATTGTCTCAAGGTGAGAGCACCTGCCCTAACTTCATCCAACTAAAGTTGATAAAGATTTCATCTGCATATTCGGCCCCAGCTAGACCTTAAGCCAGTTCTAACTCTCCAGCATGGCGGTCTATCAGTAGGCCCACCGCCACCAGTATGTAGGACCTAGGATCAGCTTTGCTGTTGCCAACATGATAGCCTGTGTCCCTGAAGGGAACCACTAGGGCCCACAAGTCTGTTGACTGCGGTCTCCTTATGAGGCCCTGCTGAAACTTGACCCAATCTGCATGACTTTGCTTTCTTCCCCAGTTCACATTTTGCACGTGAATTCTTTCTGCTCTGAGCCACATTCTTGATTGGTTGCCTACACCTGACCTAGCCTGAACCTCTCCACAGAGGTCTAGACCCTGTCATGATTCCTCGAGGCCTCTAGACAGGCCCTCCTTGCCAGTGTGCTAGCTTCTAACTATGAGGATGCTGCTTCCCAGAGATCTCTGCTATTGACCTCACCAAATTAGAGCCTACCCATTGTTTCTGAAGACTCCTTGGATATGATTTGGGCAGCCTCAGAGCCATACAGTTGTGGCTAATGACAGCAGTCAACATGACACTGCCCCTCTAAAAGTCTCAAGGCCTGGATGACTGCCATGGACTTACTTCCCACAGCATCCCCCAGGCCTAGGTGTCCCTCTGTGTGGGATTGAGAAAGCCCTCACTATTGCTACCACTGGCTGCCATGTGCTTTACCCATGGACTATATGAGTCTGAGCCTTAGCTATCCCTAACCCATCCCCTGTAGCTCTAGCCTATCATCTCATAAGGAATGACACACGCCACACCAGTCACACAGGGTGAGCTCTCCTGGAGAACTCCCTCCTTACCAGACTTTTAATCCTCTGACCAAGGTGATATAGGTCTCCATAGTTCCCTACTCTCCTCTCAACTAGCTTTGGAATAATTGGAGGGATTGGTTGTGGAAGAAGGGAAAGCCTTGGCAGGGNCTCAGAGCTCAAGAACTTTTACCCTGAAACTTTTATCCACACTCTGGGGACCAAATATTGAAATCTCCACCAATGACATAGCAAGAAGCTCCACTGCCGAGGATTGGGCCAGATGTCTCAACAGTTGTAGGGAGGCTGATTTTAGTCTTTAGCTCAGAATTCTCATGTTTATAGACCAGATTTGTATGATCTTCTGATTCCACCCAAGAGGCAATTTCAAGAGCTCTTTAAAATAATGGACCTCCTAAAGCAAGCTTAGCACACATAGGAAGCAAAGACCTACTCATCCTATAATCACCAGGAGTGACATTCAAATTGAACACCTGGCAGCCATTCATTAATTTGAAAGGTTGCCAATACCCTTAAAAATAAAATTTCAGGGGCACCTGGGTGGCTTAGTCAGTTAGGTGTCTAACTTTTCATTTTGGCTTAGGTCATGATCTCACCATTCATGAGATCGAGCCCTGCATCCAGCTCTGTGCTGACAGCACAAAACCTTCTTGGGATTCTCTCTCTTTGTCTCTCTCTCTCTCTCTCCCCCTGTCTCTCTCTGTCTCTCTCTGTCCCTCCCCCATTTGCCCACTCTTTCTCTCTCTCTCTCAAAATAAATAAATAAACTTTAAAAAAAAACAAAATAAAGCAAAATAAAATAAAATTTCAGGACCCTGTTGCTGGAATGCACTGTTCTTGTATCTAGCAAAATTTTTTCCATGCAGTTGCCAATGAAAATAAGCCATCTGCTGACCCAACACTGCTAATAGGGAAATTTTAGATGGAGAACATTGTCAACTTCCTCAACCTTCTACTTGTATTTTTGAATAGTTATTGTCCAAGTTCTCTTTGATTTGATTCGATATAACTGGCCAAACACTGATTTGAGAGCTACTGCATACGAGAAGCTGCTTCAGATACATCCATAAACAATAACAGTAGAGAATTTGAGAACTTACAAGGCACTTTTCCCATACTTCATCTTATTTAATGATACACATCTAATTACCATATAGATCAGAGCAGTGAAAAGCTAGAACTCTTACCTTTTACCTGCTTACACCCAGCAAGCTATTCTTGATGCCTCTCCAATCAGCAGTCTACCAAAAAAAAGGGAAAGAAGAAAACTCAGTGGTCCGGGGAGTTCTGACAACCAGGTTATAATTTGTCTAAGTGCTCCTTTGTCCCCACACAGACCCCTCAGGCCTCTACCCCTATCTCACTACCTCCAAAAAAGCCAAATTAACTTATTAAGATTTCCCCTAAATAAAAATATCTTAAATCATGACACTCACTAAACCTGGGAAGCAGCTTTGATGTTGGCATCAAACTAAATAGAGTAGAATTCTGTTTCAATACTCTCATAATTTGGACTCTTCATCATGAGCAACCCATAAAAACAACTTTTCAAATTGACCTTTCTACTCCTGTCACTTCCATGTAAGTCATCCATGACTTCCGGTCATCCCACATACTTTGTACTGACAAATATTTAATTTGAAAATGGAAATGGTATGACTTGGGTAGTTTTTCATTTACGTGGTAACATTTTTGTTAAGTGCTGTCTAAGTTAGCAACCAAAGTTAAATCCACAGAGTACAAAAAGAGCTTTGTTTACAAAGATTAAAAAAATGAAGAAAGAAAAATTTTTGTCCACATCATTCTTCTACAGTGCATCTGAATAATAGCTCTGCTATAAATAGAAGATGCAAGAATGACTAATTCTGTTTTGATTCCATCTCTTCGATGACAAAGGAAATCCCTCCATACAAACATTAAGCTAAATCGTAACAGCTGGCCTTGAGGAATTTTATCTAGAACATCTACATCAAACAAATAAGAGTGCCAACCTTGGAGATGGACAAATAAGTCCCAAAGGACCCACTTTTATAACTATCAATCCAGGGGACTTGTAACTTACAAGGATGATTTAAATACAGCCTTGCTTTAAGAAAATACTCACTTGAAATCATCACTGCTACTAAAATGCAAGAGAAATTTATCCCCCATTACCTTATCCTAAAAAAATCCTTTCTGTCTTTTGTGAGTGAGAGAGATCATATGCATCATTTGTAGTTAGAGTCTTTATTTTAGAAATTTGGTTATATCTTCAGAAATTTGTCAGCTAAATTAAGTCCTTGGCCGTACAGAGAGAAGTGTGCTGGCGCTGCGTTGGGAAGGGAATGAATGAAAGACTGGATTGAATTTTCCATGGAAGCCGACAATTAAAATTGTTTTCTTTGGTATATCCCTTTCTGTCAGTTGTTTTTGAGCTCTCCAAGAGAAGAAAAAAGTTAAGAAGCCCGATTCAGTCATTTCCAAATCTCACTTCCAGTTTCCATCTTATTAAAGACATGACTTAACTTTAATGTGTGTAACATAAACAGAATCATAAAAGGGAAAGAATTAGAACAGTCTGGAAGAGATGGTGTCCAAGGCAGGAAAATGCCACAGCTGATTTGCTCTTTTTATTGTTGTTGTCCTTTTGTATTGTTTACTGCGAGGAGAGATTCTCAGTCCCTCTGCTGCTGATTCCTCACCCTCCATTACGGTCATTGGGAATTCCGATTTCACAAAGTTATTACAACACGGCCACAAATAATCCATCTTGTCAAGTCCATCTTCGGGACTGAAGATAAAGTTGGAGCTGAGTTGCTACACACATCTGGAGAAGGTTCGTTACTTGTAATGGTGAGCCGCTCTGTTAATGCACCCATGAGAAAGGGGCTGACAGGCTGCATATTTCTGCAAACTGTTCCCAGAAAGAACCAATTTCCTGACTTCCATGTGGTGTCAATAATGGAGGCATGAGATGGAGCAGTGCTTATGAAATATTGAATCTGCTTACAGGACTGGCTAGAAGCAAATTCAGACCACCTGTGAGAGAGAGCCTTGCCGTGGGTACTCTGACTTTGGCACACACGTGGCACATGTGAATGATATGCTCTAATCTATGTATTTGGGCTTATTTGCCACAAAACTTCCTGACAGCAGTAGTACCAGAGAGAGAGGGAGAGAGAGACAGAGACAGAGACAGAGAGAGAGAGAGAGATGCAGTAAAACACATTTCTGCACATTTAGAATTGAAACAGTTCAAATCACTGACATTATTAAATTTACTATCATAAGCAGCCAAAGTTCATCTTATTCATCAGGAAAAAAGTGACTGATGTCTCATGGCATTAGTATTAGATCATTTTACTTCTTGCCAATAAAAACAAAGCATTAGTGTTTCAATGTTTTAATATCATGATTTAATTCTCTCAATGATATTAGGACCAAGAAGCTCAACCAATGTGAAGACCCCATCAAAATTCTTGAGTCAAAACTATGGTTCTAAAATGAGTTCACCATCCTGACCTCCCATTTCACAGCATATATTTTATGCTTGTGCCTTTCCAAATATGGGTTCTTAACATTGCAAATGTAAAGTTTTATATCACTAACTTGTGTTTCAAGGGTTTGCCTAAGTAAATAGAAAAACATCTGGGCTCTTTTTACTGGCAAACGCAAGAGATATTTGACCTAAGATCAGATTCTGAGACTTGAACGTTAACTTGGTCTTTCCACAGAACGTCTCTAATTTTCCACAACTCTCTGCTCAGAGGGTTCAGCCCAGTGCTCTTCAGGGAAAGATGGGACTAAGCGCATGTCCCAGTTGGCTTCCTTTATCCCCAAATGTTACCCACAGCTCTAACCCACTCTTGTCTAAACAACGGCATGCAATTCCAAGGCAAGAACATGTCTTCAAGGTCTCAACTAGCCTGAGGGCATCCAGCTTGAGATCCCGTTGGACAGGAGGGTGTGCAGAAGACTGCTCCAGCCTGAGTCAGAGCCTTCTGGGCTGCCCCATCAGCAATTCAAAAGCACCACCTGTGGTTCTAGTCTGAGGTTCCCTTTGCTTCAACCAGCCCCCTTCCCAGGACTCCCCAGAGACTAGAGCTACAGAGTGGCATCTTGCACCTCCACTTGGTTTCTGACTTGGCACTACCCCCATGAACAGGGGCGGAGTGGACACTCCCTAGATTCAAAACCGGCAGTGAGCCCACCTGTGTCCCACACCTCCAAGCGGCATGATCTCCACTGTGTCCCGTGTGAGCGGCACCCCCCGACACACATCTCCAATGGAAGGATGCCCCCTGCGGCAGGCTAGCCCTTGGACTGGCAGCCTAGTCTAGGTCTTCTGGAAATTTTAATTAAAATTCAAGAATAGCGGGGCGCCTGGGTGGCTTAGTCGGTTAAGCGTCCGACTTTCGCTTGGGTCATGATCTCGCGGTTCGTGGGTTCGAGCCCCACGTCGGGCTCTGTGCTGACTGCCAGCTCAGAGCCTGGAGCCTGTTTCAGTCTGTGACTCCCTCTCTCTCTGACCCTCCCCTGCTCATGCTGTCTCTACCTCTCTCCTACTCCCTCCCTCTCTGTCCCTCCCCTGCTCATGCTGTCTCTACCTCTCTCCTAGAAATAAATAAAACATTAAAAAAAATAAAATAAAATAAAATAAAATTCAAGAATAGCAAACCCAGTCCTTGGTCAGCTTTTGACTAAATCTTTTGTTAAAATCAAGTTTTTTCTCTTTTCTGGTTTAATTGAAAAGTTGTACTTCTTTGTTGGATATAAATAACTGTGTTTCTTCAAAGCATCCTGGCAAAAATACCATTATTGCCAAGGAGAAGAATCAGGCCTGTTTCAATAGTCATCCTCCTGACAAGTTCAATGTTTCTTAGACCTTTAGAATTTTAGAACTAGAAGATTATCTGTTAATAAGTCCACACAAAGATGTATATGTGGATGTGCATGGCTGTGTCGTTCCTAATAGCCAAAAAGTGCAGTCAATCCAATGTCTACCAACTGGTGAGTGGATAGACAACACAACGGACAAAGTACTGATCTATGCTACAACATAGAAGAAGCTTCAAAACTGAATATTATATAAAGTCACATAAAATGTTCAGAAAAAATAACATGTATAGAAACAAAGTAGACTCATGGTCGCCTGGGGTTGGGTGGGAACAGGGTACAATGACAAATGGGCACATCTTTTGAGGTGACGAAAAGGTTCCAAATTCGGATTGTGGTGATGCTTGCCCAACTCTGTACATTTACTTTAAAAATCATTGAATTGTATGCTTTAAAGGAAAGATTATATAAAAACAATAACGGCTACTATATATTGAGCATTTACTCTGTATTTAAGAACTCTAAGAAAGCATTTATGTACGTTCTCTTATATAATCTTCACAACAACCCTGTTGGATGGTACTCTTATTATTACCATTTTACAGATGGGAAAAGCAAGGGTTGGAATGATTAAGTCTTTCTCTCAGAGTCACACAGCTAGTAAGCAGTGGAATGAGGACACTAGTTCAGATGATCTGACTCTAGAGTTTAACTACCATGCCTGAGCTTCCCAGAAGCTGTTTTTCAGCATACTGGTATGCCTGCATTTGTTGAAGGTACGGCAAAATATGGAATTTCCTCATTCCCTGGTTTGATTAGGCAAGACTTAAGGCAAGGAGAACCCTGGGCCAGTTTCTTCAAGCTACAAGAGCCTCAGCAGTTTACCCTAAAGCCATGTAAATGTGTTTATTCTGTATATGTGCCACAACTCAGAGCCTCAGCCCTGTTTATAATCACGTTCTTCTATACTGCAGCCATTCACACTCCCCACAAGGAGATAAAATGATTGGTGGGGATTACACTGGGGGGGGGGGGCTATGATAGGCCTGTACCTAGCCTCCAGGCAAGTACTCGTTCTCCTGTGCATGGTGCCTTCTATGTCACTATAGAATATGTGGCTAGATGACATGACAAAAATTGCCCTTAAAGACAAAGTATTTCTATATAAAGAAAATTCATTTTCAAGCACACAGAGTCACGGAATAGAAGAACTCGGAGCTTCATTCTTAATGGCTCTCTCTCTCATACACCAATCCTAGCCCTTCTATCTTCTAAATATCTTTTGATTCTATTCATTTTTCTCCATCTGTGCTATTGTTACCCACCGCTTCTTACCTGGATTACCCCAATGGTGACAACCTGGTCTCCACGTAACCGGTCCTGCCCTTATTGCTGACTCTCTATGCATAGCCTAAGTGGTTTTCCTAAAATATATGGATCATGTCATGTCACTCTCCTCCTTAAAATATTTCAGTGTCTCCCCACTGATCAAATCCCTTAATGTGGACCCCTTTAACCCTCATACCGTCACATGCTTCTACAGCCAGAGTAATCTACATTCAGCTCCCTAAACCACCGTGCAGAGTGGGCCTTTGCACACACTGCTCTCATGGCTTTACCTGAGGTCCTGGTTTGCCTAAATAAATAGGAAAACACCTAGACTCATTTTCTGGAAGAAGCAAGTTTTTCTGCTACCTTCTCTGCCTCTTCACCTGGCTGACACTTATCATCCTTCATAGCTTGGAACTTCCACCTGGACACCTCCCCTTCTTCCTCCCGCCCCCAGCACCAAACCTCAGTTAGATGTTCCACCCTATGGTGGCCCTTATGTGGCTCCTTATCACCTGTCTCTCTTCTAGTCTGTGACTCCGGGGAAGCAGATCTGCGGTTTGCTTTGTGCTTGGCTATATCCCAGTATCTGGTACACAGCGCACTGAAGGAACTCCACACATTTTCAATAAATGAAAGAATGACATAAAGAGAATTGATAATAATGCAGACCTTTTAAAAAGTTAATCCTTTTTCTCTAGTTTAATACATTACATCTACAGTCTATTCATGAGATTTTGTCCTTCAACTGCCCTTCTTGTAGGAAAACAATGGGATGCAAAACATCTAGACAGCTTGTCTGTCAAGTTGGCACACCAAAAGAACACTGCCCAGTGGCTCTGGCTCCTTGGTTGGATGAGAGAGGATCACTCTAACTTTTAACCACCACCCAATTCATTTGACTGGTTTACTATCATAACATTTCTGTGTTCATTGGGAAATAGCAAAATGAAAAAAATGGACCCACCCTGAATCTACCTCTATAAATAATGTGTTTATGCATAGACGGGTAAGGATGGCAGAGATAATAGAAAAATGAACACAGTTGCTCAGTCAGGGTAACAGGATCATAGACGATTTCTCATCTTTCTGTTATTTTACCTTTATTGGTATCAGACTATTGCACGTGCAAATAAACATATATTTTTAACATTGAGCAGTTACATCTAAATATCAACCTAAACATAGAGTCTGATTTCAAATCAATAAAAATCATAAGTAGAACTGGTTGTTTTATTTGATTTCCAATACATAGAACCCGCAAGAGACTCATGAAATAAATTTACTTGAAAACTTGCTACAATCATGATAATATATGATTATCAACACATATTGATCCATTGTCCAGGCACTGGGCTAAGCTTTATCTCATTACCTCCGTTTTCCATACAAAAGGAAAAAATAATAATAATTTAAAGAGGTTAAGTAAATTGCTAGGAAGTGAAAAGGTAGAGCGGTGGTTGATTTTATGTAAATTTGGCTAGGCCATGGTAAACAGTTGTTTGGCCAAACACTAACCTAGATGTTGCTATGTAGGCTTTTTTAGATGTGATTGACATAATCAGTCGACTTTAAGTAAAGCAGAGTACTCTTCCATAATATGGTGGGTCTCGTCTAATCAGTTGAAGGCCTTAAGAGCAAATAGTGAAGTTTCCCAAAGGAAGACTTCTGCCTCTAGATTACAACAGAAATTCTGAGTTTCCAGCCTTCTGACTCAAGACTGTAAAATCAACTCGTACCTGAGTCTCCAGCCTGCCAGCTTGCCCTACAGATTTCAAGCTCGCCAGGCCTCACAAGTGCATAAGTCAATTCCTTAAAAAAAATCTCGACAGAGAGAGAGAGATCCTACTGGTTTTGTTTCTCTGAAAAACCCTAATACTGCTAGTAAGTAGTGCACAGAACTTGAATCCTCTAAAGCCAGTGTTCATAACTGTTAACAGACATAAGGTAAATTACCAAGTTGCGCCAAAGAGTTTGTCTACAGAGCGGCCACGTGGAGGGAGGCCAGGGCAGCAGTGCTGGTACAGGGAGGTATGGGCATTGTTGGACAGCCGAAAGCCCAGCATGGCCTTGCCTTTGCTTTCCCCAGCACAGCTGTGCGTCTTGGTGGTTTTAGCCTGGGCTCCTGATCTCTTTCAAGTGCCCTTCTTTACAAGGATGCAGACTGAAGTGTCACTCTCTGTACGTCACTTCCCAGAGCCTCCAGTCATCCACCTTTTCCTTCTTGCGCCCTCTCAATAGCTTCTCTTGAAGCCAGAGGGCTCCATCACAGCGTGAGACAGAAATACTACCCGTGGCTCTCAGAAAACATGTGCCATTAAGGAAAAAAAAGAGGAAGGAGAATTAAATTACAGCAGGAAAGATGTAGATTCTTCTCATTAAAAAGAATATTGAAAATAAAAGGCATTGAGTAAAATCGTGAATGTTCCTATCCTTTAAAAAAATGTAAGAACTGGGCTGTTTGGGGTTTTGTTTTATTTATTTATTTTTTTATGGCCGCCTGGGATATTTTAGGTGCGGCTCACCATAGTGGCAACAAAGATGTAGTCGCTGTGTTTGTGAGGTTACTTTCAGCCCTCGAATCAAATGGGAGCACGCACAAACCTCCGTGGCCCCCTCCCAGCTTAACTGGGCTGGCAGCCGTGGGCAGTGAACACATCCCAGGCTGAGTGCCTCCTTCCTTGATTTCTGAGCGGCACTCAACAGTCTGAGAGTCCTGGCGCTCAGCAAGCTTCCTGCTGAGCCGCAAAGTCATTCCAGACAAATCCCTGTGTTTACAGAGATTCCAGAGCAGCAGGGAATATCTCGGAATACCAGTCTGGATGTAGAAATTTTGTGTGTCGGCACAAGCTGCTCTCCACACCTGCCCTCGCCCTCAGCTCCCCCTTCCTTCCACACCCCCTCCTCCGCTTCCTCCTCTCCATCTGCTGCAGTTTCCTTCACACTGAGTCATTCTGGGATACTAGTAAAGCCCTTTAAAAATTAAGTCAAACCGGTGGGGGTGAAGTGGAAAGAAAGCTATTATTTGGGGAATAAATGAGAGAAGGGAAAAAGCGAGGGGAAAAAGAAGAGGAAGAGCAAGGGGGAAAAAGGAAAGAGGTTTGGGTAAGAGCTCTGGTCTAGACAATTGTCTCAGCAGCATCTTATGAAGATGGAGACCAAAACAATGACCTACTATGATAATAAACTGGTTCTTCCATAGACCCTGAAGACAGTTCAGGCACATTACCTGCTCTTGATTCGTCCTTAACTTAAACTCAAACATTTTTTTAACCAGAGACAGAAAATTGAATTTAGAGTCAAAAGATGAGTTTGAGACCTGGTTTTACTATTTTGCAGCCACTTAATTTCTCTGGGCTCTGGTTTTCCAAATTCTTAAAAAGGGATGTTCCATAATAATTCCAGGGCTGATACAAGGATAATCTGAGACAACGACTGTGAAAATGCCCTTTAGTCTATACAAATACAAAGCCTGTTTATTAAATTCAATAAACAGCAAGTGTTTTCTATTCATCGTTCTTTCTGCCTTCCAAGCCCTAGAAAATCTTTCGCAGAAAAACTGCCTTCCAGCCAGCATAACTGGGTTATTTTTAAAGTTCATACAAAAGCTCTAAAATGGAAAAGAAAAGCTAAAAATTGCCATTCAGTAGGATTTCCAAGACAGCATTGAGCAATCCAAAGTCATTCTAGAAGCTCTGTTCAGATATATCAGCAATAACCAATCTCTTTTAGAGTCAGGGTATATGTGATTCAGAAGCAGCAGGTCCTCTTTCCAATACTTTGTTTAGAAGAATCCAGAGAAAATTTCACCACACTTACTAGGATTCATGTATCTCAGCCAGTTCTCCTTAAGCACAACTTTTCCTCCTTAAGTAAGTGTATAACTTGCTCTCAGCAAGCTTTAAACATGTCAAGTGAATTCTCACATAGCCGGGTAGCCCACGATGAGGCTAGACGACCAAGTTCTGGAACCTTGATGAGAAGAAACGGAAAAGAAAGTTGCCAAGGCTGTTGATATCCCACATGTGGTGTTATTTAAGACCAAATAACCTGGACTTTAGGGAATGCGCTTGTGTCAAACTATTGTACGTCAAACCACACCCCTGTGGGTGGGGGTGGGGTTTCCCTGAAGGGAATGGATGTTCCCGCCGTCAATCATCCTAGAGAAGGGTCAATACTAGGTCAGGAAATGAGAGCTTTGACACGCAGTCCTAAGAATGAAGTCAGGAAAAAACTTTCTTCTCTCTCTCTGAATCCAGGAGTTGTTGGTTTGATCAGGACTCTGGGGCAGGGAGCTGCCTAGTGTTTGTTCCGTGCTGGGTGTGGAGCCATCCCAGGCCATGGTCAAGGCAGCCTAAGAGAACGGTATAAGGTTCTGTGATGGTTTATGATCCTCAAATTAGGTTTTGCTGAGGGTTACCGTTTGAACTCCACTGAGCTCCATTCCACCCGTGGAATGACTCCGATTAGGGAGTGGTGTGCCCTGTCCCAGATTCTGAACTGGATGGTGGTGTAGCAGTCACCATCAGGGGCCCGCTATGCTGCACGACGCAGAAGTCTCTGGAGGATCCTCGGAGGTGATGGTGGCGGCAATAGCAACCAGCTGGAACCGCCTTCCGGCTCAACCAGCACCCAGGCCTGGATGTGACGTAAGATTCACCCGGAACCCTGTTAAATAGGTCCGGTTATGTCTGCGGAGGCATACAAGACTGCCTTTCTAGCAAGCTCCCGGGTGCGACCAGTGCCGCCGGTCCTCACCTGTGAGTAACAAAGGTGTAGCCTTTGCGTCTTGCGGTAACAGGTCCAAGACTGTGCTCCAGCAGCAAGCCAGAAGGACATCCAGGACTGAAGACACCAGTAAGCATGCCCCGGGACCCTTATTCATACCCTCGGAGGAGGGCCCCACGGGAGACTGGCTGCAGGGTCCTTACTGATTAGGGAAACATGAACTGTAATTTGCTGTGTTTGGAGAACAAACATAAGAGTCAGGTGTTTGCACTCCCAGGCTGGTGAACGATGGGCAGAACTACACTTACACATATCTAACCATCTCAAAATCAGAAAAGAGTGTGAAAATGATCATCTTTTCGTGCGTCCCTGCTAGCTTGTGCTACAACTTGTCTAGGAAAAACTCACTGTACTTCCCGTCTTCTCACACGACTACAGCACTCACAATAGTGCCGACACTGGATATGTGGGGTCCCCACAGCCAGCAGTTCTGCCACTAACTGCCTGGAGTTAGCACAGGCCCCATAGATTAAGAGCTCAGTCCCACGAGACTGAACCTTTAAAGATATTCCAGGCAAAAGATGCAGCAAGTATAAAACCCCTGAGGAAGAGAAAACTGATGTGTTTGAGAAGGGGTGGTTGAAGAAGTAGACAGAAGCAGATCATGGGCTGGAATCTTTTGAGTTGTGTATGATGATAATGATGGAGGGTTAGGCCAGGGCTCAGCAACTTTTTCTATAAAGGACCAAGAGGCAGGATCAAGGATATTATTAAGGTAAATAATATACCTTATATACCAAGGTATATTACAAGAGAGGGGACGGTTCCTCAATTTTTATTGATGAAGTTAAAAATATAACTGAGAATAATTTTGTAATACCGGTCTACCTATGAGAAGAATAGAGTTATTTGGCAGAGGATAACGTTTTGCTTCATTGGGGTTCAAATGTTGTGTTTCTTATGAAACGGGTTGAAACGTTCATGTTAATGCTGATCTGTAATGATGTTTTATGTATTTCATCTTTGAAAATGTCTTTCACAAAGATAGATACTGACAACTACTGACATCAGTCCACAAGCACATGATTTTCATTGAGCAAGTTAATCACTTGGAAAGCATTTATGGAATTCTATTCGATTCTTCTCTTGATATTTGCCTTTTGGCACGTCACTGCATTGCAGATTAATCACTTCCAATTGGAAGTTAGGTGGAAGCTCCTCAATTGCACAGTTTAAAGAGATTTCATAACATGGAAATTTCCTTTGCACTTGAGTTTGAGTTCAGAAAACATACGTGTAGCAAATTTGTGTGAGAGTGGAGATCTTGCTTTTTGTTTCAACTTAGGCAGCATAGAAAGTATACTTGAGGGGTGCCTGGGTGGCTCAGTTGGTTAAGGGTCTGACTCATGGTTTTGGCCCAGATCGTGATCTCAATGTCTCCTGATCTTGGGGATTCTCTCTCTTCCTCTCTCTCTCTGCCCCTCCCCCACTCATGCTGACTCTGTCCCTCAAATAAACTTAAAAAATTTTTTTAAAAGAAAGCGTATTTGAGATTCATATTTCTTATGATCCAGTGTTGGTTGTCATTGAAATGACTTCTGCATACTAGTTTCACATATAAGCATGGTTCTGTATTGTAATTTTAGGTTTACTTAATTAAGAGACTTTGTGTCTGCAACAAAATTTCCAGCGCCATTCAGTGTTCTATAATAGCATTTGAAGATAATCCTGGCTCAGAACAATTTTTGCCGCAATTTGAAAAATTTAAACAAAATCATACCACTGCTTAGCCATTAAACTATGCAGTAGGGCAAGTCAGGAGATTCAGCTTCTATTTCTAACAAAAATTCACAGAACCCGATGTCAAAGGTGCAGCCCCAAAGCACTCTAACATTTTAGTCATTTCCGTTACAGAAAGTTAGAAGTTGCTGCAAGGTCAGGTGCGCTGATGAAAGGGCTCTGCTAGTTGGAAGCCATTGGTAATGATCTTGCAAGACCAGCTTCCATCTTGTGGTGGGTAAGAAGCCAGATGAAAGTGAAACAGTGAGTGGAAAATAGGGACTGGAGAAATCTCAGTTGATGTGTTTTTCTGTGAAGGCATCAGAGAAATGGAGCCACGGAGAGAGGAGGTTGTGGTGACAAGGAAGAAGGGTTTTTTGTTTGTTTTTCATTTGTTTTGATTTTAAATCTCCAGCCTTTATAACAAGAAATCACAAAGCCTCATAATATACCAGGCAACTTAAAACGTGAAAGTGACCACAGTAAGGCTCAATGACCCGGCATCCATGAAGCGTGAAGTATTCCATATGAGTAGCTTTGCCAGACAACTAATTTATCCTATTAAGCATCAATCTTTTAAAATTTTGTATGTACTTTTGTGCAAATCTAACTAAAATATACTGATTCTCCACTTGCTGAATCCTATTATGGACAACAATTACATCCTGAACTACATAGGAAAAATATTTCCTCCCAAGGACTATCAAAGAGGGTATCACTATTTGCTACTACTACAAATTAGTCCCATGACTAAAGATTTTTAATTTTCTTCTCCATCACTTCAAGGTTATCAGAGGGGGGCACATGGGTGGCTCAGTCAGTGTAGCGTCTGACTTTGGCTCAGGTCATGATCTCAGGGTTTGTGAGTTCGAGCCCCATGTCAGGCTCTGTGCTGACAGTTCAGAGCCTGGAGCCCGCTTCAGATTCTGTGTCTCCCTCTCTCTCTGCCCTTCCCCTGCTCTCTCTTTCTCTCTCAAAAATAAATTAACATTAAAAAAAATGATTTTCATATGTTCCTCACATAGATGTGATAGTACACCCTTCCCTGCTGATCTCTGTGTGTCTGTATAATAGAATTACAGGCAGGGGGGTTTAAATACCAGTATGAGAGATTCTGATCCAGTCAATGTGGGGTAGGGTGTGGGCATTGCAGATTAAGTCCTGCAGGTGAGTCTAATGTGCAACTAATGTTGAAAACCATTGATATGGTTTCTGTAACTCTTCCTTTTAAGTTGAGGAAACAGATATCCACAGAGGTTGAATGAGCTAGGATCACTTAATTTCCAGTAGTCAATGTACTATAACTTTCAAACAACCACCCTGCACCATTCCCAATTTTTATACAGGCTAGAATATTATTCACTGGAACATTTGTTGGGTTTTTGGTATCTGCTCAAGCCACCTTGGAGACAAAGGTGAATGAGACGTGTAGTGATGAGTAGTTCAGGGTCTGTTGGGTTAAAACTGCAAAAATAAAGTCACAGTTAAATATGCGATAATAATCATTTATACAATGGAGCACAGACTAGCAAGTGACTAAAGAATGTCTGAAATAAAAGAAAATTAGTTCTGGGTAAGAGCCTGAATAAAGAGGATGAGTTTTAGTGGGAACACATAATTCCTGGAGAAACCAAAACATAATAGGCAGTAACCAGCCTGTTCCATTGCACCCTAACCAATCCTGAACTAGACTTGCCTAAATCAACCAATCCTTTTCTCTTGTGAAATGTTGAAGGT
This sequence comes from Crocuta crocuta, assembly GCF_008692635.1. Taxonomy (NCBI): domain Eukaryota; kingdom Metazoa; phylum Chordata; class Mammalia; order Carnivora; family Hyaenidae; genus Crocuta; species Crocuta crocuta. The sequence goes on along the minus strand of NW_027527551.1, from coordinate 765,298 downwards.
TTAGGTTTTTATAAACCCTGCCTGTGCCTCTATTCATGGAGACAGACTCTACTGAGGCTATTCTGCCTTATATGTACCAAGCAAATCCTCAGTACTTTCAGTGATTGTCTCTGAGTTATTCTTTTTCTTCTTAGCATCTTTTTTTTATTATGGTAAAATATATGGAGATAAAATTTTCTATTTGAACTATTTTTAAGTGTATAATTCCATGGCATTAATTATACTCACAATGTTGTACAACTCTGACCACTATGTATTTCCAAATTCTATATCACTCAAACAAGAATCTTTAGGTTTTTTATTATATACATCTTAGGTATAGAGCTTTATAATTCAACATCTGTACATGATACAAAGTGATTACCAACACAAATCTAATTACCACCATTACCATACAACTGACTTCCTTTACCCATTTCACTCAACCCCCTTCCCCTCTGGTAATCACTAATCTAGTCTCTGTGTCTGTGAGTTTGTTTTTCTTTTAATTTGTTCTTTTTTATGTTTGCATTTTTTTTACATTCCACATATGAGTGAAATCACTGATATTTGTCTTCCTTTGTCTGACATTTCACTTAGCATGATACCCTTAAGGTCCATCTGTGTTATCACAAATGTCAGGATTCCATTATTTTATATACCTGAATAGTGTTCTATTGTATAAATATGCCACATCTTCTTTATCCATTCATCTATCACTGAACACTTAGGTTGTTTCCATATCTTGAATATGGTAAGTAATGCTATAGTAAATATAATGATGCAGATATCTTTTCAAAGTAGTATTGTCATATTCTCCAGATAAATACTCCAAAGTAGAATAGCTGTATTGTGTGGTAGTTCTATTCTTAATTTTTTGAGGAATCACCATACTGTTTTCCACAGTGGCTGCAACCAATTTACAAACTCACCAAGTATATGAGGGTTCTCATTTCTCCACATTTTCTCCAAAACTTGCTGTTTTCTTTTATCTTCTTAGCAATAACCATTCTGACAGGTATGAGGTGATATCTCATTGTGGTTTTGATTTGCATTTTACTGATACGTGATGCTGAGCATCTTTTCATGTGCCTGTTAGCCATCTGGATGTCTTCTTTGGGAAGAAACACATTCAGATCTTCTGCCCATTTTTAATTGGGTTATTTTGGTGTTTTGTTGATGAGTTGTATGCATTCTTTATATATTGTGGCTATTAATCCTTTATCAGATATATGGTTGAAAATATCTTCTCCAATTCAGTAGGAATAAGGATATTTTAGGCTGAAAGCAGTTGAGGGATAGCAGGCACAGACAGAGCTCTCTGTCCTCCCCCCATTTGCCTAAAAACAGGTGATAAATTTCCCTTGTGAAGGTGCCTTTCTCTCCCTAGGAGATAGAAAAGGAGATAGGACAATAACCCTATCACCAGAGATGGGAGATAGCACTAAGATGAGTCTGCATAAACAAACCTTAGTGAATAACCCTTCTCTCCCATTACTTTCCACCTATATCTACCTTCCCATAATTTACTTCCCCTAGGAACCCAAACCACTTTTCCTTTGTCTAGTCATTTCTCCACAATATATCGCTCTTTGTTAAAATGGTACATAAGCCTCCAGGTCTAACTGCCTCTTTCAGTTTTCACTTCTTTTCTATGGAGACCCTGTGTGTATAAAATTAAAAATAATCTTTGTGTATCTTTTCTCCTGTTATTCTGTCCTCAGCAATGGAACCTAAGAGGGTAGAGGAAAAGATGCTTTTCCTCCCCTACAACATTATTCACTTCAATGGCCACATGATAATCTGAATTTTGCAATTTCAAAATCCAAGGTGAAGTTATGCTTGTGCAGTTTTTTTTTGTTAAATATATAAGTGTGTTTATTCCCAGTTGTATTCAAACTTGCGTATATTATCTATACTTAAAATAATGAGACCTCACTAATCATCGGGAGAAAGCTTCTAGCGTTAAAGGCAAAGTATCTAAGGGAAAATTAAAAGCTTTTAGAATGTTCAGGCTTCTTTTGGATTTGGATACTGGATATTCATGCCTCAATGATAAGTGAAATTACACTTTTTCATGGCAGAAATTAACCAGGCAAAGCAATGATAGAGAAGAAACCCCAAACCACTCCAGGATAAATGTTTTCAAAATTTTAAGTCTCTTGCTCCCACAAGGAATAAACCACCGCTATGTACTGTTCATCCATTAAATGATAGGTGAGTTGAATGGGTTGCCTCATTTAGTGACCATGATAGCTCCACAACACTACTCTCATTATCCCTATAATATGGAATTTCTTCACTCCAATACCCTTCTCACTAAACATTCCACTAATAGCTTGACTGACCCTGCTTTCTTTCTCAGAATTTCTGCATACATTACAGAAGTCTGGAATTTATATCTAAGCCTCCTCCAAAGTCAATAAATACATGCAAAATCAACAAAGGCCGTCTTCAACCAAATTAAAGAACAATTTGTACATATCTCTTATAGAATTGCATATAACTTTCAAGGCAGACCTTTATCTATCTATCTATTTAAAATCTAAGTTAACATATACTGTTAATATATGTCATAATGTGTAATAATGATTTCAGGAATAGAGTTAGTGATCCATCTATTATATACAACACTTACTGCTCATCCCAAGTGTCCTCCCTAATGCCAATCTCCCATTTAGCCCATCCCCCCACCCAATATCCCTCTAGCAACCCTCAGACTATATTTAAGAGTCTCTTATAGTTTGCCTCCAACTCTTTTATCTTATTTTCCTTTCCCTTCCCTTCCCCTATTTTCATCTGTTTTGTTTCTTAAATTCCACATATGACTGAAATATGATATTTGTCTTTTTCTGACTGACTTATTTTGCTTAGCATAATACACTCTAGTCTATCCACATTGTTGCAAATGGCAAGATTTCATTCTTTTTGATTGCTGAATAGTGTGTGTGTGCGCGCGCGCGCACGCGCGCGCATGGGCGCAGGCGCCACATCTTCTTTATCCATTTGTCAGTCCATGGATACTTGGGCTTTTTCCATAATTTGGCTATTGTTGCTATTATAGCACTGCTATAAACACTGGGGTGTGTGTGCCCCTTCAAATCAGCATTTTTGTATCCTTTGGATAAATACCTAGTAGTGGTATTGCTGGGTGGTAGGGTAGTTCTATTTTTAATTTTTTGAGGAATTTCCATACTGTTTTCCAGAGTGGATGCACTACAAGGCAGACCTTTTAATAGTTTTCTCCATGATACAGTGGAATTTGATTTCTGAAAACTAAGAATGCCTTTCTGTGAGAATTGCACAAATCATTAGAAGTGTCCACCTTCCTCTCCTAAGCTAATAGTTCCCTACCTTTGCCCCATAATCAGGTTAATGGCTGGTGGGATGTGGGGTAAGGCGGTGATCCTTGGGCAGGTTATCACTCACCCAGGGGCAATTAATTAATGGGAAGTTAGGGTTCTTTGACTTAGACTGGCGCACAAAGATGAGCCAGTTTCCTTCTCTTAAGATTCTTCAACATACTCAAATACTGAAAGACTGAGAGTGTTAGCAAGAGGAGATGAAAATGTTTGTGAATAACAGAGAGCCTAGGGGATCCCATAGGGCCGTGAAAAAAGCCTAAGAACAGCGTAGCAGGGTGAAGTTAAAGAAGAAGGAAAGGACAAACCCAAAGTTATAAAGGTAACATAATACCGATGCTTCCATCCATCTCCTGCCCCATAGGCTGTGAAGAGGATCGAATATGCCACCCCAAAGTGTGCCACTTTGGCATGAGGATTATAATGAGCAGATACACACACACCACTCAGCCCTCCCACCCCATTTGCCTAAAAGCAGGGCATAAATTTCCCTTTATGAATGGTTCCACATTCTCCTCTGTCATAGCAGGAAGAGCAAAATTCTTAATCACCAGAGACTCTAGACTCTTAATCATCCCACAGAACAGCACTTAGAGGAATCTAGCAGAGAAATGTTAGTAAATAACCCTCATCTTCCATTAGTTTCCCCCTATATGAGCCCTTCCATAGTTGGCTACCCCTGCGAGCTCTTTATCTTTGTCTTATCGCTTCTCCACAATTGCTCTTTGTTAAAATGGCATATAAGCCCCCGGGTCTAACCACCCCTTTGAATTAGTCATCACTGAATTTATTCTAGGTGTATGCGTGTTGCTCATGTAATAAATTGTGGCCTTTTCTCTTGCTTTTTTCTTTTCTTTTTCTTTTTCTTTTTCTTTTCTCTTTGCCTCTTGTCAACTTAACTTGCAGGGCCCCAGTCACTAAATCTAAGAGAGTAGAAGAAAGAGGATTTTTTTCCCTCCCCTATAGCTTCAGGCTGAGGGATTCTTGGTCTCTGCTTGGTCACACAGTAGAGGAGCCCTCACACAAATCCTGTGAGTGACACCAATAGCAGAGGACACATGAGAACTGGAGAGAATTCTTGCCTGTATCAGCATCATCCTGCCCCCAACCTAATTCTATAAATAGAGTTCTGTGTCACAGTAGGATGCTTATTACTTCCCATTCTGGATTTACATTGCTATTTGAAATATCTAGACACAACTATTTAATCAATATGTACTGACACTTCTACTCTAAATTAGAGTCTGTGAGGAGAATTATAGGCTATAAAAGTTATAGCCAAATGTCACCCACTTATAAATATTTTTTAATTTTTTAATATTTATTTTTGAGAGAGAGAGATGGATAGAGAGACATAGAAATTTTGAGTGTGCAAGCAGGGGAGGGCAGGAAGAGGGAGGGAGATTCTGTGAGGAAGACACAGAATCTGAAATAGGCTCCAGGCTCTGAACTGTCAGCACAGAGCCCAATGAGGGGCTTGAACTCACAAACCATGAGATCATGACGTGAGCTGAAGTCGGATGCTTAACCGACTGAGCCACCCAGGTGCCCCTATATTTTACTTAAGCATCCAGTAAATCTTTGGCCAAAATGATAGGGTTGTTCAACATACCTACTATATCTGTCTATAGTATCATCTCCCTATTTTAATACATCTGAATCTCATTGAGGAATTTTAGACTTCAAATGCCATTTAAAATATATATCTTTTAAAAGTAAGTGGGGGAGTTCTATCTAGATTGCTCTTCCTTTTTCTTTATCTCTTGGATACTAACAAATATGCTAGGCTTTATAGACTTATGGGCTTGGAACATAGGCCTGCCTTCTGAGTTCTCATGAGGAACTGTTAGCTTTACAATGAAAAAGGGGGTGGGGGGGGGGCACCTGAGTGGCTCAGTCAGTTAAGCATCCAACTTCAGCTTAGGTCATGATCTCACAGTTCCTGGGTTCAAGCCCCACATGGGGCTCAATGCTGACAGCTCAGAGCCTGGAGCCTGCTCCAGATTCTGTGTCTCCCTCTCTCTGCCCCTCCCCCACTCTCACTCTGTCTCTCAAAAATTAACAAACCTTAAAAAAGAAAAAAGAAAAAGTTTCATAGTATGTAGTGCATCTCCAACCTCATAAATTTAATTTATTTAAAAGACACTTACTGAGCTCCTGTTCTGTGCTTCGCAAATAAGGCAAGATGACACATCAGTTTTATACTCTATCCTAAGTTTTCAAAACACATACCCAAAACCTATTCCCTCCCAAGGGTGTGTTATAATCTCTGTAGAAGAGAGACCTGAGTATGTGTATTCTTGAAACAATTCTTTAGGGGATTCTGATATACTTACAGAATATACTTACCCCCACTCCCAACCCCACTCTCTATTATAGGTTAGAACTACTCTGTAGACAGTAGGGAATGAATCATAAAATTATGTGGGTGGTCTTGAGAATGGAAATTAAAAATATAATTAGTGAAACTCATTACCAAAAATAATGCATCTTTTATGGCCTTTATCATCATTTTATCATGCTAAAGATGCACATAGCTTACATATTGGTTTGACTGCTATAAAAGAGAGTTCCAAAACACAGCAGCTAAAACAAGAAAAACATTTCTCACAAAATAGTCCTGAAAAGTGGCCCATAGATTGTATGATGACACTAGAGTCATTGGGGATCCCAGTCTTTCTATTTTGCTGCTTTGATGCCCTCAACATTGAAGCTTTTATGATGACTGTTCCCACCTCCACCATTTCATCTGCAGTCCAGCCAGTAGAAAGGGAAAAATAGAAAGGGGAAGACATGATCCTTTTCCATAATTGGCCAACCTAGAAGTTGCCTACATCAGAACCATTTACCTCTCATTGGTCAGAATATGGCTATGTTATCAAGCCTAACTTAGGTATAGAGGCAACACAGGTCCCAATAACATGTGTATTATGTGACAGTGGGAGAAGAAACATTAGATACAACTAGCAATTTCTGTCACACATTACTAATAGAAGTTGATAAGTGAAATGAAATCTGCCTCAGTTATAACAAGCAGCAAGAAGTCTGTTTCTGAGGTTTGCTTTTCATACCAACTGTCTTAGTTTGAGTGCCCTGGGAAACTAAATCTGAGATGGAGGTTGTGTACGGGAGCCCTGTGGGGAAGTGTTTCCATCACCTGTGACAGGTCTTAGTCTGGGTGGCTATGACAAAATACCACAGACTGTGTCTTATAAACAAGACTTATTTCTCATTGTTCTGGAGGCTGGGAAGTCTAAAATCAAGGTGCTTGCAGATTCAATGTCTGGTGAGGGCCCACTTCCTCATTCATAGACAGCTATTGTTTGCTATGTCCTCACATGATGGAAGGGACTAGGGAGCTCTGTGTGGTCTCTCTTATATGAGAATTAATCTCACTTATGAGGGTTCTATGCTCACGACCTGAGCACCTCCCAAAGGCCTCAACTCCTAACACCATCATATTGGTCCTTGGGTTTCAACACATGAATTTAGGGAGGAGGTGGGGGTACAAATCGTCTATAGCCTCAGGGAACCAGCAGGACTGGGCAGATGTTCAACTGTGATGCAGTCACAGCAAAGACCTCAGCCAATCCCACAAAGAGCTCTAGAGCTGGGATGGCTTTTTGAATTGGTCCTGAATTGAAGCAAGGGGCCAGAACTCCATACCCCACCATAAAGCTATTATAGGTTGAAGGACACATCTGGGGCTGGGGGTTAGCTTGGGTAAGGGCAGCATCTCTCAACCTGATCACTATTGACATTCTAGGCTAGTTGATTCTACTCTAGAAGGATCCTTGTAGGATGTGCAGCAACATCCCTGGCCTATACTCACCAGATGCCAGTAGCACCCCATCCTTCAGTTGTGACAAACAAAAAATGCCTCCAGACACTACCAAATGGGTTCAAAATTGCCCCCATTAAGAACCACTGCCTTAGGCCAAGGGCAATTCTTACAGATGGATTCATCTGCCAGGAGTAGCCACTACTTCCAAGAGTTAGGGAAATGGGGCATCAGTCCTCAGAGGGGGATCTTCCACTACAGTGACACCAGGATCACAGAACCTGGGGACAGTGCCAAAGCTCCTACCCCCCAGGCCAGTGCTCTTTCATCAGCAAGCTTATTTATATTTTATTTATACACTTGAAAAATGGAAGTAACTGATCTGGTTGGATCATGATGATGAGCTTAGGAAGGAGACCAATGAAAGAGCTCGGACTCTGAACTGCTGTTAAATCTTGACAGCCAGTGGGAAATTCAGAGAAGGCACTTGGGGCTGCATCTCCAGAAGTCAATGGGGATGGGGAATGGACCCAGAAGACCTGCTGGGACTCAGCCACCTTCCCATGGTGAAGCTCCAGCACAGACTGCACTATGCTGTTCTTGTCCAAGCCTAACCTTTCAGCCACCTCTCAGACAAAACCTGTGTCTCACTTCCTGCCACCCTGCCTCTCACACCAGCCTTCTCGGCCTTACCTGACCTACTCCTTCCTGCCTGCAGTTTCTCAGGCCCCTGAGCACCCTGTTTCCTGGATGCTCAAAGCCTGGAGTCCCGTGCCTCCAGGGCACCCATGGGGTGAAATACCACATAGTTGGGGGGGAGAGGGAGGTGTACACAGAGCCTTGGTCTTTCCTTTTTTCACCTTGAAAAGCAGCTGGCTTCTCACCACTAACTAAGGATATGGAATGAACTAGCCTGACATCCGCCCTCCCCCCACCCCAAAAATCCTCAGTGAAATCAAATGGCCACAGGAGATTTTTTTTTTTTTTAATTCTGAGCAGAAACGCATGAAAGTAAGGAGAAAAAAATTAAAAACAGGTTGGTGTGAAACACTTCCCAAGAGGCACCTGTTGACTTTTTCCAAGAATGAGGGAGGGGTGGTCATGGCTACTTTTCATGAGCTCTTCCACCCAAGGATCCACTGCTGCTCAGGAACTCTAAAGTCAAGTTCTGCATCTCAGACTTCAGCCTATTTCTTCAAAAGCTTATTACCAACTGGTTCCTTCAAATCACTACTGCAGAGCCAAATTCAGTGTTAGCAGACAGTGGTGAAAACATGACTAGACAATTCACATGTTGCTTTGCTTTACTTAGACACTCTGTCTTTCATATATTTTCTCTAATAACTATAGCCAAATTCTACAGAGCACTTAGTGTGAACCATTTTGGTTTTTTTTTTTAATTTTTTCTTTTTAATGTTTTATCTATTTCTAGGAGAGAGAGAGAGAGAGACAGCGCGAGCAGGGGAGGGTCAGAGAGAGAGGGAGTCACAGACTGAAACAGGCTCCAGGCTCTGAGCTGGCAGTCAGCACAGAGCCCGACGCGGGGCTCAAACCCACGAACTGTGAGATCATGACCTAAGCGAAAGTCGGACGCTTAACCGACTAAGCCACCCAGGCGCCCCTAGTGTGAACCATTTTGAAGGCTATACCCTTGAATGCATCATCCTGTCAATCCACGTAAGTCAAAACTCTTATTCCCCATTGCAACGGACTGAATGTTTGCATCCCCCAAAATTCATATGTTGAAATCCTAACCCCCCAATGTCATCATGGTATTAACAAGTTAGGGCCTTGGGGAGGTAATTCTATCATGAGGGTAGAGTCCTCATGAACAGCATTAGTGTCCTCATAAAAAGGACACCAGAGAGGTCTCTCTCCCTCTTTCTACCATGTGAGGAAACAATAAGTCAGCAGTCTCCAACTTGGGAGAGGGTTTTCACCAGTACCTGATCATGCTGGTACCATGGCCTTGGTCTTCCAATGTCCAGAACTAAGAAATAAATTTCCATTGTTTATAAGCCACCCAGCCTATGGTACTTTGTTATAGCAGCACAAAGTGACCCAGACACCCATTTTACAGATGAGAAAACTAAGGCATAGAGTCCTAGGTCACCCACCGGAGCATGATGGACTTGGGAGTTGAATTTAAGAAGAGTGACTCCAGAGCCCTTCTAACCATTATGTGGTCCAGCCCACTTTGGCTTCTATACCCATGACTGCACTCCTATCGTGCCGGGGAGAATGGAGGTAGACGGAATATAGGCTCACAGATATAAAAACTGGACTTAACCTCCTGGTGAGGGTCAGACACAAGGCTAACCACACAGATGCTTTCTTGCCAGTCAAGTCTTGCCAAACACCAAGTGATTTTGTGCAACAGACTCAGAAGGCAGCAAGCCCAGTGAGATAATCTACAAAATGTGCTTTTAAAAGGGCTGGAGTGGGAGCAGAAGGGGTTTGCTCTCCCTGAATATCCCACAGCATGATCCAGCACCATGGGAATTTTCCCAATTTGAATGATTCTTTTTGAAATCGGAATGTAAAACTACCTTCAGTTTGCTCTTTTGCCAGGCCAAAATTACTTCCTTTCTATAAACACTCTAAAAATATTGACTGTCTGCCCCATAACCAAGTTAGTGTTTGCTTTAATTTATGGTATTTCGAGTTGAAAGAGTACTGAAGTCAAAGTCAGAAAATCTGACTTTGACAAATCCTGGCAGTGTGGACCTGAGCGACTCACTTAAACTCTCTGGGCCTTAGCAGCTTCCTCCACACGTGGCAATGAGCCAGGCACGAAATGAAAGGCCACATGGCGGCAATGAAGAGCATGGGCTCAACAGTCATCTCAGGTTACATGTCCGGCCTTACCACTTACTAGGTTGGGAATTTTCTAAATTTTTAATTGAAGTACAGTTGACACACACTATTCTAATACTTTCAGGTATACAACATAGTGAGTCAACAATTATATACATTATAAAATGTTCGCCATGATAAGCATAGTTACCATCTGTCATCACATACAGTTACTGCAGTAGTGGTTGACTATATTCCCCATGCTACACTTTTCATCCCCACGACTTGTTTATTTTATAACTGGAAGTTCATACCTTTTCAAGCCATTCCCTTATTCTGCCTATCCCCCACCCCTTCCCCTCGGACGACCACCAATGTGTTCTCTGTATCTATGAGGCTGTTTCTAGTTTGTTTGTTTTGTTGTTTTAGATTCCACATGTAAGCGAAATCATATGGTATCTGTCTTTCTCTGACTTATTTCACTTAGCATCATACTCTCTAGGTACCCATGTTATCATGCATGGTGAGCTTTCCTTCTTCTTTATGTCTGATTAATATTTCGTTCTGTATGTTTACCACATCTTTATTCATCTACTGATGGACACCTAGGTTGCTTTCATATCTTGACTATTGTAAATACAGTTGACCCTTGAATAGCATGGAGGTCAGAGACGCTGACTCCCTGCACAGTTGCAAATCCACGTTTAACCTCTGACTTCTCAAAAAATTAACTACTGGGGTGCCTAGTTGACTCAGTCAGTTAAGCGTCCAACTCTTGATCTCAGCTCAGTCATGATCTCATGGCTGTGAGTCCAAGCCCCATGTTGGGCTCTGCACTGGGCATGAAGCCTACTTTTTAAAAAAATTAACTACTAATAGCCTACTGTTGACTGGAAGGTTCTTACTGAAAACATAAACCGTCAGTGAACAGCTGTTTTTTATGTTCTACATTGTATGCACTATATTCTTATAATAAAGTAAGCTAGAGAAAAGAAAATGTTATTTAAAATTCATAAAGAAGAGAAAGTATATTTATAGTACTGTACTGTATCACAAAAAATCTGCATATAAGAGGATCCACACTTATGTTCAAACTTGTGTTCTTCAAGGGTCAGCTATAATGCTGCAGTAAAAAGAGGAATGCATATGTCTTTTTAAATGGGTATATTCATTTTCTTTACATAAATACCTAGAAGTGCAATTGCTGGATGATGTGGTAGTTCTATTTTTAATTTTTTGAAGACCCTCCATACTGTTTTCCACAGTGGCTGTGCCAGTTTACATCCCCACCAACAGTGCGCAAGGGTTCCCATTTCTCCACATCCTTTCCAACACTTGTTACTTCTTGTCTCTTTGCTACTAACCATTCTAGCTGGTGTGAGGTAATTCCTCACTGTGGTTTTGATTTGCATTTGATGATTAGTGATGTTGAAAATCTTTGAATGTGTCTATTGGCCATCTGTAGGTCTTCTTTGGGAAAATGTCTATTCAGTTCCTCTGCCCATTTTTTAATCGGATTGTTTGGGAGTTTTGGTGTTGACTTGTACAAGTTCTTTACACATCTTGGATATTAATCCCTTAATGGATGTATGATTTGCAAAATATCTTCTTCCATTCAGTAGGTTGAATTTTCATTTTGTTGATGGTTTACTTCACTGTGCAAACGCTTTTTAGTTTGATGTAGTCTCAACAGCTTATTTTCGCTTTTGTTGCTCTACCCGAGGAGACATATCTAAAATATACTGCTAAGCTCAATGTTTAAGAGTTACTGCCTATGTTTTCTTTTAAGAGTTTTATGTTTTCAGGTCATACATTTAGTTCTTTGATCCATTTTGAGCTTATTTTTGTGTATGGTGTAAGAAAGTGGTCCGGTGTCATTGTTTTTCATGTAGCTGTCTAGTTTTCCCAGCACCATACATTAAAGAGCTATCTTTTTCCCCATTGTATACTCTTGCCTTCTTTGCCACAGAGTACTTGACCATATAAGTCTGGATTTATTTCTGGACTCCCTATTCTGTTCCTTTGATCCATGTGTCTGTTTTTTTGTGCCAGTACCATACTGTTTTTATTACTGTAGCTTTGTAGTGTAGTTCAAAATCAGGTTATGAAACCTCCAGCTTTGTTATTCTTTGTCAAGATTGCTTTGGCTATTCAGAATGTCTTTAAACTTTAGAATTATTCAAGTTCTATGAAATATGCCACTGGAATTTTGTTAGGTATTATTTTGAATCTATATATTGTTTTGGAAATATGGACATTTTAACAATATCAGTTCTCTCAATCCATGAGCATCTTTCCATTTATTTGTGTCATCTTCTATTTTTTTCATTAGTGTCTTACACTTTTCAGAATACAGGTCTTTCAATTCCTTGGTTAAGTTTATTCCTAGGTACTTTATGTTTTGAACGCAATTGTAAATGAGATTGTTTTTTAAGTTCCTGTCAGTCCATTATTAGTGTATAAAAAATGCAACCATCCTTTTCTTGGGGTCGCGCTACTGTCCAATGAACGCATGGTGAGGGCAGTGCTGCTAATGCCTGAACCACACACCTGTGTCAAAAAATGCAACAGTTTTCTGTATATTAATTTGTATCCCACAACTTTACTGAATTTGTTAGTTTTAATAGTTCTTGGTGGAGTCTTTAGGGTTTGCTTTGTATAGTATCATGTCATCTGCAAATAGTTTTATGTCTTCTTTACCAATTTAGATTACTTTTTCTTGCCTGATTGCTGTGGCTAGAACTTCTAGTATTATGTTGAATAAAAATGACAGTATACATCCTTGCCTTTTTTCCTAATATGAGAGGGAAAGCTTGTAGCTTTTCACCATTGAGTATAATGTTAGCTGTGAGCCTTCAGCTCTACGGTCTTTTTTATGTCAAGACATGTTTGTTCAGTTCCCACTTCGTTGAGAGTTGTTTATCATCAATGGACATTGAATTTTGTCAAGTGCTTTTTCTTCATCTAGTGAAATGATCATACAATTTTGTACTTTACTTTGTTAGTGTGGTGTATCACATTGATTGATTTGCAGGTGCTGATTGATTCTTGAATCCATGGAATGAATTCCACTCGATCGTGGTAAATGATCTCTTTAATGTATTTTTGAATTCAGTTTTCTAATATTCTGTTGGAGTGTTTTGCATCTATGTCTATTAAAGATACTGGTCTGAGATTTTCCTTTCTTGTAGTGGCATGGTCTGATTTTGGTCTCAGAGTAATTCTGGACTTGCAGAATGTATTTAAAAGCATTCCTTCCTCTTCTTTTTGGAATAGTTTGAGAAGGACAATTATTAACTCTTCTGTAGAATTCTCCTGTGAAGCTATAAGGTCTCGGACTTTGTTGGGAGTTTTTTTTTTTTTTATATTATTATTACTGATTCAGTTTTATTACTAGTAATTGGTCTGTTCAGATTTTCTATTTCTTCTTGATTCAGTTTTAGAAGACTGTGTGCTTCTAGGAATTTATCTATTTCTTCTAGGTTGTCCAATTTATGTGGGGCCAGGTGCAACTTCTCTTTCATTTCTGATTTTATTCATTTGAGTCTTCTCCCTTTTTTTCTTGATAAATCTGGTTAAAGTGTTATCAATTTTATTTATCTTTTTAAAGAACCAACTCTTAATTTTATTGATCTTTTTTATTTTAGTTTCTGTTTCACTTATTTCCAATTCTGATCTTTATTATCTCCTTCTGTCTACTAACTTTGGCTTTGTTTTTTCTTTTTCTAGTTCCTTTAGATATAAGATTAGATTGTTTGAGATTTTTCTTATTTCTTGAGGTAGACCTGTATCATTGTAAGAACTTCCCTCTTAGAACTGCTTTCGCTGTATCCCAAAGATCTGGAAATATTCTGTTTCTATTTTTATTTGTCTCCATGTATATTTTTATTTCCTCTTTGTCTCTTGTTACAGTCTTTGTTTTAAAGTCAATTTTGTCTGATATAAGTACTGCTACCCCAGCTTGTTTTGTCACTTTCATTTGCATCCCTTCACTTTCAGTCTGTATGTGTTTCTTAGGTCTAAAGTTAGTCTTTTGTAGGCAGCCTGTAGGACGGGTCTTCTATTTTTATCCATTCAGTCACCCTATCTTTTGATTGGAGCATTTAATCCACTTACATGTAGAGTAATTGTTGATAGGTATGTACTTATGGACATTTTGTTGTTTTCTGGTTGTTTTTGTAGTTCTTTGTTTCTTTCCTCTCTTGCTCTCTTCCTTTGTAATTTGATGGCTTTCATTGTTGTTATACTTGGATACCTTTCTCTTTATTTTCTGTGTATCTAATATAGGTTTTTGGTTTATGGTTACCATAATGTTCTTTATAACATCCTATGCATATAGAAATATATATTAAGCTAATGGTCACTTACATTTGAACATATTTTAAAAGCATTACTTTTTACTTCCCCCTTCATTTTTTTATGTGTATCATATCTTATTTTCCACTGTTTTATTTTGTGTAGTGCTAGACTCATTTTTGTAGATATAATTTTGTCTTTTAGCTCTCATACTAGCTTTATATGTGATTGATCTACTGCCTTTACTGTATGTTTTGCTTTTTTTTAGATAAAATCTTTTTTTAAATGTTTTTTTATTTATTTCTGAGAGAGACAGCATGAGCAGGGGAGGGTCAGAGAGAGAGGGAGATACAGAATCTGAAGTAGGCTCCAGGATCTGAGCTAGCTGTCAGCACAGAGCCAGATGCGGGGCTTGAACCCACGAACCGTGAGATCATGACCTGAGCCGAAGGTGGATGCTTAACTGACTGAGCCACCCAGGTGTTCCTCTATGTTTTGCTTTTACCCAGTGAAATGTTTTCCCTTTATAATTTTCTTACTTCTAGTTATGGCCTTTTCTTTTCCAGTTAAATTAATCCCTTTAACATTTCTCGTAAGGTCAGTTTAGTGGTTATGAACTCTTTTTAACTTTTGTTTATCTGAGAAATTCTTTATCTCCTCTTCAGTGATGATAATCTTGCCAGTATTTTTGGTTGTAAGCTTTTTCCTTTCAGCACTTTGAATGTATTTTATTGTTCCCTTCGGGCCTGTAAAGTTTCTGCTAAAAAATCAGCTGATAGCCTCATATAAGGGATTTCTCTTGTACCTAACTATTTGCTTTTCTCTTGCTGCTTTTTAGAATCTCTCC
>NW_027527551.1:532919-750148 GCF_008692635.1 Crocuta crocuta | reverse complement strand
CATTTAATTATTGTGTGTCTTGGTGTGGATCTCCTTGGGTTCATCTTGTTTGGGGCTCCCTTTGCTTCCTGAACCTGAATGTCTGTTTCTTTCCCCAGGTTAGGAAATTTTTCATCTATTATTTTTTCAAATAATTCTTCGAAATTTGAAATTTAAATTTTTCTGCCCTTCTCTTTCTTTCTTTTTCTTCTGGGACCCTATAATGTGAATATTAATACACCTGATGTTGTCACAGACATCCTTTAACCTATCCTCATTTTTTAAATCCTTTTTTTTGTTTTGCTGTTCAGTTTGGTTTCTTTCCACTATCCTGTCATCAGATCCATTCTTTCACATCCTCTAATCTGCTGTTCACTCTCTATGCTATATTTTTCATTTCAATCATCATGTCTTTTAGCCCTGCTGGCTCTTTTTAAATATTTTTTATCTCTTTGTTGAAGTTCTAAGCTCATCCACTTTTCTCTCAAATCCAGTAAATATCTTTATGATTATTAGTTTTGATTATTTTGATTTGCCTAGCTCTATTTTGTTTAGCTCCTTTCAGGGTGGGGGGTGTTGTCTTGTTCCTTCATTTGGCACATATTCCTCTCACTTCTCATTTTGTCTGATTCTGTGTTTTTCTCTATCTATTAAGTAGGTTGGCAATATCTCCTGGTCTTGAAAGTAGTGGTCTTTTGTAGAAGGTGTCCTGTGATGCACAGTAATGCAGTCACACCTGGTCACCAGAAACAGGCACTCCCTGTGTGTGCTACATGCACCCTCTTGTGGCTGGGATTCAACTGCTGCGGGCATGCTAGCGGGCAGGGTTTGCCCCCTGCATGGCTGTCTGAGAAGCATGGCTGTCACTACTTCAGGCATACTTGTGGGTTTGTCTCACTCTCTACTCTCTGAAGTGTCAATCACTCCGGGCACGGGCGTGGGAGTGCCAGTCCCAGCTAAAGCTACCTGCCAGGTGTGGCAGGGAAGGAGCCACCATGAGGAGACTCCAGTTCTGACTGAGGCTGCTCAAAGGGGTGGCAGGGCAGAAGCCACTTTGGAGGGGTGTCTGCAGGGGCAGGCAGGTTGGGTGGAGCAAGTCCACAGTGGAGTGCCAAGCAGTGTTAGCAAAGTAGATGGAGGGTGGCAGAAATGGCTCCTACAAGCATCCATCCAGCTAGACTGAAGGAGGGAAAGAAAAATAGCGCCCACCAGCACTGCTGTTCCTAGAGAAAGCTCTGGCACACATCTAAACTTAGTCAATAAATCTCTTTCACATATAGCCCAGGTGCTTTTCAAACTACTTCTTCTGTACTGTGCCTTGGACGGAGTGGCCCAGCATGCTGGCCCTTAAGAGTGGAGACTTGGCTTCCTATAGTCCTCCTGGATTTATGCCCTGCTGACTTTGAAAGCCAGATGTTTTGGAGGTTTGTCTTCCTGATGCAGATCCTGAGGGTCAGAGGTGCTCAGAGTGGGGCTTGATTCCCTCCCTCCTCCACACTGTGATATCCCTCCTGCCTTTGGGTCCCTTCATTGGGAGTTTGTTTCTAACCACATGCCTGCCCCTCCTATCCTTCTCAACATGACCTTTTCTTTATGTCTTGAGCAGTGGAAGATTGTTCTGCCAGTCCTCAGGTCATTTTAAAAGCGAGCTGCATTCCATGTAGATGCTGCCTCCGTTTGTCAGGGAGAGGAGATGAGCTCGACATCCTTCTTCTCTGCCCTTTTCCCCAGCTCCCGTCCTGCTTTCTTCCCAGGCTGTGACATTTAACCGTTATTTAGCATCTCTAGGTCTCAATTTTCTCATTTTTAAAATAAGGATAATTATAGTGTCAATCTCTGGGATGTTGTCATAATTAAATGAGATGTACATGTAAAGCTCTTAACACAGAGCCTGGAGCATAGCACTTAAAACATTTGCTGTTATTTTAAAATAAACATCATTATTTTTGCCACATGACTCCAGAATTATCATGAGGATTAAATAAATTGATGACCAAAGGAAATGCTTTAAAATTATAATGCATTATGGAAATGAAAGTTATTTTCTTCTGTCCATTGGTTTTCACTCTCAAATTCTACCACTGAATACTTATACTGCTTTTTGCTGAAATGATTACTTAAATGCTAGTCTTCCAAGAAAAAAAAAATAAAGGTTACTTTGTTTTTCTCTGCTGTGATTTCTAAACTTTGCATTATATTCATCTAAAAAGGAATTCTTTCCAATTTGCCTCTTTCACAACCAAATTTTCTGTTGTTTACAAAACTGCCATAACTTTTATAATTTCAACATTGCAAAGGTAGTCTTCCTTATTAGAGTACCCTAGGTGCTGTAATAGGTAAATCCAGAAACCTCAGTGGCTCAGTACATTTTGTTTATTTATCTGGGTTTATTTCACATATAAAACAAAACAGGTGTTCCTGTTGGGTGTGCAAGAGTATATATGAAGTGAGAGAAGGTAAAAAGTGGGAAACTTTTTTCTTAGGGGCTTGGACTTTGGAGAGTAACGAGTAGAAGCCAATGAAACCATAACCCTCTGACATGCATTGTTTCAAATCTGTAAGGCTCCTGCAGAGTGCATCTAACTCTTTCCAGCTAGGCATGACCTTGCCAGCCATGGGCTAGGGCATACACTGACACACATAGAAACTCTTGTTCTACTCTCCCCACTATACAACACTGCTGTGAATTTCATGGTATGTTGTAAAATTAAACTTTTTTCATACCCTCTGTATTTTTCCTTTGAGCTATATAAGAGATTCTGACCTTATTCCCTCTGCCTCTTAAACTTTTCCAAGGAAAAATTTGTTGATTTTTTTCTTTAACGGTTTAATACATGACTACATGGAATAGCCTTTGAGGTACAAATCATTATTTGTCTTATTGCCATGGTGTTTATCATTCTCTCATAAACACTGAATAACAATGTTTGCTCCAGGGAAATGAAGTGTTTTCCCCTCCCTCTTAAAGCCTTTACTATCTTTTTTTTATCTAATTTTGCCTTTATCTTTTTCATGATGATTTCAACTATTAAAATTAAAGCCTTTAAGGAAAATTTTGAAAAGAAAAATAAACTCACACACAGTGAACTGGATCGGCAAGAGGGCTTGGACTTGCCAAGAAATAAACATGAAAAGAAATTAATAAACCTATTTACCACTTTTTTTTATTTTCACAAGTACAATTTAAATTCAAGGTGATTCATCTACTAAGCCCTCTTCCAGTAACAATGGTTACTTTATTAAGAGATTAAACCTACAATATTAAAATAGTTAATTCAAAAACAGATTCCTAAGATGTATTTTTATTGTAGGTCTGGGAGAGAAGAATCCAGAGCAATTTCTCTCCTCAGTTTTTCTCTATCTTCCACATAGAGCAAGGCAGCCAGTTTGATGGGGCACCAGAACTGAGTTTTCTTACAGGGAAATAGTCCCCTTTCTCATTGCTTTTGCTTATATTAGGCACTTCTAGTGTAGCAGGGACTATCTGCATCACTTATTACAAAATCCTTGTTCTCTGAAATTTGAGGAATGATGAGGAGATGTCCACAGAATTATCTGGATGCTCATGGTAAGGACAGCATTCTTTACAAACCCACAAGATACAGACGCGGACTTGAAGCACTGCACCTGGGGAGAGAGTTTCCAATTGTGCACATGGAAGTTTTCATTGTAAGAACAACAAAACTGTAATGAAAACCTTCACCTATATTAGAAGTTCTCTGGTTTATAAAACAGATTTACTAGTACTCCCAAGATGTCAAGTCCACCTTGGAAACTGTAAAGCACTATAGTCCAGACTACCCACCAGCACCACAGGAATATGCAGCATACTGTTAGAATTATATCAGTTCATTTGGATGTCAAGAACCACACATCATCATCACAGAGAACTGCAGGAAATTTTCTTAAATTGGAAAAAGATACAGAATCCTCGTTACCACAGGTACCGCAACAATCTGAAAATTGAGGGCTGTGTTTGCCAGACATGCATTCCCTCTAAGAATCATTTCTTTGACAATGGATCATCCTCTCCTAAGTAATTTGCTGAATCAACGAAAACTAGGCCAAAAGAATTCCAATTGGTGTGCTTCAGGGTGCAGTTTCAGCACAAAACAACATGGTGTCCATATGGCACTCACTACCTGAGGCAGGGCCTTGGATATGAGGCCATTTAGCAATGTATTGGGGTCCAAATGTGCACCCTAAAACTAAAACATGCCTTCCTTCATTTTCCTTTATCAATGTTAAACTGTGTCTGCCATGTCATTCCTGATCGCTTGGGGGATGGGGTTGTAATGGTGTTGATATTGGAGAAAAGAGATGCCAAAGAGAGGATTTTTAAACTATCCATTAAAGGCAACTTAATCTCTTATTTAAAAGATTCACTGGTCAACTGAATCCCTTTTAGCCAGATAGCTTTTCCAAGCCTAAACCCTCTCATAGAGCAGATTCTTTGTGCCTTAAGAGGATTCCTCTCACCCTGCCCCATCCCACTTCATGATGGTATTTTGGCTCAGAACTGAGCTTAAATATACTCAGAATGCGGGTTAAAATATTCCCTGGTACATACCCTGCCCTCTGCTCCAAGTGTTTCAACCTGAGTGCCTCTAGGCCCGGGCTCTGTCTGCACTTGGCTGCAGCGCAGGTGGCTTCAGCTGGTGGGACTTGGAAGCTGGACTCTCAGCATGGTAGTAAGCGGTGATTACTCCTCGGGTGTTCACAGGTTCCCATTCAGCTCTCCCTGGTGCGGTGCTTTCCCTGAGGTGTGGACTGCCACTCTCCCTCAGTCCCCAACCTAGAAGGCCATCTGCTCTCCTCATCTACAAGGTCCCCTCATCCTTTGCTTCAGTCAGCCGGTTGGCAAGGTTACCAGCAGGCACTTTCAGTTATTTCCCACATGCCTCATGGAGGGGGTGGGAGCACAATGAGAGAACATCTGCACCCCTTATGTGCCACACACACCAGCCATAGAGAAGAAGGGGCTTGGTCTCAGGCGTCCTTCTTCCTAAGCATGCCATTCCACCATTACTGCTCTACTGCAGTTGTCCATGAAGACGCAGGGGAAAGAAACCCTTAGGTGCAGTCTCCTCTTCAAGTTGTAAATGGGAAGCTGGACACAGGTAACCTCTGTCTCTAGCTATTTCCTCAACTATCCGATGTTTCTGATTTTTTTCCAATACCCCCCCACCTCGCCCCAGCCCCTGCCCAGGCTGAAGACTAAAGCAGCATCTTCATTCAATTCTTCATCCGTTTATAACTCATTTCTCCCTGTAAATGAGGGAGTCCACTTTTCTGTTTGGCAGAAGCATCCCTCATATATCAACGGTCACCTCTACACTTTGACATAGTCCACCAGGTAGGGCTTTTAATATTTGAAGAGAGTATTTGGAATTGAAAAAACACTACTCTCGATAAAGCCAAGGTTTAAAGACCTGTGCTACTCTAAACTTTTTATGTTGGAAGTCAAAGCCTGAATAAGAACATGTTTCTACCCCTTTGCATTTCTGCTTTAACAATCTGAATTTTCCCTAAGGCAATGGATGCCTTGGATTGAATAAAGATGAGACTATGAAAATGGGAAGAACTTTCACATATTTCAAAATTAACATCCTTCCTTTCCTCCCAATCTTCTCTTGCCTTCTGATTCCTGCCATCGCATTCCATCTTCATTTCTTCCCCTTATCTTTCGTGTGCAAAGATTTTAGTATCCAATTAAGAGGCAGTGAGATGCACTATAGCTTGCCCAGGAGACTGGGAAGTAAGACAGTAGAGAGAACAGGGCAAGTGGAGGTAGAGGTAGTGTGCAGGGATTGGTCATATTGAGTAGGCAAGTTAATTAATTGATGAAATAAATATCTGGAGGATAATATGAGCCACATTTCTTACTGTGTATGGAGGAATTTTTAAATATGAAAAATGCTAGTATGATTCTGGTTAGGGTGAGCTATAAGAGACATTCTCTCATAAGAGTTGGAGAAAAGAAGGAAACAAGGCTAGTTTGTAGCACGCATATGCTTTTTTCTCCTGATTATTCATTAAAACACTGATATAAGTGCTGCTGTGAAGGAATTTTGCAAATGTTTTTAAAGTCCCTAATCAATGGGGTTCCTGGGTGTTTCAGTCTGTTAAGCGTAGACTTCAGCTCAGGTCATGATCTCACAGCTTGTGAATTTGAGCCCCAGGTTGGTCTCTGTGCCGAAAGCTCAGAGCCTAGAGCCTGCTTTAGATTCTGTGTCTCCCTCTCTCTCTGCCTTATCCCCACTCACACTCTTGTCTCTCTCTCCTTAAAAAATAAATAAACATTAAAGAAAATTTTGAAGTCCCTAATCAGTTCATTGAAAAGATTGTCCCGGGAGGGCATAACTTAATGAGTTGGAAGGCTTTCAAAAGAATAAGATATTATATGTCACTCTGGAAAAGGCAAAACAATGGAGAAAGTAAAATTATCAGTGGTTTCCATGGGTTGGGGATGGGAGAGTGAATAGGCGGAACACATAGGATTTTTAGGGCAATGAAACTATTCTGTAAAATACTACAATGGTGGATACATGTCATGATATATTTATCCAAACCCATTAAAGATACAAGAACAAGAATGAACCCGAAGGTAAACTATGGACTTTGGGTGATAATGATGCAGGATTGTAACAAATGAACCACTCTAGTGCTGGATGTTGGTAGTGAGGGAGATTGTACATGTGTGGGGACAGAGAATACATGGGATTTCTCTGTACTTTTCACTCAATTTTGCTATGAACCTAAAATGCTCTAAAAATAAAGTTTATTAATTAACAAAAAAAAAAAAAAAAAGAGGGCTCAGGCCTGCCCTGATAAGAACAACATCTGCCCTATAATTGTTTTCCCTTCCCCATGGATCTTTCTTACTGACTGCTGGCTAGACACAAAGCTTCAGTCCATTCCCACTGGTTTCTAGTCTGCATGTAATATTCCCTTTTTGACTGCTTGCCCTTCAGACTTGTTTAGCCAGCTCCCAAAAATTGCATAAGGCAATTCCTTTTGTGTGTGGTACACATACGTACACACAGAATATATATAGATTATATATATATATATCCAAATATCTTCATAGTTAGTAATTAAGTGAGAAATACAGAACTTTTTGTGAGCTCTTCAAAGCCAAAAAATTTTTTAAGTATATTATTGTTTGTTACGTCACAAAATGTGGTATTGACAGTAAAATGACCTATCACCTTATGTAAATCAAATGCTGATTTCCCAGACTTTAAAAAAATGAAGTATGCTGATAACAGAATATATCAGTTTTCTATTGCTGCAGAACAAATTACTACAAATTTATTGGCTTAAAGTAACAACCATCTGGGGTGCCTGGATGGCTCAGTTGGTTGAGTGTCTGACTCTTGTTTTATGCTTGGGTCATGATCTCAGGGTCATGGAATCGAGCCCCACATCAGGCTCTGTGCTGAGCATGGAGCCTGCTTGGGATTCTCTCTCTTTCCCTGCTCCTCCTCCATTTCTTAAAGTATATATGTATATATAAAGTATGTGTATATATGTATATATAAAGTATGTGTGTATGTATGTATGTATATATATATATATATATATATATATAAAACACCCATCAGTTGATTCAGTTTCTATAAGTCAGTGGTCTGAGCATAATATAACTGAATTTCTCCACTCAGGATTTCATAAGGCTGAATTCAAGGTGTGACTGGGTCTGTGTTCTCATTTTGAGCCCAGAGTTCTTTCCCAATCTCATCCCAATCCCAGCCAATACCAGGTTGTTGGTAGAAAGTTCCCCACTTCAATGCCAGCTATTGGCCAGGAGTTACTCTCAGCTCCTCGAGGCTGTTCCCTAGAAGGTCCTCTAGATCCTGAGCATGTGGCCCTCCATGGGCAAGGCACAGTGTGCCCTTCCTGGCCATCAGAAGCAGCTCTCTGATGCTTTATCTTCTACTAAGAGCGTACCCAATTAGATCATACCCACACAGGATAATCTCCCTTTGATTAACTTGAAGTCTGCTGATTAGAAACCAAATCATTAATGGTGATATCCCATCATATTCACACGTCTCTTTCATACTCAAAGGGATGGCATCATACAAAGGTACAGGTCATGAGGTGTCATCTTAGAGTCATGCATTCCACACAGAATCAGCTACCTTGACTATTTGGACCTACCAGCCTGTGAGTCTCACACTGAGTCAATGTGACTTACCAGAGAGAAGAAATCCAAAGCAGGAGCATTTTTGTGATTCAATCATGACAAACCACAGCATTCAAGTGTCTTATACTTCTAGTTAATTACTAAATAGCCCCCAGAACGTTTTACTTTCTTCCTGGTCATTTAAACCGAAAGAGCTGCCAATATTGCTTTCTAAAAGGACTGAAAGGGGTTTTCTTCCTCACCATTTTTGCTCAGAGTCCATAAGCAAAGCCTGCATTAATAGTGCCGTGTATAAAAGATGATACATTAAAGAAATGGGTTTAAGAAGAGTTTTCTTCCAACAGACACCTAAAATCACTGACTCCCAACCACCAGCCCAGTTAGCAGTTCAGGTTCTGGTTAAAGCTATGGTGCAGTACTCAGCTATAAAAATAATGCTTTCGGATTGGATCAAATGATAGAGTTGACTTTTGTGACATTGGTGCCTCAGGAATCTTAAATTAAGGTGTCACGGCCCCACTTCCTGATTCTTTGATCTTCTAAGACCCTGACCGCTGCTTTTGGGATACTCTGCCTCCTTCCAATTGACTAGGCTTTGACTCAATCATTGGGAGCTCATGCACATGATTTCTATGCCCTTGCTTCCCTCCACCTAGTCCTACAGCTTTACCCTTAGGACCAGGATCACAGGAGCCCAAGAGAACCAAAAGGTTGAGAAGAGTGATGGGAAGATGTGAAACAACTAACAATAGAGTCTTAAAGCCACATTCTTGGGCAGAGCTTCAGGCTTTCCCTGCCTTACCGCCCACTCCCCACACCCTCACCATCACTCTCCAAGTGAAGGCTAGAGAGCGGCACCCACTCCCACCTAGAGAACAATTTCAGTTTTGTTCCGTTTTATAAATCAGACTACTCAAGAAGATAATTGGGTATCTGATCTACAAAGTGGCCTGGACTTCTGGTGTTTTCAAGGTTTTTTTTTTTCCCCTTGAAAGTAATCAGGAGAAAGCAGTGGTTACAAATAACAAGAGAGGGAAGTACAGTATTTGGAATAGCTTGGACTTCCAAGTCACTGAGTTTTCTTTGAGATCATCTTACCTGGCTAGATCCTAAATATGAAGTCTGCATACTCAAGACTTTTAAAAATTTCTTGATCTTTTTAGAGAAGCTGAACCTTCAACAGAGTAGCAGAACACTTGCAGTGCCCTGAGATTAAACGAGCCAAGGAGTCCAAAAATCAAAGTCTCTCTGCCATTAGTCACTAGCAATGGATATTCCAACACCCATGAAAATTGAGCTTTCCCCTGCAAAGGCCATGGCCTCTCCCTTACTACTGTTTGCTGGAGTTTGTCCATAATGACAGATATACCAGACAAACTTCCAGTCAGAAGTTTAGTACACAATATAAAGAAATTTCATAATGAAACACAGAATGTGATGAGTAATTTACAAGTATACAGATCAACTAAAGTTTATCATCAGTCTGAGCTTAGTCTTTTTCTTTGCCATCTTAGTCACCGGTAAGGTAGGATTCTTCCTTGTTGGTTCTCTAAGGCTTGTTTTTGAGCTCAGACTTGACCAGGCAACTGTGATCCTGAGCCACAATGTTGCTATTTGTGTTAATTAACAACTGCTATAACAAACCCTGAAATCTTTGTTCCATGCAATCATTCAGGAATCAGACCAACAAAGTGTCTGCCATCTCCAGTACGTGGTTTCCAGTGTCACCCTGGCCTGACCAGTGACACACAGTCAGCAGAGAGATAAAAAGTGAAGGCTGGTTACCTAGTAGGTGCTTATGGACCAGGCCTGGAAATGATGTATGGGACTTCACCTGGCTCCATTGGTCAGAACTTGGTCACATGGTCCCACATGAATGCAAAGGTGGTTGGGAAATGTAGTCCCTGTTTGGGCAGCCACTTCCCAGAAACAATTCTCCATGGAAAAGGAGCATGAATCATTTGTGGACAGCAACCCAAATCTGCTAGAATGAAGATAATAGTGGTGGTGGCGGCAGCAGAGGCTACCATTTATTGTGTTCCAGTCCCCCTGCTAAATGCTTAACAAATGGTTTCTCATTGTGTCCTCAGAGTAACCCAATGAGATTTATTTTATTATCCCACTCTTAAAGATAAGAAAGCTGAGGTTCAGAAAAAATAAGTTACTTCCCAAAATCACATGATTAGCCAGGGAGTAAAAAGGGACTAAAATCCCAGAATATCTGACCATAATGTCCGTGTTCTTAAGCACTACCCACATACTGCTTCTCTTTTAAGTTTGGTTATGGTTATTTGATTAGTTTATTCCTCCTCGAGTTGTTTATCTTCTTGACTGAGAATTTCCTACTCACAACAACACTTGGAATTCCCCATGAGTTAGAGAAGTGTCTAGGATAAAAAAAATCCTTGTACTTTTAAGCTAATTTTTCCTTTCCATTGAATGATCTTTGGATCTCCCACTTAACCAAAATCTCCTTGAACTGGGCTTTCTCATTTCTTCAGTGCACATCCCTGGAGGGCTGACCTGGAGCTGCTCCTCACACCCAAGTCTTTCCTAATAAAGTTTTTTCACGTCATTGAATATACTGTTTGTTGCCCTTGGACTTCTTCCAAAAAGAAGGTTGCTCCAAATTGTCCTGTCACTTTTCAAAATCTTCTCCCAACTCCTGGTGTCACAAATCTCTCCTACTCACTGTTTCCCTGAGACTCTATTTTTAGGCTTCGTTTTGTAGCCTATTACTTTTGTTCCTCCCTTGAGAAATGACACATTCAAAACCTAATACTTAGGTCTAAAATTGCTCTTATCCAAGTTAGGGCCAGATAGCTTTCATGTTGGAGAAGAGGCTAGGGTCAGATCAGGGGGAAAAAATAATAATAATGGGGTTGCAAATCTTTACAATTTGGCTGATTTGGTTTTTATGGTGGGATCATTCAGCCAACCAATGTGAAGTGCTTTCTGACATAAATTCAATGGAATCTTCAGTCTGATTTTTTTTGTAGTGTATTAAAAAGAAAACAATTTCAGATCTTTGGGTTTTTGTTACAAAAACAAATTTCATTTCTGAGTTTGCCATAGCCTGGTGGGCCCTGTGGACATGAGTCCCAATGGTCTACAAAGCTGGATATTTTGAGAGCTTGTTTCTCAGGTGCAGATCTTAAAAGTTGGGGTGTCTATGTGGGATTCAAACCCTTTACTCCTCAGGGAGAAGCTCCGGGTTTTGTTCTCCCTCCTGATTATAGGTCACAGCGCCGGGAGTGGGGTTTATGCCAAGATTGTGTCCTGGCCACTTCTACTCATTTTGATGTGGGTTTTTTTCCCCTCATTTGCCCAATGTGTAGGAGTCACCCAGCTAGTTTTTAGGGTTTTTTCAGAAAAAAAATTATTTTATATATAGCTGTAAATTTGGTGTGTCTGTGGGAAGGAGGGAGTTCTGGATCTTCCTTCTTCATCATCTTGAACCAGAACCTCACAAAAGCCTGGCTCATTCTTTTCCCCTCAGAATTCTAACACATATTGTCAAAGAAGTTCTCACATCCTCACCTGAGAACTTGGAACTCTCCAAGTGATAGGCCTTTTGTTTTAAGCTTTTCCTGTGCCCTATCAAATCCCTCTTACTTTGGTTCTCTTTGTTCCCCTCTTGTAATTGAGAAAGACTTTTCTACAGAAACATTTAATGTATCATATGTCACTCTCCTTTTTAGTGAGCTAACATTTGAATGGGAAGTGATCTAGACGCTAGAAAGTCTCACAGTACTGCTTCCTCAAGAATCTTCATGAACTTACCCAATTACAAACACAGAATGGAATGTGTGTGTGTGTCCTTTTTTTCCTTTGACAACCAAAAGCCTAGTTCTCAGAGCCACTTAGTAACCAGACTCAGGCTTGGTCCTTGAATCAGCCCTACTCAGTTCTCACCTTTTATGAAGAAATCACAAAATTTTCCCTGGGCCCAAAAGAATCACAAAAACCATTATTTCTCTGTGCCCAAAGCCCCAAATCATCATTTCCATTCTAAATAGTCAATAAAACTTGCAGGAAGCATTCAGTTAAATGTGAAAATTAAATGTGTATATTTACCTCTATTGCCTGCCAAATGCCACAGAAATTATAGTAAGAAAAGAATAAAACACATAACCCTCAAGGAAGAAAACAATAAGAGAGAAATTAGGGTAACAAAATTTTGTAAGCTGGAAAGCCAATGGACTAGTGATAACTGACTTCGCAGACCTGAGAAAACTAAAACCTAAGCTGGCAGAGTGGCAAAGCCGGAGCAAGCTGATCTGGACTACAGAAGGCTCAAGAATGAGAGGCACTTCGCACCTCTTAGAGAAAGAGTCTGCACAAGACTGGAAACCAAAGGAGGTTTTCAAAATCTATATAACACAGTGTTTCTGTGATTTACTGCTGCATTAAAACTGACCTCAAAACTTAGTGATTTAAAACAGCCATTTTGTTTGCTCACACTTTTATGGGTGAGGAATTGAGGAAGGGCCAGATCATCTCTGCTCCTCATAGCATTCGCTGGGGCAGCTAAACAGAAGGAGCCATTTCCAAGGTATCTTCATCACTCATTCTGGTGCCTAAGGGATAGCTGACTTTGCTCTTTCTTCCCTCTCTCCTCCTTCCTTCTTCTCCTCTCTCTCACCCTCACCCTCTCCCTCTCCCTCTGTCACTCTCTCTTTCTCCCCCTCTCCCTCCTCATCCTCTCTCTCTCCCTCTTTCCCCACTCTCTCTCTCTCTCCCCATCCTCTCTGCCTCTCTCCCTCTCCTTCTCTCTCCCTCTCCCTCACTCTCCCTCTCCCTCACTCTCCCCATCCATTCCCCCCTCTCTTCCTCCCTCTCTCTCTCTCCCCCACACACACTCTCACTCTCCTCCCCCTCTCTCCCTGTCTCCCTCTAGCCTATTGCATTCTCCAGAGCCTCTCTCTGTGGCTTGGGCTTCTCACAGCAGAGTGGCCTCAGGACAGTTGTACTTCTTAAATGGAGAGTGTCTTCCAAGACACCAGAAGCAGAAACTGCAAGACTAGTTGAAGTCCAAACCCAGAACTGCCCCAACATGACTTCCATTGGGTTTACTGATCAAAGCAGTCCCAGAGCGTATCAGATTCAGAAGAGTGGAGAAATGCACTCACCTCTTGATGAGAGATGGCAAGATCACATTGGAAAACCCCAATCCAAGGGGAAAATCCTACACGGTCATTTGGAGGACCCTAATGAAGAAACCCATTCCAGTTACTCAACAGTTCAGGATACCTTTCAATAATGCCTCACACACACACAGAAATACATTCAGCTTTTTTTTTTTTTATACTCAAGTGTTTCATGCTTCACTATGAGCTAATAGCCACAAATATCACATACTTGGGGAAAGCTACTAACATGAAACAGTGAACTCAAAATAAACAAACAAAAAAATGGGGCTTTGAGACCACGTACATAATCCATGGAGACAAAGCAAATCTTATGCCCATCAAAGGAAAAATGATGCCATTTTTTGGAAAGTTCATTTCCCTCAAAGTCAAAAGTTGTAAGTTTAAAAACTAAAATATTCGATAAGACCTAAGAATAACTGTTCAGAAGTAAACATTTTCAACCTCTTAGTTACGTTTCACAACAGTTACCACCATGTGATGATACTAACATTTCTTGATATTTCCATTTTAGATATTCAGTGACCTTCTTATATATAAAAAAAAGGATCTGGCTCTTTTATAGAAGTCTAGGCATGTGTTATAGAAAACTGTATGGTTGCGTATCTGTAGCAGAGAAAGATTTGTTCACTTAATGCTGTAAGGCACTGGTATAACAGAACATAGAGCATGGCTACATCCGGACCCAGAGCTGCAGGAAGTAAGTTTCAGTTTGCATGCAATAATTTACATAAAAATAGGGGGACCTTTTGAAAGAGAAAAAGATAACCAGAAACTTCAATCCCTTTACTCTAAGGTTTAAAGTGGTTAAAGATCTCTCTGGAGGACCATCTTGTTCAGTGGCCCANTCTAGCCAAAAAAAAAAAAAAATCTTCTCTGAGAGTATAAAGTTTAATCAGATCGAATAAAGACAGGAAAATAATGCTGTGAATCAGAAGGCTAAATAGGCCCTCAGTGCCCCCCCCTGCTCACTGGATATCTAGCCCAGCGGCAGCACACTCTTATCTGGCATCCTTACCCTTCTCCCTGGGGACAGCGATGCTCTTGCTATACTCTGTGAACTGGTCAGTGCTGACTCAAGAACTGTGCATCAATAGGCCATACTATGGGCAGGTGAAGAAGATTAGTACAAATCGACACTAGTCCTNGCGCACACACACACACACACACACACACACACACACACAACCATGCTTTCCCAGAAATAGTTTTTCTTAGTCCCAAACTCCGGGGGCAGGATAAACAGTCCCTCCAAGCATTCTGAGAGCAGAAAACAGAAAAACATCATTGATTTCTTTGACCATGAAACTCAAGGAGAGAATAATGTAAGGAAAAGCCCAAGATCAGAATAAAGATTAGAGTTCTTTGTCTCTAAACAGCCATAAGAAGATTTTCCCAGTCCTTAATTGAGTGGAGTTGAGAGTGGGTAATTAAATAAGAATACTCCTAACACTATGAATTAGTTATAAGACACCTATATGAATAAGTATAAAGTACATAATTTGCTTGTTATAATTTGACACCTTTTAAATCAACTGGAACTTTTCACAGTCCTTCGTAAAAGAATCCTTTTGAATGTTGCTAAAATGGAAACTTCTGAGATAGGCAAGCTGAACGGACCATCTGGGACCATCATCTTCTTGGTGTGTAGAAATAACCTCATGACCCTGAAGTCCACCAATTATCCAAATGCCCCATGTACAGGTAACCTTAGGAACAGAGCCTCAAATATTGCCATAAGTATAACCTAGGATGTTTTGTTACAAGCAACAGGAACCGAGTCTGGCTAATTTAAGGCCAAAAGAGGTTTATGCAAGAGGGTGTGGCAGGAGCTCTCAGAATTGTAAAGGCCCATGAATAACCAGGCCTCAGAAAGAATAGGCACCTGCAAGATTCTACAGGAGCTCCTGGTCGGCTTTCAGAGGTGCTTCCCACAGGTGACTGCTCCGTCCACTCTCTGTCTGCAGGGAGACACCAGATTCCAGAGGGGACTGGAGTCAGGAATCTGACTGGGCAGCTGAGCCACATGGCTGAGGGTGGGTAGTGCAGAGAAAATAGAGGGTGAAAGGGTTATGAGCGGAAGAGAGAAGAGGTGTCGGGCAGGTGGAAACAGTAGCTCCTATGCCATGCCACCCAGGTCTCGTTCTTTCTCAAATACTGCCTGGCTTCACTTTCAAGATTCTAGATTTAGTCCCTAAGTAGAGACTAAACCACTGGTAAATGGCTGCCATCTGATTATACAATAGTTTTCTTGAAGAGAAAAAAATAACTTGGTGGTTAAGTGCATGGACTTTGGAGACAGCCTGAGTTCCAATCCAGTTTCATCCTCACTAGCTATGAGACCTTGGATGGGTTTGGGTTTTTTTTAATGTTTTTTATGGTTTATTTATTTTTGAGACAGAGACAGGGCACAAGCGGGGGAGGAGCAGAGAGAGAGGGAGACACAGAATCTGAAACAGGCTCCAGGCTCTGAGCTATCAGCACAGAACCTGATGCAGGGCTCGAACCCACGAACCGCGAGATCATGACCTGAGCTGAAGTCGGATTCTTAACTGACTGAGCCACCCAGGCGCCCCAACCTTGGATATTTTTTAAAGGCAGTGTATTTAGTCACTCTCAAATGTTCTGAGCTTCAATTTCTTCATCCGTAAATGGGGAGAACATTTATCTGTGTCATTTAGGAGATCTTTGGTGATAAATCATAAAACCCAAATAAGTAAGGGAATGAATGTAATGTCTTATATAACTGAAAAGGGGTAGGAAAAGACTTCAGTAGCTTACCAATTTTATGACATATTCAGCTTCTTTCCATTGTCAGCTTTGTTCTTTGTTTTTAGTTTTCTATTCTTTATTTTTTTATTTTAATTCCGGTGTAATTAACATACAGTATTACGTTAGTTTCAGGTGAATAATATAATGATTCAACAATTCTACACATTACTTAGCGCTCATCATAGTAAGTGTACTCTTAATCCCCTTCACCTGTTTCACCCAAGCCCCCTCACCTTTTATCTGGAAACCATCAATTTGTTCTCTATAGTTAAGAGTCTGGTTTTATGTTTTTTTTTCTTTGTTCATTTGTCTTGTTTCTTAAATTCCACATAGAGTGAAATCATATGATATTTGTTTTTCTCTGACTAACTTATTTCACTTAGCATTATACTAACTAGATCCATCCACACTGTTGCAAATGGCAGGATTTCATTCTTTTTTATGGCTGAGTAATATTCCATTGTATACATATACCACACCTTCTTTATCCATTCATCTATCAGTGGACGCCTGGGTTACTTCCATAGTTTGGATATTGTAAGTGATGCTGCAATAAACAGGGGTGCATATATCTTTTTGAGTTAGTGTTTTTGTGTTCCTTGGAAAAATCCCCAGGAGTAGAATTACTAAATCATATGGTATTTCTGTTGAATTTTGTGAGGAACCACCATACCATTTTGCACAGTGGCTGTACTAGTTTGCATTCCTTCCAAACATACACAAGTGTTCCTTTTTCTTCACATCCTTGCCAACACTTATTATTTCTTGTGTATTTGATTCTAGCTATTCCGACAGGTATGAGGTGATATCCCATTGCTGTTTTGATTTGCATTTCCCTGATGATGCATGATGTTGATTGAGCATCTTTTCATGTGTCTGTTTGACCTCTGTATGTCTTCTTTGGAGAAATATCTATCCATGTGTTCCATTTTTAATTGGATTCTTTGGTGGTTGGTTTTTTTTTTGGGTTTTTTTTTTTTTGGTTTTGTATATTTGGATGCTAACCCTTTATCAGCTATGTCATTTGCAAAAATCTTTTTCCATTCAGTAGAGTTTTTTTTTTTTTATTGTTTCCTTTGCTGAGCAGAAGCTTTTGATTTTAATGTAGTCCCAATAGTTTGTTTTGGGAGACATACCTCAGGAGACATATCTAGAAAAAGGTTGCTATGGCTGATGTCAGAGAAGTTACTGCCGGTGCTCTCTTCTAGGATGTTTTATGGTTTCTGGTCTCACATTTAGGTCTTCAATCCATTTTCAACTTATTTTTGTGTATAATGTAAGAAAGTGGCTTGGTCTCCTTCTTCTGCATGTAGCTATCCAGCTTTCCCAACACCATTTGTTGAAAAGATGG
The DNA here is from genome assembly GCF_008692635.1 of Crocuta crocuta. Lineage (NCBI taxonomy): Eukaryota > Metazoa > Chordata > Mammalia > Carnivora > Hyaenidae > Crocuta > Crocuta crocuta. The sequence goes on along the minus strand of NW_027527551.1, from coordinate 732,744 downwards.
TCTTTTTCCCATTGCCAATTCTTGCCTCCTTTGTAAAAGATTAATTGACCATATAATGGTGGGTTTGTTTCTGGGCTCTCTATTCTGCTCTATTGATCTATGTGTCTACTTTTGTGCCAGTACCATACTGTTTTAATAACTATAGCTTTGTAATATTTCTTAAAAACTGGGATTGTGATACCTCCAGTCTTATTGCCTCTTTTCCAAGATCACTTTGACTATTTGGGGTCTTTGGTGGTTCCATTCAAATTTCAGGACTATTCATTCTAGTTCTGTGAAAAGTGCTACGGTATTTTGATAGGGATTACATTAAATCTGTAGATTGCTTTGGGTAGTATGGACATGTTAACATTTGTTCTTCCAATCCATGAGCATAGAATCTCTTTCCATTTATTCGTGTCATCTTCAATTTCTTTGATCAATGCTTTGTAGTTTTAGAGTATAGGTCTTTCACTTCCTAGGTTAAGTTTATTTTTGATACTTTATTATTTTGGGTGCAACTATGAATGGGATTATTTCCTTAATTTCTCTTTCTACTATTCACTATTAGGGTATAGAAATGCAACAGAGTTCTGTACATTTATTTTGTATCCTGTGACCTTTCTCTTAATTCATTTATCAGTTCTAGTGATTTTTTGGTGAAGTCTTTAGGGTTTTCTACATATATTATCATGTTGTCTGCAAAGAGTGAAAGTTTCTCTTCTTCCTTACCAATCTGGATGCCTTTTACTTCTTCCTGTGTGTGTCTGATTACTGTGGCTAAGACTTCCAGTACTATGTTGAATAAAAGTGGTGGAAAAAAAAGTGGTGAGAGTGGATTTCTTATCTTGTTCCTGATGTTAGGGGGAAAGCTCTCAGTTTTTCACCCCTGAGTATGATGTTGGCTATGGGTTTTCCATATTTGGGCTTTATTAGGTTGAAGTATGTTTCCTGTAAACTTACTTTGTTGAGGATTTTTATCATGGATGTTGTGCTTTGTCAAATGCTTCTTCTGAATCTATTGATCATATGGCATTTATCCTTTCTCTCACTGATGTATCACACTGATTGATTTGCACATATTGAAACACCTTTACATCCAAAGAATAAATCCCACGTGATATGGTGAATGATTGTTTTCATGTATTGTTGGATTCACTTTGCTAATATTTTGTCGAGGATTTTTGTGCCTTTCTTCATCAGAGATATTGGCATATAGTTCTCTTTTTTTGTAATGTCTTTATCTAGTTTCTGTATCAGAGTAATGCTGGCCTTATAGAATGAATTTGGAAGCTTTCCTGCCTCTTCTATTTTTTGGAATAGTTTGAAAAAGAATAGGTATTAACTCTTCTTCAAATGTTTAGTAGAGAGTCTCCTGGCTGGCTCAGTTGGTAGAGCATGTGATTCTTGATTTCAGGGTTGTAAGTTTGAGCCCCATGTTGGGCGTAAAGATTACTTAAAAATAAAATCTTAAAAAAAAAATAAATGTTTAGTAGAATTCACCTATGAAGCCATCTTAGACTTTTGTGTGTTGAGAGTTTTTTTGATTACTGGTATGATTGTATTGTCAACAATTGGTCTGTTTAAATTTTCTGTTTCTTCCTGATTCTGTTTTGGAAGGTTATATGCTTCTAGGAATTTAGCCTTTTTTTTTTTTTTTTTTTTTTAGGTTACTCAACTCACTCATTGTCATGTAATTTTTAATTTTTCATAACATTCTCTTATAACTATATTTCTGTGTATTGATTATTTCTCCTCTTTCATATCTGATTTTGTTTATTTGGGTCCTCTCTCTCTCTCTCTCTCTCTCTCTTCTTTCTTTCTTTTTTTTCCTTAAGTTTTTTTATTTTAACATTTTCATTTATTATTGAGAGACCAAGAGAGACAGAGCATGAGCAGGGGAGGGACATAGAGAGGGGGAGACACAGAATCTGAAGGAGGCTCCAGGCTCTGAGCTGTCAGCACAGAGCCCACTGCCGGGCTCAAACTCACAAAACGAGATCATGACCTGAGCCAAAGTTGGACACTCAACCAACTGAGCCATCCATGCACCCCTCTTCCTTTTTTTTTTTTAAATGAACTGGCTAAAGGTTTATCAATTTTGTCAATCTTTTCAAAGAATCAGCTCTTGGTTTCAGGATCTGTTTTATTGGGGTTTTTTTTGTTTTTTTTTTTAGTTTTCATTTCATTTATTTCTGCTCTAACCTTTATTATTTCCTTCCTTCCTGGTTTGGGGTTTAATTTATTCTTCTTTTCTAGCTACTTTAGGTGTATTGTCCGGTTGTTTATTTGATATTTTTCTTGCTTCCTGAGGTAGGCCTGTATTGCTATAAACTTCCCTTTTAGAAAATCCTTTACTTCATCTCAAAGATTTTGGACCATTGTGTTTTCATTTTCATTTGTCTCCATGTATTTTTTTATTTCTTCTTTTCTTTCTTGGTTGACCCACACATTGTTTTAGTGTCATGTTATTTAACCTCCATATATTTGTGTTCTTTCCAGATTTTTTCTTGTGGTTGATTTCTAGTTTCATAGAATTGTGATCAGAAAAGATGAATGGTATGACTTCATTCTTTTTTAATTTGTTGAGACTTGTTTAGTGGCCTAACATGTGATCTATTTTGGAGAATGTTCCATGTGCACTTGAAAGGAATGTGTATTTCATTGTTTGAAAATGGATGTTCTGAATATCCATTAGATCTATCTGGTCCAATGTGTCATCCAAAACCTCTATTTCCTTGTTGATTTTCTGTCTGAATGCTCTATCCATTGATGTAAGTGGGGTGTTAAAGTCCTCTACTGTTATTGTATTACTACTGATTACTTCCTTTATGTATTCAGGTGTTCCCACATTGGATGCATAAATATTTACAGTTGTTGTATCTTATAGCAAAAATTCTTTTAATTTTATGGAGTCTTATTTGTTTTTTATTAGTGTTTTTGTTTTAAAGACAATTTTGTCCGATAGAAGTATTGTTGCCTGGGCTTTCTTTTCACTTCCATTTGAATGATAAATGCTTTTCCATCCCTTGTTTTCTTTTTTTCTTTAAATTTTTAAATGTATATTTATTTTTCAGAGAGAGAGAGAGAGAGTGTGTGAGCAGGGGAGGGGCAGACATAGAATCCAAAGTAGGCTCCAGGCTCTGAGCTGTCAACATAGAACCCAGTGTGGACTTTTGAGATCATGACCTGAGCTGAAGTCAGACACTTAATTGACTGAACCACCCAGGCTCCCCTCCATCCCTTCACTTCAAATCTGCATGTGTCTTTTGGTGTGAAATGAGTCTCTTATAGGCAGCATATAGATGGGTCTTGCTTTTTCATCACTTCCATCACCCTGTGTCTTTTACTGGAGCATTAAATACATTTACATTCAAAGTGATTGCTGATAAGTATGTACTTATTGCCATTTTGTTACTCGTTTTATGGTTATGTTATTTTTGTACTTCTTCTCTGTTCCTTTTTTCTCTTGTTCTCTCCTCTCATGTTTACTGGCTTTCTTTAGTGATATACTTGGATTCCTTTCTCTTAATTTTTTGCATATCTATTACCAGTTTTTTATTTGTGGTTAGCACTAGGTTTTTAAATAACATCTTATGCACATAGGAGTCTATTTTAAGTTCATGGTTGCTTAAGTTTGAACCCATTCTAAAAGCATTACATTTTTACTCCTCCTTGCTCCTACAAGTTTTGGATATATGGTATTATACTATCATCCTTTTAATTTGTAAATCCCTTGACTTATTTTTATACTTCCTACTTTTCTTGCCCCTGCTTACAGCCTTTCCTTTACACTCAAAGTATCCCCATTAATGTTTCTCATAAGACTGGTTTAATGGTGATGAATCCTTTAACTTTTGTTTGTCTGGGACACTCTTTATCTCTACTCTTCTGAATTATAGCCTTAATGAATAGAGTATTCTTGGCTGCAGGGTTTTTTCTTTAAGCACTTTGAATATATCATGCCACTCCCTCTGGCCTGAAAAGCCTCTGCTGAAAAATCAGCTCATTGACTTATGGTGTTTCCTTTGTATGTAACTGTTTTATTTTTTTTCTTGCTTTTAACATTCTCTCTTTATCACTATATTTTGCCATTTTAATTACTATGTGTCTTGGTATACACCTACTCAGGTCGGTTTTGTTGGAAGCTCTCTGTGTCTCCTGGATCTGGATTTCTATTTCCTCCCCCAGATTCAGGAAGTTTTCTATTATTTCTTTAAAAATATTTTCTGCCTCTTTTCTCTCTCTTCTTCCAGGATCCCTCTAATGGAAATGTTATGTTTGATGGTGTCACTGTGTTCCCTTAATTTATTTTCATTTTTTATTATTTTTCTCTCCTGCCCAGCTTGATTGCTTTCCACTACTTTTGCTTGAGATTGCAGATCCTTTCTTTTGCTTCCTTTAGTCTACTATTTATTCCCTCTGGTGTGTCTTTAATTTCAGTTATTGAGTTTTTTGTCTTTTTTTTTTTTTTTTTACTCTCTCTCTCTCTCTCTCTCTCGAGGTTCTCAATAAAGTCCTCCACTCTTTTCTCAAGTCCAGTGAGACTCTTTATGATCATTACTTTAAATTCTCTAGCAGGTATATTATAACTTATCTCCATTTCATTTAGCTCTCTTGCTGTGATTTCATCTTGTTCTTTCATTTGGGGTATATTCCTCTATCTCCTCATTTTGTCTAACTCTCCGTGTCTGTTTGTATGTATTAGGAAAGTCAGCTATGTCTCTAGCTCTTGAAAGTAGTGGCCTTGTGAAGATGAGATCTGGTAGTGCCCTGCAGTGTAGTGTCCCCACTTCACTAGATCCTCGTGCCTTGGGGTGTCTCTCATGTGTGTTGCATGTGTTCTACAATTGTAGTTGAGCCATGTTTGCCTTCAGTCCAATCATCTGCAATGGCTCTCTTTACCTATTGTGGGCCGGGTTTGGTTTCCATGTTGTTAATGGGCCTGTCTGGGACCTCCTTGGTCTTGAGTTGAGTCAGACCAGATGTTTGCCAGAGATGCAGTAGCACCAAACTGCTGGGTACTTTCCCTATGTGGTCTCCTGAGAAGCTTTCATTGGTGGGTGGGGTCTAAAGTCAGACCAGCTGTCTGCCCCCAGCTGACTTCTGGGGCACAGTCAGACTGGTGTGTGTGGTTATGATGCTAGCCCCTGTCAGGGATGCTTGTACACTGCCACATTTGTGGTGCTGTGCTGGAAGGACCCCTGCCAAGGCTGGGTCTGCAGGAGAGTGTGGGGATGACACACCAGTTGTTAGCAAGGTTTGTGCAGGTGGGCTGTGGTCGGGGACCTGTGGCTGCTTTGGAAAACTTTTGCCAAGGCCAGGTTGGGACGGCTCAGGTCTGTAGGAGAATGAGTGGGTGGGGTTCGTGGTATGAGCATAGCTTGCACTAGTCTGCTGTGGGTAATGACCTTGAGCCACTTTGGAAAATCCCTGCCACGGCCAGGATGGAGGGAGCATGTCTGCAGGAGAACACGGAGATGGGACATGTTGTTAACAATCTGTGGACAGTGTCAGTCCCACACAGATTCCCACAGGCATCCATGTGTCCACATAGGCTATGGGGAGGAAGGAAAATGGCACGTATCAGCTCTTTTGATCTTGGAGAGGTCTCCCAAAGACCCTTGCCTCTCTAGCACTGAGATTAGTAAACAAATATTCCTCCCATATACTCCCTGCATTTTTCGAACAACTGCACCTATGCTGTATCTCAGAAGGTTTTTTGTTATGCTATCTCTTTAAAGGCAGGGACTCAGTTTCCTCCCACATCCTCACTCTCCTGGAGCCAAGCCCATTGATTTTTAAAGTTCCAGGTGTTAAGCCCACGGATGGTAAAGAAGTAGTGAAGTCAACCCCCTCTGGTTTTCAAAGCCAAATGTTATGGGCATTTTTCTTTCCAGTGTGAGTCCCATGTGCCTAGAATGCCTGGTGTGGAATCTGCTTCTCTCCCCCTCCATGTCCACAGTGTCTGTTGCTCCCAAGGACAGTCCCACAGGTCAGCTTAGCTCCCAACTGCATCTTTGCCCTTCCTACCCTCTTTGGTGTAGCCTCCTCTCTACGTTTATCTGTGGGGAATCTGTTCTGCCAATCTTTGGGTAATTTTCTAGGATATTTACCCTGATGTGGGTGTTATCTAGGTGATTCCATGGGACAAGGTGAGCCTAAGATCCTCCTACTCCACCATCTTCCTACCCTGTTCTTTGGAGCATCCATATCATTCCAAGGCTGGCTGCACTGTGATGGCAAGATGGCCACCAGAAGCTTCCGGAATTTCATGTTTTCTTATTTATACTCAATAAATAGGAGCGTCTCTTCCCTAGACATCTAACAATAATCTTTTGCTTTTCCTTATTGGACCATCTTTGTTAATATGCCACCAGTCACTTTGCCAAAAGGAATGGACTAAAGAGTCAGAGCAAAACATAATGGGAGTGGGTACAGAGAGGACAACCACAGTCCCCAAATCTGTCATATCGTATCTTAAAGTTAATCTGAGGCTTCAGTGTATATAAGTGCTCAGTAGTTGCCTGGCGTGTAAGTGTCGTGTGTGTGTGTGTGTGTGTGTGTGTGTCCAGAGATAACGAGCTAGAGATAAAAATCAAGATAGAGGTATCATCTCCAATTTAAAATCTATAGAAGCCCTAAAAAAATTAAAAAGTTACAGAACGATTGCCTCCAAAATATATAATATCTACCCCTAAAATAAGCATAAGGAAATCTATTCAAGTCAATTTTTTTCAGGATGAAATTTTAATCGTATTTTTTCATATATCAAATATCAAATTCTTTTTGAAACTCTTTTAGTACCACTGATCAAGAATGGCTTAATCCGCCTACTTGATAACCCAACTTGATGTGTATTGGTGAGTTTGTAGATGAATGAAAAGACAGAGGAAAGATAGATACATAAGTGGATGTAGGATATATTTTAAGTGATCATGTAATAATTCAAAGCCTATTTAAATGCTGATACAAGATTAATTTATTGAAATGTCATCTATATGTTCTAAATACCCCCCAAATGTCATACCTTCCTCTGAAGACAGAATAGAATAGAATTCTACAATTGGAAGAGGCTACAGAAAACATTACTCCAACCCCTTTCCAGATGAGAAAATTTAAGCCAGCACCATACAGTCTGTATATAGCAAAATGTCTCACATCCAGCAAAGCACTTCTCCACAACACAATCCCACATCCCCCTGATAATGTACAAAGATACATTTCAATGTACAAAGATGTACAAAGATGTACATGTACAAGGTAAAGATAAACTTCCTCTCAAAGTGCCTCAAGCAAATAATCACAATTTTGGAATTACTAAAACCCAGATAATGTAGACATCATATCCCTTCAAGTTGTCTGGGGTGGGATAGTAAACTTCGAAGAAACTTAACACAAGTCTCACAGGTCTGAGAAACATGGTAAGAGGTGGGATTAATTTTTGTTGTTGTTGCTTGTCATTAATAGTTAGAAATGGCATGTTAATCAGCAAGAGACAGATTATGGCTGTCATTTTTGTCCCTATAAGGTAAATAGTTAACATGTAAATCATGTCCACAAGAACTTTCTATTTTTTACGATCCTACCCATCAGTTTGCTCTCCCAGTGAGGTCTCAGGTTTAAAATAGCTCTGAAATGAAAGGCTACTCTAGGTATTAAATATTCCATGAAGCAAACCAAGCCCACTTTTCTTGAATGCTCTATTATTCTCACTTCCGGGATGGCCACAAATAACTTTTTGAAACTGGACCCAGTACAGAAATAAGTCAAAGAAAAGAAGAGTAGAGGGTAAAATTTGGGAAAGCCTCTCATAGATTTAAGCTTCCAGGCACACCAGCAGAACTTTGATATTGAACAACTTAAGCAGACATTCTCAGTGACTTAAGTTGACTCCAACAAACCCTGCTTCAGTAGACTGGCCACAAAACAGTAGTACACCAAGGAAGGGAGCCCAAAGAGAAGAGCCTCTCCTATAGCTATACACAACCAGCTTCGGTCTGAGACCCTGATACCAAAATGCTAAAAAACAACAGAAAAAAAATCCACGTGTTTCTGGAGCCATTTTTTTCAAGGTGATGTTTCACTCCTACCCAGCAAAGTGGCAGAAGCCACTGAACATTGCCTTGCACACTCTTTGTCATCAGACTATCCTTTTGCAAAACATTGAATGCCCTTTTTCTGCTATAAGATATATACTGAATCACCACATTATACTCTCTGATCCTGCAGGACCACAATACAATATCATAATGTCAAACTGGGTCTGAAAAGAGCTTTGTGTGGGATGAGACAAGAGTCTAAAGATAGCAGAGCTACTGGATCACTTAGGGTATGACCACAAATAGTGCTGTGATCAGCTTGCTGGGCAAAGCCAGTGTCAGAAGTCCCTGGTAAATCTCTGAGCTAATTATGGAGGGTGGGAGGCTGACCTTGGAAGCAAGTTGTACTTAACACAGAGATGAGGAAGCCCAAGGGAAGAAACCCAAGTTGCAAGCCCTAATAAATAAAATTTTAAATTCGCTGATTTAATAAAAGCACGCTATCATATGACAAGATGGTTTTCCTTAGGAGCAGGTGCTTTGCAATTTTTTAAAAAATATTAAATCTTCAGAGATTTGCACGATAGATGGCAGCCTGGAAGCACGCTGATGTGTCCTGGCCGAGTTTCAGACATAATGATTTTTTTCCTTTGTAAACCTTCCATCAGTGGGAAGGCAAGCCCTGCCAAAACTGAGGAACCCAAGCTGGAGGCAGTAAGGCTCCACCACTCAAATCATGGCGAGGTGCCAAGACTTCAAGGCCAAATCGGAAACAACCACGTTGAGTTCATTAAAACGACTGAATGATCAAAGACGTGCAAGCCTTCACAAAGGCAGAAATTAATCTGTTTAATACTTGGCTAAATTCTCATCTGTTGAAGTAAATTTGAAACAAAATTTATCAAACTCGCCCTCTTCCTGTGGAAAAATCCTGTGAATTTCTCAGAGTGTCCAGGAGGTGGCAGACACGTCCTTTGTTTCAGTTCATGGAACACAGCTACAGCTCCATCCCCAAAAGTAACATGCATGGCAGTATCTGCGTATAACTACAAATATGAAGTAAATATACATATTCCAGTATCAGGAATTATATTCAAACATGGGTAGATTGAACTCTACTTGGCAATCTCTTTTTGAGGGAGGACATGATTCTTACCCCCAGGAAAGGGTTCCTACCCCAGAAAATGGCTAAGGATCAATAAGCAAATCTTAGCCATCAATGAAAAGGTCAGTGGAAGAACTATGGCTCAATAACTCCGACCCTATTCATGTACCTCTTGTGGTCTCCATGAGCCCCAACTCTCCCATCCACACCTAGCCCCTCATCTCCCTGCCCTTCAGTACTTTTTAAAGACTTGCACACATATTCCTGAGTCATCAGAAACCTGTGGCCTCACCCTGAAACGGAAGAAACTGAAAGATGTTCAGGGAAATTCCCTAATACAACAATTCCTATCCTCTCTTCAAGTGGCCTCCTCTGTGAGGTCGACCTACAAAACCAGAGCTTTAGCCACTGCCGTGAACCTTATCAATATTAATTCCTACCGGATAAACTGAAGCTGGTGCAGGAGCTCAGGTTCCTCACTTTTCTGGGAGGACAACATGTAAAGTATCAACACAGTCCATCATGAGAAACGAAACTCATGAAAAATACATACAAATTCATGAAAAGCCTTTCACTGTTTATTTCATGAAGTGAAAACATTTATTCCAACCAGATCAAGGGAGGGGGAAAAAACATGTTTTCTATAGCTCCAATTTCACACACTCTGGTACGAAATGAATCAATAGTAGCTAGGAGGAGTGAAATCAAAGATTTCCTTTTCAACAGTAATAAATCCAGTCAACCCCTATTTGGTATGGCACTTGACATGGCTTGTAAAATCTGAAGTTACTAAATTATGTATTTCAATAGTAATCCCTTACAAAATTAATAGGAAGTGCTAAATTAGGGCGAATGGCATCCAATGGGATCCAGATGCTTAACCCTAGACTAGGTAGAAAGTGTGAAAAATTAAGAACTGTACTGATTTTCTTTCCCCTGAGTTTCGTGAAGGAGCCAGCTCTTCAAGCATGGAATGTAAACACTTGGGAAGGTAGCCTCCGAGAAGCATGTGTTCTGGAACAGCCTGAGTCCCAGCTGTGTTTATATTAGGATTCCAAAATATCTGAGCCTGGAAGGAGAAGTGGCGGTGTGAGGAGGGACGGAGGAGCCTGCAGGAAAAGACTGATCGCAAGACGAAAGAGAGAAGCTAGTTCCAGACAAATGGGAGGCGTGCTTGTTGACAGAACACGGTGCCCGTCGCTTCGCTTGTAACCCCCTTCCCAGACTCACAACTGATTCCCAAGGGGATAGAGAAAAATGCAGAAATGTGTGGACAGTAATGGTCCCCTTTGAAGTGATGGCTGCATTGATGGTAGTGGCAGCAGAAAGGCAGCAGTGGCCTTGGCAGCGTCAGGGTCAACTGACCCTCCATCTTGGGCACTGGCGGTGTCCACGGAGACATGGTGCCTGTACAGGGGGAGGGGCTACTGCAGCACCAAAGCCGCTGTTGCCACTGGTGGAAAAGAAACCTCAGCAGTGACTGAAGCCACATTACAGTGACCCAGGGTAAGAAAAAGAAAATAAGAGGGGCGCCTGGGTGGCTCAGTCGGTTGAGCGTCCGACTTCAGCTCAGGTCATGCTCTCACGATCTGTGAGTTCGAGCTCACAGGCTCAGAGCCTGGAGCTTGCTTTGGATTTTGTGTCTCCCCCTCTCTCTGCCCCTCCCGTGATCATGCTCTGTCTCTCTCTGTCTCTCAATGATAAACGTTAAAAAGGAAAGAAAATAACAGACCTCTCTTGTGACCGAGAGAACTAGTTCTCAGAGAACTGGTTATGGCAGTCTAAATAATCACCCCTTATAAATCCCCATGTCCTAATTTCCAGAATCTTGCATGGCGAAAAGGACTGTAGATGTGATGAAGTAAAGTAGCTTGAGATGGGAAGTTTATCCTGGATTATTTGGGTGGGCCCAGTGTAATCATGAGGATGCTTCTCAGAGGAAGGCAGAAGAGTTGGAATCAGAGATCTGAAAGCAGAGGTCAGCGAGAGATTCGAAGGTGCTACACTGCTGGCTTTGAAGATGGAGAATGGAGACCCCAAGCCAAGGATTGCAGGTGGCCTTTAGAAGCCAGGAAAAGGCAAGGAAGTAGGTTCTCCCATAGAGCCTCTGGAGACAGCGTGGCTCTGCTGACCCATTTTAGACTTCTGACCTCCAGAACTATAAGATAATAAATGCATGTGGTTTTAAGCCGCTAAGTGTGTGATAATTTGTTACAGCTGTAATTGGAAAATAATACACTTAGTGATAACCCCTCTGAGAGCTTTCAGAATCATTTGTGAGAACCAGGAGGTTCAAATTCCCACAGAACAAGTAGAAGCAGAGCCAGAAGGCTTGGGATCTGTCTTTATTCACAGTGTGTGGAGTAGAGGGAAACAGGTTAGAGCAGGGTGGACTGGACTCCCAGGTCTGCTCTACACTCCCAAGTTTCCACGGCAGGATGTGTTTCTCTTAACTCTCACCTTGGATCTTCATTCAAATCATCAGCGTCTTTTTCTGCGACATTCTAATAAGAGTTCAAACCAAAACATGCCTTACTGTGCTCTCTTCCCTTTGCTTCCAGAATTTCTGAGTGGCAAGTCAGGCCACACTTACCTCAGAGGGTACCATTTATATTTGTAAATGAGTTCCCAAGTCACTTGAAACCCTGAGACCAAATCCTATCCTCATCTTCTGGATACTAATAATGTAGCATTTCTCAGTTACTTTCTTCTAGATTCTTTTTAAGTTTATTAATTTATCTTGAAAGAGAGCTATATGAGCAGGGGAAGGGCAGAGTGAGAGCGAGAGCGAGAGAGAGAGAGACTCCCAAGAAGGCTTCGCAAAGAGCCTGACACAGGGCTTGATCTCACAAATCATGAGATCGTGACCTGAGCTAAGATCAAGAGTAAGACACTTAACCAACTGAGCCGCCCAGGTACCCCTAGATTTAATTCAACCCTTCAAAGCATTCTGTTGAGAAGACATTCTGGAAGTCTTCAGAGGTTTGCCCTATGATACAAAAGAAATCCATCCCACCCACCTGACATTCTAGTCTCTTTCCAGCCAGGTCATCGTTAAAGATGGAGGGTTATTTTTCAGGGCCCAGAAAAGTATTTGAATTGGCTGTATTCATCTAGTACATTCTGCCAAGTGAATCAGTTGTTTCTTCCCCAAATCAAATGTGTCCTAAATCTGAAAAATAAACACACTCTTCCTATTAGTAGTCATTAGTAGTATCTTTTTACTAATATCTGTCTCTGATAACAATAAAGATCCAGGAACACACAGAGGTTTGTAATTAACAAATTATTTTTAAACTTTATCTATGATATAATGTTTCTTAATCCTTACACAAGAGGTATGAACAAAGAGGAAAAAACGATGAGTTTGTTCAAATTCCTTTTGTTATTTTCCCTGACCACTTTTTGGCAGATTTGTCAGAGAATATAAAAAGAAATAACGGTGGGGCAAAAGCAAAATTGTATTCAAGGGCTAGGGACCACCTTCTCCGTGGGCCATTCCAGCTGGGCTTGTCCTCTGCACAAGTTCTACAACCTCGGACAAGTCATAAACATTCAGGACTTCTGTCTCTTCAGCTCTCCTCCATAGTTCGTCCACGTTTGTTTTAATATTAATACTTGCCACTTAAATTGTTTAACACTTGTCCTTCACATTTTTCAAGTATAAGTTGGGGAAGAGAAAATGCTCCCCATTTATATGAGAGAGCCAAGAAGTCCACTAGGGAGGTGAATATTGTAGTTTGAAAAGCATGGACCTATATACTTGTTAACATCCCTGCTCTCTCTACCACCACAGGTACCCATGTGCTGTATAGTCTCATCGTCATTGCTTTGGTTTGATCCGCTTCATTTTTTTTTTATTGTCTATTTCCTTCACCATTTGGAAGTATCTTCTTCCAATTATCCCACCTTTTAAGACCAGCTTACATCCCACATCCTCCAGAAAGCCTTTTCTGACCACAGATGTCCAAAGAAATCCTTCCCTCCTTCAAATTTATGGCACCCATCCTATGTAGCACTCAGTGGAATATAATTATATCTTCCTTATGATGCCTTTTATCATTACTTAACACATAGGTTATTTCTCCTGTTTTTTATGCCTCTGATCTTCCAAGTATATAATAAACTTCCCAGAGATCAGAGGTCATGGGAACTATTGTTTTATATTCCCCACAGCCTCTAGATCTGCACTTTGCACATGAGAAGCACTCATTCATTATTTATCTTTCGACATTTATTTGTTAAACTACATGCCAATCCATGATTAATGAGTGAATGAGAAGCAGAATGACTCACATAATCTACTGAATAATTCAATTTTTGATAACTCAGAATGTATCTTTCTCATTTCAGATTTACTCTTTCTTAACAGTATAGGATATTTTCTCTCTTGGCAAATTTAAACTGCAAATATTCTAAACTGGTTTCAAATATGTAATGGCTGTGTGCATGTTCTTGTAATTACTGACACTAAGTGCTACAGGTTAATTAAGTGCCTAGAAGAACAGATCTGGTAGACTTATAAGCTGCAGAAAGTACCAAGACTAACAGCAAAAATTACACTCCCTACAAGTGCTCAATTGCTAAACTGCATGTTAAATGGCAGCATACTTGCTTTTATGTAATCACACTACATCTTTATGGAACAGAGGTGTGCACTTGCTCAGTTCCTTCAGGGGCAGTAAAGTAGATGCCCTTGCTCCACCCTGTAACCAGAATTAATGGCTACCTGCCATTTCTATCATAAATCTGAAGTTTCAAATGTTATAACTGAGCACATGAAAATCATATTAAATCCAGAGTTACCATCAAAATTATTAAGCCAGATGCTACTTTAATACATATCAAAGTGGATTACATCCATTAAATAAATTGTATGCCTCAGGATGTAAGTCCCAAAATAGTGCAAAGGGTTATTCCCATATTTTTCCACATAGACTATATAAAATAGGCTGTATCTCAAAAATAAACGCATTTACTTTATTTTATAAACTGCTGCCCTTTGTTAATTCCCCCCATGTGGAACCTGGCAAATTATTTATTTCACTTTAGACTGTAGCTAATGTGAAGGGCTCTGAGGGGGGAGTGAAATTGCAGAACCTTGGTCAAGCGCCACCTGGTGGTCAGATAAATATTTTTCCTATCATTATTAGAGATTTTCTGTGAAGGTAGTCAAACTATATTATTGATAATTACTAAAAATAAATCATTTGGTCACTAATATTTTATCAGTCCTTAACCCCGTGGAATATTGATCTACCAGAAGAACTATTCAAATCAGGCTGATATTGGTTCAAATTTCAACCTTAGCTTTTTTCGTTACCCATTTCTTTACCTTATTCTCTGAGGCTCGGTTTTCTCATCCATGTCATAAATTAATTTAAGGAACAAATGAAAATAAGACATAAATGGAATAAAATGATGACTTGGATATAATACGTATCAATAAGTTGTACCAACAATTGCTATTATTACATTTTATCAGCAATACCTGCTTGTACTGAATGACTATTATTATTAGTCAGAAGCATATGTTCTTTACCTACATTACCACAGTTAATTCTCACAAGAATTGTATCAAGTTGACATTATTATCTATCAGCTCAGTTGCTTTTTTTTGTTTTTTTTTTTTTTTAGTTTCATTTATTTTTGAGAGAGAGAAATGGAGTGCAAGTGAGAGGGGCAAGGGGCAGAGAGAAAGGAAGACACAGAATCTGAAGCAGGCTCCAGGATTCTGAGCTGTGAGCAGAGAGCCTGACATAGGGCTCAAACTCATGAACCATGAGATCATGACCTGAGCTGAAGTCTGACACTCAACCGACTGAGCCACCCACGCATCCCTACTATCAGTTTAAAAATTAGGAATCTGGGGTGCCTGGTTGGCTCAGCCAGAAGAGCTTGCAATTCTTAATCTTGGGATCATGAGTTTGAGCCCCACATTGGGTATAGAGATTACTTAAATAACTAAATTTAAAAAGATTTTAAATTAAAATAAAATAAATTAGGAAACTAACAATAATATAGCTAAATGATTGGCTCAAAATGACATAGTAGGTAACGGCCAGGATTCAAACTTGACTATGGAATGCCAAGGCCATGCTCTTTATCACTATGTGATACTGCTATTGTTATGAATAATGGTAATGATACAGATGATAAAAAGTATTTCATGAGATTCCCCTAATAAAAATACCCTTTCTTTGGCACAAAGGTCATTTGAAATTTGGTGAGAACATTTCTGTGTTTTCCCCCCAGTATGCAAAAGGCCTGAGAAAAAGCTACCCATTCTGTTTTATATAGAAGATGCAAATCCTATTTTTTTTTTTTATTTCTAGGAGAGAGAGAGACAGTGTGAGCAGGGGAGGGTCAGAGAGAGAGGGAGACACAGACTCTGAAATAGGCTCCAGGCTCTGAGCTGGCAGTCAGCACAGAGCCCATCGTGGGGCTTGAACCCATGAACCGCGAGATCATGACCTAAGTGAAAGTCGGACGCTTAACCAACTAAGCCACCCAGGCGCCCCAGATCCTATTTCTTTGAAAAACGTTATTCCCTCCCAGTATTTCCTCCCAGGGGGATAGCTAAGATGCCTCATATAATTTTCTATTAGAGTTTTTTAGGAATTGAATTCCTTTAGGTAAGCATTTTTTTTTCAAACCAGGAACAACCCAGAGGGGTTCAATATTCTGCACTCTATTTGCATCCTGATTGCTATTTAAAAAACATAAATATAATAAAATAAAACTTTTAAAGCTAATATATTTAATATTTTATTACAAAAATAGTATATGTCCATTGTTGTAATTTTAGGGAACTATACATAATCAAAAAGAAAAGAAATATTAACCATAATCATACCACTCACTAGGGAACATTATTCACATTCATGCCATATGTCCTTTAGTCCTTTTTTCTATGCAGATACATTTTTTTAAATGAGATCATGCTATCCATACTATTTTAAACCTAACTTTTCATTTAATAACAGTTGATAATGACTTGCTCTACCATATTTGGCCAGCAACCGACCTCCATCTTTCCAGTCCAGAAAACATTGTTATTCAGATGACTTAAAAGCCCCTCAAGCATTTTAAATTAGAAACTGTAACTCTGTAACTGAAGACACAAAATGAACATTTGTGAAATCCAGCCTCAACTTAGCTCTACCCAGCTCTCTTCCTTGTCTTTAAAACGTACCTTTTGGGGCACCTGGGTGGCTCAGTCGGTTGGGCATCCACCTTCGGCTCAGGTCACGATCTCACAGTTTGTGAGCCCAAGCCCCGCGTTGGGCTCTGTGCTGACAGCTCAGAGCCTGGAGCCTGCTGCGGATTCTGTGTTTCTCTCTCTGTGTCTGCCCTTCCCGTGCTCATGCTTTCTCTCTAAAAAATAAATACACTTTAAAAATAAATAAATAAAATAAATAAATCAAACATACCTTTATTCCATCAAACATGTATTAATTTACTTAACACATAAACCAGTCATGAAGAAGGTCCTGTGTCCGGCGCTTAGGGGCACCAGCACAAAACAGATACATTGCTGCAATATGTTTTGCGGAACAAGGTGCTATACCAGGTACTTCATGAATATCAAAGGAGTGCTTTGTGGGATGAGGCTGAGATATAAATGGTTCAGGTCTCTGGAAGTAAGGGCGGTCCGTTCTCCTTCCCCATATCTGTTTCATTCTCCAGTTTTTATGGAGGCTGGGAAGCCTCCTGGGAGTGACAGTGGAAAATCACAAGTGGGGTTTTAAAATACCTAAATGTGTGGGAACCAAGAAGTAGTGCGGGGAAGTCCAATAGAGTCTAATTGAAAAGCGTTCACTTTCAGGGCTTCTGCAAGAAAATCATCCTAAAGGAAGCCAGACTCCACCACAGGGCAAACACAGGGAAGGAAGCACTGCTTTCAAGATACAGAAATGGGGGGACACCAGTGGCGGGGTGGCTCAGTTGGTTAAGCGTCCGACTCTTGATCTCGGCTCAGGTCATGATCTTATGCTTTGTGAGTTTGAGCCCTGCATTGGGCTCCATGCTGACAGCACAGAGCCTGCTGGAGATTCTCTGTGTCCCCTCTCTCTGCCTCCACCGCACTCATGCTCTCTCGCTCTCTCTCTCCAAATAAATTGACTTAAAGTGTTTTAAAAAGTTTAATAAAACAATAAAGATACAGAAATGTCATACTATCTCTTGAACCTGTCCTCACAGCTCCATAGCTCTGTCAGGGTACATCTGAGTGTATGTGACTTCAGAGCTCTCATCAAACTTTGTAGCAATCAGGGCCTAGCAACCTATTGCAAGACCCATCTAACAGAGTATGACATGAGGGGAGATAAAATGTGGCCCTGCACTCAGCAGAGTTAGACCCATCACAACATTGAGCAAATCGACAGCCCTAATGGAGGTGGGGAGGGAAGGGTCATTGGTCAACATTACCCCCAGAGAGCACCAATAAGGGCAGCTGTGGTGGCATCACCTAGCTCAGAGTGGCAAAACAAGAGCAGTCATGCCTTAGTAATAGTGACATACAGTCCTAGGGACACAGGAAAATACAGGGAGACGGGGAGCCTGCAGGCACGCAGGTGAGACTAATGCGTTTGCTCAAGCTTTGCACATTCAAACATTTCTGGCCAAACTAGTATTCTAAATGTGGACTGGGCGTTGCCTGCAGTGAACTGGCACATGCATGTCCTGTGCTCCAAGGACCACCGCTCTGCAGCCTCAGCAGACGGAGGCCGTGCCAGGTCATAGGAGCCCTGGCCTTGTCTACAGCGACATTAGGTAGCACAAACTTGGACAAGGCTGAAATGAGAGAAATGTTTACATGCAAACAATGTAGACTAAAAGACCACAGTCACCACCATAATAACCCAAAGCCGTAGTCAAGGAAATGGGTTAAAGCATCAGTTTCCAATGGGGAGGCAAGAAACAGCAAATCTGCTCAGCCACTTGCTGTGTTGAGATACTCACTAGTGTCTCTAACACACCTCGTTATTGTCATGTGGCTGTTGGAGAAGGGTCACAGGTCATGAGACATTTATCGGCTCAATGGAAAGTGAAACTAGAGGGTAAAGATACCATTTCTTGGTTTTTGAGTACCATAGACAGAGCAAATAGCCAACGGGGAAGGTAGGGGTAGGTAATCTCCACTTGAGCCGTTGTGAGCCACATCCACCAGTGGCCTTAAGGCAACATACGGGCAACACGTGACACCTTCACATGATGCAAAATGAGGGAATAAGTAAACACACTCTAGAAATCTGATTTTTGGTCCCAAATCTCAAGACTTTGAGTCACTGATTGACATCTTTTATTATGTTTATTTATTTATTTTGAGGGAGGCAGGGAGTGTACAAGGGCACACATATAAGCTGGGGAGAGACTGAAAGAGGGAGAGAGAGAATCCCAAGCAGGCTCTGCACTGTCTGCACAGAGCTCTATGCAGGGCTCCATCCCACGAACCGTGAGATCATAACCTGAGCCAAAATCAAGAGTGGGACACTTAATTGGCTGAGGTACCCAAGTACCCTCGTGGTTTAAGTTTAGTATTTCCAACTATAAATATGCAATGGGATACCGGCTTCAGTCCCCACCAAGAGCTTATGACATATGCTTTCCCTGACATGCCTATCGAGATTCTGGGGCAAAGGGATAAGTGATGAGAGATGGGATGGCCTCGGCACAGACCACGCCCACAGCACAGAGAGGGCAGCTCACTTTGAGGTAATGCATTTGGGTTCAAGGCCTGCTGGCTAAGTTGAAGAAGGGCAGGGGCAAAAATGGCAAAGGTAGACATGACCTTCCAATTAAATCCAGAGGAGGTTTGGATAACTTGGCACATAATTTTATAGCTAATGGTGTTGGAAGATACCCAGACTCTCCTGGAAATCAACTTACTAAGTCATGAATACCTCACCTAGCTCTCAGCTGTGCAGCCCTCATGGTTTAGTGCAATGGTCAGCTGTGCAGTAGGGTGGGCACAATGGAACAAAGACCACAGCAGGCCACTCTGCCTCCTTTTGGCCATGCCACTTATGTTCTTTTTCTGTCATTTAACCCAATTTTGCCCTAAGTTTTTGAATCCTAACAAATGAGTGTTTTCTAGAGGAATAAACAAACCTAGGGCTATTTCAGCGGTTAAAATGCACACTGAACATTATAGAAACTCCAGGAACATACATCTCAGATGGATGTGAGGTCATGAACCAGACCTAACCACATTGACCAATAGAACAACCATAGAGAATGCCAATCAGTTGAAACATTAGGCAAATAAACCTCTAATTAACATCAATTGTAAGCAATAAATTGATATGTCAGGAAGGTATCTCCATAGAGATCATGCTGTGATAACCTCATAAGGTTCAGATTTAGTCAGCATTCCCATTTCTATGCATGCATCTGATGGTAAAAAGTATCGGATATCATAGCAACGATCAGCCCATTGGCCTAGTAATTTCCCCCTAAGGAATTTATCTTGAGCAAATGACCCAGATGGAAGAAAACGTAACATGCACAAAAATGTTCTTTGAAAACAATAGAACGAGTAAATAAATTCTAACACATCCACTCAAATGATCGTTATGATATTATAGTATGGAAAAATGCATATGATATAATGCTGATCTTAAAAAAGAAAGATTAATTACATGTACACTAAAACTGTGACATGTAAAAGTAAAAGACATAATGAAAATGGGAATATGCAAAAATGATCATGAGGTATATTATAACATGTTTCCACCTTTTTAGGAATGTTTACATGTTAGTGACTTTTTAAAAGGTAGGAGGAAAGAAAATTAACAAATGAATGAACACACTGTCGTGAACCCAAGTCAATGATTAAGAATTTCAAATCACAATATAGTGATTTTTATTGAAAACTTTCCTGATTTTTCTGTGATGCTGTATAAATATTCTCATAATAGACCTCTCTTTCTTTTGCAAATTAGAAAATAATGATTTTGTGGGGCACTTGGGTGGCTTAGTTGGTTAAGCATCCGACTTTGGCTCAGGTCATCATCTTGCAGTGTGTGGGTTCAAGCCCCATGTTGGCCTCTGTGCTGAGAGTTCAGATTCTGAACCCTGCTTCAGATTCTTTGTCTGTCTCTCTCTGCCCCTCCCCCGCTCATGTGCCCAGTCTCTCTCTCTCAAAAATAAATAAACATTACTAAAAAAGGGGGGGTAGAAAATAATGATTTTGTAGTTTCAACCCTAAAGTAATAGAGAAATGCAGTATCACACAGTGGTTAAGAGCTAGGGAACTGAGTTGTAACAGCCTGCATCCTGACTAGTCACAGTGGGCAAGTACTTAATTTATTTTAGGCTTTGGTTTCCTTACATGTAAAGTGGAGATAATTTATAGCACCTACCCCATGAGATTGTTATGAGGAATAAGTCAAATAGTGCATTTGAAGTACTCCACACAGTGCCTGGAAAACAGTGAGGGTTAGTAAAATTCACTCCTACGATGTTAATGATTAATAATGATGAAGAGATCTGAAGGCATAGCAGGAAGTCTAAGGGAGAAGAAAAGAAGTCATTCCTGTAAGATGCAGTTGCCCAAAGAATGACAACTAGGAAGCATGTTTCCAAGTCTATAAATGAGTGTCTTGTCCCAGATGATATTTAAATCTTATAGCACTAGAACAGGTCATGGTCATCATGCCTAGATGCATGTCCCACCACCTTAGGGCCTCTTGCAGATTTTGATGTCTCCCAAATGAACTGTACGCCTAATCTTTGATATGGCATCTCCCCTCCTAGCTGTACACTCTAGTGAGGATCTCTCCTACATTTTATCAAAAAGACAGGAGGGGTGCCTGGGTGGCTCAGCTGGTTGAACGTCCGACTTCGGCTCAGGTCATGATATCACGGTTCGTGGGTTCGAGCCCCACGTTGGTCTCTGTGCTGACAGCTAGCTCAGAGCCTGTAGCCCGTTTCAGATTCTGTGTCTCCCTCTCTCTCTGACTCTCCTCTGCTCATGCTCTCTCTCTCTCAAAAATAAAAACATTTTTACAAAAAAAGACAGGATCAAGAGTATTCATTGCAGCATTGGTAAAATAAAAAAAATTAAAAACAACCTACATGTCACAAAATGAATTTATGGTGTATTTAAACAATGGACCACCACACTGTAGTGAAAACAAATGAATTAGAAACTACTTCTATCAAGATGGATAGATACCACAAATATAAATTTGAATGGAAAAGCAAGTTGCAGACAGATATAAGCATTACAATACCATTTATATTACGTTTTTAAATGTGCAGAAATAATACCATTTTGTTTGTGGATATGTACAAGCCTTGTTGTTTAGGGTACACACATTATGTAGTAAAAGATAAAAATATGCATCAGAATGAAGAAAACCAACATAGGGACTCTCTCTGGAGAAAGAACAGAGGAAAAAGGATTGCACAAGGGGCTTCAGTTATATCTATAATGTTGTATTTCATCATAATAAAAATCTGAAGCAAGTATCGTAAAATATTAAGATTGACAAAACTGGTTGGTAAATAGACACTCATTCTATTATCCTCTGTATTATTCTGTATACCAGTTGTGTGCCAAGCATGAGACAACGGAAGTGGTCTGTTATGGGTACAGTCAAAACGGGGATGTATTTTCAGCAAAGAATTGTATTTATTTTATTTTACTTTTTTATTTTATTTTATTTTATTTTATTTTATTATTTTATTTTATTGTAGAGAGAAAGTACAAGGAGGGGAGGGGGCAGAGGGAGAGAGAGAGAAAAAGAGAGAGAATGAGAATCTTAAGCGGGCTTCACGCTAAACCCAGAGCCCAACATGGGGCTTGATCCCATGACCCTGGGACCATGACATGAGCAGAAATCAAGAGTCTGAAGCACAACCAACTGAGCCACCCAGGTGCTCCTCTGCACAGAATTTTAAAACAATAATAAAACAAAGCAGAAGTTCTGGTTTTTAATATCCCCTTGAGCGAGCAGTTCCCACAGAAGGAGTGATAAAAGACTCCTCCCAGCTAAGCAAACAGGTACCACCACCCATACTCTCCTCCTTGCTGAGCCGCTTGCTGTATCCTTAAAATATTTACTAATCTGTGCAGATTTGGTCCATTAGCATAAATAGTCTTTATCAATTGTAGTGCACAATGATATCCATAATGATCATCCTGAAGTATTTGAAGATCCCAAATTATCAAAGAAAGTATCATTTTTGTCACAGTCTATGGAATAAATCAGAGGGAAACTGTATTTAGAAGATTTTTCAGCAATTATGGTTGACATTAAAAGCGTCTTCAGTTCACCCAGTTTAACTAGAAACACTTCACTGCACCAGAAAGCTTTAATCATTCTACAAATCATGATGTTGCTATAATAATTACCTCGAGTGAGATCATAGATTAGATTAGAAGTAGATTGCAGAGACAACATGAATGGCAAACTTAATGTAGCTTTGGAGAAAAACACTTAAATTGCCCTAAAATACAGTAATCATTACTTTATGAATATAATCCTGTATTCACATTTATTCTTTTGCTTGCTCCAGTCAAAGACTCTAGAACAATGGGAATGTCTGGATATCGGGACCTGCAAACCATTTCACCAGAAAGATAACCATCACACCCTATTGAAAAGGGAAGGGGTGGGTGGACCATGGTGCAGAGCCCCAATTTAAGCATGCATCTGCAGGCCTGGAGAGCTTGTTAAAACCAAATACCTAGGCCCCAGCACCAATTCTAATTCATTGTGTCTAAAAATTTGCATTTCTTTTTTAAGATTTTAAATGTCTATTTATTTTTGAGAGAGATAGAGACAGATCATGAACAGGGGAGGCATAGAGAGAGAGATGGAGACACAGAATCTGAAGCAGGCTTCAGGCTCTGAGCTGTCAGTACAGAGCCCATATGAGATCATGACCTGAGCCAAAGTTGGCCACTTAAACAAGTGAGCCACCTAGATGCCCCAAGAATTTTCATTTCAAATAAGTTCTCAAGTAATGCTGATGTGCCTGTCTGCAGATCACATTTTGAGAATTATTTTAAAGAAGTTTGTCAATCTCTTTTACTTTTGCCCTACTTGTTGCCTTTGAAACTAACCCTGGTATAATACTAAGTTCTAAAGATGAAGTATGAAGTAAGGTCCCAGAAGATGCCATGTCACAACCGGACCATTATCATATTTATTGGGCAATAAAATTAAATCATGTAGCATGTAATAACATAGACCATTCATTAGATTACCAGTTTACAGAAGCCCCGTCTTTCAGTAAGCTCAGGAATTCTTGTGTCTTTTATGACCATTGTAAAAATTTAGTTGATAAAGAAGGACTTTACAAAAATGACTGGTTTGTAGTTAATTACTTGTGACTGCTTATACCATGAGGCTAACCACTGTGCTTTTTCTTAGCTAGTACAATTGAGTGGCTGGCTTAAGAGAAAAACGTATTGATGTCATTACATTTGATAAGATGCAAACTATTATGGTTTACATTTGATAGGAAAAGACACTTTGTTATCAATAATATATCAAAATATGTGTCATTAAAATGGAAGAGAAATTTACTTTAGGAAAGCAGAGCATTTTGATCTTAAAACACAAAGATAGTATTTATCCATTTTCCAGTAAAAGATAGCTATTGCTATGGAACGTCATTGCCAAATCAGTGGCTTTTCTCCAGAAACCAGTGCCATAATTACAATGTTAAAAATATATATTGTATATTCCATTAGTTATGATGCTCAATCTTGTGTGAGGAAGAAAACGTTACTTGGCAGCAAGAGGCCACCCTCTGAAAATTTAGTTTAAAATGTCAGAGTTCAGGAAACTAATTTAGATAAAATGTAAAGAGAACAGCTGATGGATATGATAAATGGCTTTAACGTGAATTCCATAACTGTGGTACTTAACTTTTCACTTATTCTAAATGTAGACTACCCTCCCTAAATGCAAGGACATCTTTCCCCAAACTGTTTTCTGAAGATTTCATTTAAAGATCTTGAATCTTTTTATCCTAAAAGTTGTTAAAAGGAAGACCACAGGCACAAAATGGCATCACTTAGGCCAACTCACCAAACAGAGGCTTACTACCTCCCCCAGAAATGTAGTCTTAACAGGTCAGTCAGGAATATTCTGACCAACACCAATTTTTGGTCATTCTCCATCCCCTAAAGGAAGGAGTAATCTGTCATTCTCCATCCCCTAAAGGAAGATGAGATAATACACCAATAAGGTCCCCCTGCCCTTTTACTAAGGGAAGGTCATCATGACTGGAACAATCTTTTCTTTTGCTAAAAACTCTCTTGCCCCATCCTCTTTCCTAAAAACATCTTCTATTTTGTACAGCTTTTCAGAGCTCTCCTCAATTTGCTAAATGGAAATGCCAAATTCATGAATCATTTAATAAAGCCAAATTAGATCTTTGAATTGACTCGGCTGAATTTTGTTTTTTAACAGATTAGGCGGCAGTGGTGGAATCCAAAGCAAACTTCTGCTGGCGTTTGGGGACAAGGTGAAACACAAGCATGGTACCCCGCAAACCAATTCACTGTCTTTCTCACCATTTCCAAGGGCAGCTGGTAAGTGCCTCTAGGTTTGAGTTTTGCTGTTTTTGCATATCAACTACTGATCTAATTTGTTTTCCAGTCCAAGGTTAATAGGTCAGACTGAGCTAACTGGAGCACCAGGTTCAGCCCACAATTCCCCAGTTCTATTCTGAATTACCCATTTACTGGGTTTTGCTGGTTTGCTGTTTTAGTCCTTTCCCCATTTCCAGAATGTACTCTCTATTCATGGAGTCTGCTAGTTTAGTCCACACTGGGAATTGCTGGTGGTATACGCTACCTGTTCTTGGCCAGTCCAATGGTGGCATGTTTTAGTTACTGCTGGTGTGTCAGGGTGCATATGTTTGTCTGCTTTTGTGTAAAAGACTTAGCTAAAAGGATTCTTAAATTCTAAAGAGGTAAGCATTCTGCCTTTCGGTATACTTGCTTATTTTATTTCTCAGAACTATTGTTCTGGTAGCTATAAAAATCTACACGCTTGTTTCACATCCTAAAGAATTTGGCCTGGTAAGTATCAGGTTGTGGGCCTCAAAATAAATCTGGACAGAAATGTGAATTGTACCCCCTTTGCAGCTAGAAATGTCTAGACAGAGATGTGGGTTAACTGCATGTGCGGCTAGGGTCCTACCAAATCAGTTGCCAGTCCTCAGGGCAATTACAACCTAGACAGTGGCCATTATGGGGAACATTCTAGTTGACTAAAATCATTTAAGAAGAGGACTGGAAAGCAAGGATTGCCAAATTGAACAGGATGGGATACCTGTTTTAATTGGCAAGCAGAAGCCTCCACGATTTTCAAAATTCCAAAATAATTTCATTAAAAGATTTATTGCAAAAGGCTAAAGAAAGCTTAAAGATGTAAAAAGTACTTAAAACAAAAGCCTGTAAGACTGATGTAATTCCTATTGCTCCCCTCTATCCACCTTTGAGTATTCATTCTACTGTCTAAATTGTTTTTTCCACTCTAAAAAGATTACACAACAATAAAAATAGCCCACCAAGTTCATGACCCCCATATCTACCTTCCGAGGAGGAACCCCCAGATGGGCCCCTTCCAGAGTTGGTGACACTAAGGTTTTCTGGTAGACTGTTAGATTATTCCTTTAAACAGACAAGGGGGAAATTCTGGTAGATACCGGAGCCTACAAGGGAAATCCTGGAAAAACTGGCAGAAGCCACAGAAAGGTGAGAATTCTTATCAGAATCAGCTCTTTAGAATCTCTGTCTGTAGTGCTCAGTCAAGGAAGGAAAGTAAAATTTCACATTGCTCTTTCCTTTCCAAATCCATTGTTTATTGGTCCTCTGTCTCCAGGGGTCACTATTGCCTTCTTGCTGGTCTCATTTTGCGTAACTGAACTTGACTTTCTACCTGCCTGGGAGGTGCAGTTTGTTGGTTTTTTGTTTTGACAGACTCTAGGAGTGACTGGACCTTGGGAAGGGTGTATCCTTTGCATCCTCTTTGGGGATTCATTTTACACCCAAGGGTAGATATTTCATACTGTCAGAAGAATTTAGTGTTTGTTCTGACTGAAAACTGACAAGATTTTTTTTTTAATCTGTGTAGTCAAAAGTTGGCCAGATTAGGAGCTGATATTCAGAAACTGGTAGGAATCTGTTTAAGGCTTTCATCTCTAAATTCAAACTAGGACTGTGTACCCAAAGGGGATACAGCAGGTAGAGGATGGTGTGGTTGCCTGGGAAGATCAGCCTCTGACGTCATTAAGAGTTTAAAAGCAACTGTCCATATTTTACAAATCTTTGCAAAACTAGAAATACAGCCTCCCGGAGGATTCAAGTCATTCAACCTATCCTTTCCGTCAATCCCCAAACCTCCCCCATTTATCTCAAAAGTCTTGTCATCAGTCACACTGGAAACCCTTCCCCCGATCATCCCCTATTCCTAAAACTGAAGAAAAATCAAAGAGAACAGGGGCTTTAAAAAAAATACAAACAGCTGTAGAAGCACTCTTGCTCAGTCTATCCAACAGCTTCCAAAAGGTTACTTGTCAAGGGTAAATACAAATCTTAAGTGCCTTCTCCACAAATATTAGTTTAAAAAAATTTAGCAATCTAAGCAGGTAAACTTAACTTATTCCATCTGCCAGAGAAAAACCACTTGGATCTAGCTGTGCTTTTAGAAATTAGTGAGTTCTGCTTTATCATACCTATCTCATGGACAAAAATTTTATAACAATAACTGTAAGGCTTACATTTGCATCTGTCTCTATATTCATACATGTTACAGACATGTGGTGTTTTCTATCTCCAGGTAGTACTGTCTAAATTAAATTATAAGTGAGCTCATTTAATTAGCTTAAAATTAAGCACTTACATAAATTAAATTCTCAGAAATCTAATAGAAACTAACCCAAATAAGTTTCAAGTCCATGTGATCTAGGATTAATCCTTCACACATCAAAGCTAATTAAAATTTGCTGATTTAAGTAAAACAGGCATGTTTTTAGAGTCGTAAACATTAAATCTAATACTTTTATTCTACTTAGCTTCGCTAAAAGTCAAATAAGCTCATGTTATCTCTTTTATGGAATTTGTCAGCAAAAGAATAACTTGAAGATAATAGCTGTTTAATGTCTTGTGAAATTTTCATGACTAACCTAAACGTGGAGAACGAGAGAGTTAAACGAGAGAGTTAAACAGATGCAAATAAGGGGTACCTGGGTAGCTCAGTTGTTTAAGCACCTGGGTCTTGATCTTAGGTGGTAAATTCAAGCCCTGAATTCACAGCCCTGAATTCTGTGCTGGACATGGAGCCTCCTTGAAAAATAATAGTAATAAATAGATGCAAATAAGATAAAAGTTTATAAACACATTTTTCAATAATATTTATGTCAACATAAATAAGCTATTTATGTCAATATAAATGGTTTCTCCAAATCTTTTTTTGTAACTAAGAACCTTAGAGTTTTGCTACATTAAATTACAAAATGGATAGCCATTGGATATCTAGATCCTTTCCAAATAAGGGAAAATACTCAAACATTAATTACTGAACATAAACCTTTGGCTTCTTGCTACAGAAAAACTAAAATGTATTTTAATGTATTAGTGCTATATGGGAATATTGAAAAAAAGTACAAGCTTCTGGAAATCATGAAATGTATTAATGAATTTGCAAACATAAAGAATGCATCTAAAGCAGACTGTTCATAATTGCTTACTTCTTAGTTTTCACTAGAAATTAAGGTTCCTAAGGGTTAAGCATTCTAATTAACATATGTAATTAAAGCTGCAAGAAATAATAAGGGAAACATCTCTGTATGTCAGGAAAGTAGGATGTGTTTCCAGTAAAAGAAGGTATGAGAAATGGAGATGCGTTTTTTTGTTGAGGGAAAAGAAAGTAATTTTGTTCTAAAGTGAGGTTAGTTGTTTAAAGAGGAAAAACATAGGACAAACTCAGGATGTAGGAAAGAAAGTTGTAAGAAGGTTTGTAGAAAAATAATCTTTTTTCAAAGAACTTTAATATGCGGTCAAGGTGGCTAAGATTAAAATGAATTTATGTAAGAACAAGTTTTAACATGAAAAGTAAGGGGGTGCAAAATTAGAATCTGGTTTTCTCTTTGTTAAAAGGACAAAGTTTTCCTGGACTTTTGGTCTGCTTTTAATTAGACTGTGAAAGTTGTTTTACCTTTTAAGCATTAGATTTCATAATGATCTGTGATCCTATTTAGGCAAGTGCTTTTTTTTAAAACCTTTTTTTGATATTTCTGACAAACTTCCCAAAATCAAATTGCAAATGAAACCTTGTTGACCTGGAATATTTCAAGGGATTTGTTAAACTAATGAGGCTCCTTTGATATGTAAATTACATGGGAAACATTGTCAAATAAGTAATAACTAAGCTTTCTTTATACTGTAAGATTGTGGCACGTGTGGATAAACTCCATTCTGCTTCTGCAAAAAAAGTCCTTTCATTTCTAGACTTTTGCCATTCTGATGTCCTTGTAACATGACAATAGTCAACTCCCTAATCAGAAATTAAGGTGGGTCAACAAAAGGATTTTCATATGGGACTTCTTATATTTAAATCCTAGTCAATGCTATTTCACCATCCTGAAATACCCCTTTCTTTTCTCTCTCAAAAAGTAATGTTACTTCGATCTTGTATAGCCTTCAAGTCTCAGTTATATACCAATATCCACTTTTTAAAAATGCATTCACTTATTATATTAGGAATGCGTTTGTATTAGTTCAAGCAATGTTTGTCTGTAAATGTTCACTTCTACATTAGTAGTTTTGTGGTCTTTACTCTGCATATTCAAAGCCTTTTCCTTGACTTTGCTAACAACAGAAACACCTTTCTTTCTTTTTTTCCTTTTCTTCCTCCCTTCCTTCCTTTTTTCCTTCCTTCCTTTCTTCCTTCCTTCTTTCTTTCCTTCCTTTCTTCTTTCCTTCCTTCCTTTCTGTCTTTCATAGAGAGGAAGAACAAACTTAAACCAGGTCCACCCAAGGGATCGTAAATTTCAAACTACTACGTGACTTCATTGTGCCAATTTACTATGCATATCACAGAACCTACAGAGACTTGAAAACAGTCTGTTCAGAAAAAGACTTTTGATTGGTCAAGGAGTAATAGTTGGGCTTGATACATAGAAGACCTTTCATTAGTGAAATAATTCTTAGCTCAACTTGCAGAAAAATGTAGCATACAATTAAGAGAAACAGAAGAACATACAGACAGTATCAATCAAGGTTTTTTGTGCCTTTTTGCAGCATAGATCTGTGTGGAAACCAGGTAGTTTTGTGGCAATAAGCTACCATGTTGGAGATAGAAGACATTCTGCCGGTGCCCTTTCTAAAACACAGTTCTGATTATGCCCTTCTGAGTAAAGCCTTTGCTGATCTCCACTTCCTACATAATCAAACCCAATTGCTAGGATCCAAGGCCATAACCACTGCCCCACTCACTGGAGACCTGAAGCCTATCACTTAATACTCCCAAGCCTCAGCTTCCTCAGTCCTAAAATGGATTCTCAATAGTGCCTGCCTCCCTTGGAGGCCGTGCCAGTCAGGGTCCAGTCAGGAAGACAGAAACCACTCTAGTATTTCCAACAGAGGGAATTTAATGTGACACTTGGGGTAAACAGGTGAGGGAAGAGCTGGGGTCAAATAGGTAAGGCAACCCAGAGGTTTGCAACAATACAGTTACTACCACTTCTAGAACAGGAAGAACATATTCCGGAGCATAGGATCCAGCCCCTCCATGGAGTACCGGATCATCAAACAGAACGGGGAAACGGGCTATGAGCAGAAGCTGGGGCCAGAGAGGAGATGCAGCTGCTGTGGAAGATCAGAGACAGTAAGAAAAAGAGAAATGCCCTGACTTCCCTCTCTCTCCTTTCCACTCCCTCACCAGTGTCTTCTTTTGAACTCTTCATTGGCCACCAGTTAGCAGTCAAACCTGGGAATCGTGATCTCCTATGATACTAACCAGAGCCAGGGGGAAGGGAAAGAATGGATTAAGAACAAAAAGCAAATGACCAGTAGTGTGGTTGGAAGAACAAAATGCAATGACCCTCAAAGCCTGTGACCCAATACCTATACATAATAAATACTCAATAAGCTTAATAGTTGGGAATATTATTATTTTTCCCATTTTTTTGTTTTAAAAATTTTTTGTTTTTAATAATAATACTCAACGTCATATTATGATATAGGCCCACTTCTTCTTTTCCATGTTTTATTGAAGTATAATTAACATACAATGTTATATTAATTGCCGGTGTACAACATATCGATTCAACAGTTCTACATATTACTCAATGCTTACCATAGGTGTAGATACCATCCGTCACCATTCAGTGTTATTACAGTATTATTGAGTATATTCCCTATGCTGTACTTTTCACCCCTGTTGACTGTATTTTGTAGCTCTTACTCATCTTTATCTACTTGCCCATCTCTGCCTCCTACCTTCCCTCTGACAACCACTAGTTCTTCATATTTAAGAGTGTTTGTTCATTTTAGATTTCACATGTAAGTGAAATCATATGGTATTTATTTTTCTCTGTCTGATTTCTTTCACTTAGTAAAATACCCTCCAGGTCCATCTGTGTTGTCACATGGCAAGATCTTATTCTTTTTTATAGCTGAGTAATATTCCATTGTACATATAAACCATATCATCTTTATCCATTCATTCGTGGGTGAACATTTAGATTGCTTCCATATCTTGGCTATTATAAATAATGTTTCACTAAACATAGGGGTGCATATATAATTTTTAATTAGTGTTTTCATTTCTCTAGGTGAATTTCCAGGAAGGGAATTACAGGGTCATATGGTACCTTTATTTTTAATTTTTGAGGAACCTCCATGCTGTCTTCCACAGTGGTTGCACCAATTTACATTCCCTCCAACAGTGCACCAGGGTTCCCTTTTTTCACATCCTCTCCAACACTTGTTATTTTTTTGTCTTTTTTGATACTTTTTTGATACTAGCCATTGTGACAGATGTGAGGTGATACCTCACTGTGGTTTTGATTTGTATTTCCCTGATAATTAGTGATGTTGAGCATCTTTTCATGTGTATCTGTTAGCCATCTGTATGTGTTCTTTGAAAAAAAAGTATTCAGATCTTCTACCTGTTTTTTAACCAGACTGTTTCTTTTTTCAGTGTTGGGTTGTATGAGTTCTTTATATATTTTGAATATTAATCTCTTATCAAAATTACCATTTGCAAATATCTTTTCCCATTTGGTAGGGAAAAGATCCATAAACCAAAAAGCATGTTTATGGTTTATGGATGTTTGTTGGGAGGTTTTTTTTATTACTAATGCAATTTAATTACCCTAGTAATTGATATATTCAAATTTCCTATTTCTTTCTGGTTCAGTTTGAGGAGATTGTATGTTTCAACTTTTTCTAGGTTGTCTGATTTGTTGGCATGTAATTTTTCATGATATTCCCTTATAATCCTTTGTATTTCTGTGATGTTGGTTGTTATTTCTCCTCCTCTATTTTGGATTTTATTTATTTGAGTCCTCTCTCTTTTCTTCTTTATGAGTCTAGCTAAGGGTTTATCAATACTTTTTACCTTTTCAGAGAACCAGCTCTTGATTTCTTTGATTTTTAAAAAAATTTGTCTGTGTTTTACTTATTTAAAGTTTATTTTAAGAGGAGAAAGAGAGAAAACACATACGCATGAAAGTGGGGGAGGGGCAGAGAGAGGGAGAGAGAATCCCAAACAGGTTCTGTGCTGAGCATGGAGCCCACCTTGGGGCTCAGTCTCACAACAATGAGATCATGACCTGACCCAATATCAAAAGTCAAACGTTCAACTGACTGAGACACCCAGATGCCCCGATTTTATTTATTTTTCTCTAATATTTTTATTTCCCTCATTCTACTAGTTTTGGACTTTGTTCTTCTTTTCTAGCTACTTTAGGTATAAGGTTAGGTTATGTATTTGAAATGTTTCTTGTTTTCTGAGGTAGGCCTATATCATCATAAATTTCCCTCTTAGAACTGCTTTTGGACGTGCCTGGCTGGCTCAATCAGTGCAGCATGTGACTCTGGCTCAGTCAGTGCAGCATGTGACTCTTGATCTTGGGGTTGTAAGTCCGAGCCCCAAGTTGGATGTAGAGATTACTTAAAAATAAAATTTGTTTTTAAAAAATTGCTTTTGCTGTGTTCCAAAGATTTTGGACTGTTATGTTTTCATTTTCATTTGTCTCCATGTATTTGTTGTTTACTAGCATATTATTTAGCCACCATGTGTTTTTGTTCTTTCCAGAATTTTTTCTTATAGTTGATTTTTAGTTTCATACCATTGTGGTCAGATACTTGACATGATTTCAGTCTTCTTAAGTTTATTGAGACTTGTGATGTGGCCTAACAGGTGATGTATCGTAGAGAATTTTCCACGTGTAGTTGAAAAAAAAATGTGTATTCTGCTTTATTTTGGAGGTAATGTTCTGTATATATCTGTTAGGTCCATCTGGTCTAATGTGTCATTCAAAGTCACTCTTTTCTTGTTGATGTTCTGTCTGGATGATCTATCCATTGATGTAAGTGGGGTGTTAAAGTCTTCTACTAGTATTGTATCACTATCAATTTCTCTCTTTATGTCTGCTACTATTTACTTTATATATTTAGGTTCTCTGTTAGGAATATTATCAATGTGGATTTTCTAGCTTAATTTTCCACTTCTCATCCTGACCTCACTTTTCCAATCACTCTAAGTCCCCATGCTTGTGCACAAAGTCTTTACTCTTCCAGGAAGCTCTTCTTCTTTTCCTGTACCAGTTGACTCCCAGACTGTGTTAAGGGTGGAGCTCCCCCAGAATTCCAGCCCACTCATTGGCAAATTTCACAGCTTGGGCCTGCTGATATTGCTCGGGCTTACTGTGGTTTAAGACCTTGGCCAAGCACCACCTGGCAACCAAAGGCATTGCCATCCCCAAGATTACTCAGAAAAGCCTCTCCCCTAGAGTTTCCTGTATTTCTTCCTAAACCAGACATACTTGGCCTTCAGAAGGTATCATTCGGGTGTGTGGTTCTCCTTCCATCTGTCATGACTTCCCAAGCTTAGCTCATTTATGCCTAATTCCACTTAACACTCAAGGGAAGAAATAGGAAAAACAGAGAAGGATTATTGTTGTGGGGAACAGGGTTTCATTCCACTAGGCGCCTCTCAGAAAGGATGGGAAACACACCTCAAATTTCCCAACGGAGTACAGAAACTTGAGGCCTTAAAATTGTTTTTAATTTGTTTATTTATTTTGAGAGAAAAAGAGAGCATGAGTAGGGTAGGGACAGAGAAGAGAGGGAGAGAGAATGCCGAGCAGACTCCACACTGTCAGCACAGAGCCCTACATGGGGCTCGAACTCACAAACCATGAGATCATGACATGAGCCCAGATCAACAGTCAGACACTTAACCAACTGAGATACCCAGGTGCCCCAGAAATTTGAAGTTTCAATCCACGCATTCCCAGTTTCCACTGATGAAAGGTTACCCTTTGGGATAACTTCCCTGATCATCTAGATTATACTGGGTCTAGGGGTAGCTCCTAAATGACCCTGGTAGAATTGTTAGCAGACTTAGCAAATACAATATTGTTGAAGCATATATAC
Organism: Crocuta crocuta; assembly: GCF_008692635.1. Lineage (NCBI taxonomy): Eukaryota > Metazoa > Chordata > Mammalia > Carnivora > Hyaenidae > Crocuta > Crocuta crocuta. The sequence continues at coordinate 698,981 of NW_027527551.1, read as the reverse complement.
AGTACCTTAGAATAAAATTATTAATTATAGATCATTATATTTGTATTCTATTGCTATTATAATAAACTGCTGCAGAATTAGTGGCTTAAATAATAGAAATGTATTATCTTAGGTATCTGTAGGTTAGAAGTCTAGCACAGGTCCCACTGAACTAGAATCAAAGTATCAACAACAATACATTTCTTTTTGGAGGAGGGAAGANCTCTCCTAGAAATAAATAAAACATTTAAAAAAAAAAAAAAAGAAATTATCCACAATCTTTAGCTCATGGCCCCATTTTTCTGTCTTTAAAGCCAGCAATGTTCCATCTCTCTGACCATTTTTCCATAGTCATATCTCCTTTTGAGCACAGCTAGAAAGGGTTCTTGTCTTTTAAGGACCCATATGATTAGATTGGGCCCACCTGAATCATCCAGGATTCCTAACTTTAATCACATCTGCAAAGTTCCTTTTTCCATATAATGTAAGATATTTATAGTTCTAGAGATTAGGACATGAACATCTTTGGAGGGTCATTATTCTGCTTACCACAAATATATAAGAATTTTTACAGTATTCTTATTAACTTGTTTTATAAGCACAAAGCATAAGAATATATGAACAACTTTTGCACATGCATTTATCTATTTAGAATATCTCTTTAGACTGGCAAGTGAAACACCAACAATCTACCCTCCCTGGCAGGAGAATGAGTGTTTAAGCATACCTCTACCAAAGCCTAGGCTGCCCTTCCCCAATTCCCCCATCCCAACAGAAAGGACCTCTAGACACACTAGCAGGTAGACAAACCCAGTGTCCCAGTATAGATGTATCATCAGCAAGTATGAGTGATTCTGGTTCCTCATCTGGACACAGTCAGTATCCAGAAACTCTAAAACAAAGATGTTAAGGGACGCCTGGGTGGCTCAATTGGTTAAGCGTCTGACTTTGACTCAGGTCATGATCTCATGGTTCATGAGTTTGAGCCCTGTGTCAGGCTCTGTGCTGACAGCTAGCTCAGAGCCTGGAGCCTACTTCAGATTCTGTATCTCCCTCTCTCTCTGACCCTCCCCTGCTCATGCTGCCTCTCTCTCTCTCTCAGAAATAAATAAAAACATTAAAAAAATTTTAAAGCAAAGATGTTAGTCCTTCTATGTCACTGCAGGACTCCAGACCCTGAAAAGTCTTATTTTATATCTTCAACTCCAGTCAATTATTTGTTGGCATCTTCAGCAATTGCATTTTTTCCCCCTTTTACTTCCTTCCAACACATAAATGCTAAATGCCTACTATTGTTCCAGGAATTGTGGTAAGCAGAGAGATCAAATGGTGAACAAGACAGATTCTCATAGAGTTTCCTTTCTAGTAAGAAGATATATAAACTAGCCATTTCTTTAAATTAGGTACTATGAAAGGAGAACTTAATAGAAGAGCTAACCTAATCTCTAATGGATCAGAGAGAGCTCTGTTGATGACAAGACATTCAGGCAAGGAAGACAGAAAGTGAGCATGGCCCAGGCAACTACCATGTTAATGCCCATGGCTTTCCCCTTCCCTTTTTCTTCCTTCAGTATTATTACCTGCCCGGGCTTCTACTGCCCACTGCACCAGGTAGGATGCCTCTGTCTGGCCTCTGCCTCTGCCTCACCATCAAGAACACCTCAAGATTCTACTCATGATCTCTTTGCCTTCCAAACTTAATTATCTTTTTCCAGGTTGAGTGTAACTGCAATTCAAATAATCTTCAAAAATATTACACTATGATTTGTCATTGGGTAAAAAAAATATTGCATATATAGAAAGGCATAAATACAATGCAATAGAATGTAAATTTGATACAGGGAAGGCAAAACTTGTAGTTGGATCAATTATTGCAGGTCTCATTTTGTTGAAAACAACAACCAAGTGCTGTAATCTCTCTCCAAACACAAGATGTTGACATGTCCCTGAAACTAGGTGACATTATTTTACTGACATACTTGTGAAATGATTACTCATCACTTGCCAAGCATTGTGATTAACAGCAAGTGAAATCCCACATACCTTGGTGTAGATAAAAGATATTGCACTGCAATCCAAGGCTGGTATGATCAATTCATGCCTTCCACAGAGCCATCATTAGGGCATTGTGTCATAGTCTCAATGGTACACAAAAATAATAGTGTGTCTTAACAATCATAGCCTCTTCAAATTGATTAAATACAATAGTATTAAAGCCAGGCTTTATTGTTGACAGATAAAAGAAATTAAAAAAAAATTTTTTTTAGCCTCCTTTAGTATTCTAAGATTCAAACTTGGTGTCATAGATCATGAGCTAATTACATGTTTTGCTAAAACATATATAGAGGATATAGAAAGTCTATCCCTTCTTTACAAAGCACTCTGAAAAGAGAAAGATATGGCTGTAGGAAGAACAGGTGGTAAAAATGTGTATGATGATCACTCCCCTCCTAGTTAAAATCCTAGAGAGAGATATGTTAGCTTAAGAAGGAAGGTGAAGTCAAGGTATGAGGAACTTTCCCTCACTTCTAAAAACAGTAATTTGAAAGGAAATCCTCATAATGGTTGCAGTATGGTTAAACCAAAGGAACTTCTGAGTTCAAGGTCTCCCTCAGCTGCCATGTGATATGGAACCTACCCAAAGTTTCAGAAATTTCCATTTGGCTTTGGGACACCTGGGTAGCTGTGTTGGTTGAGTGTCTGACTTTGGCTCAGGTCATGATCTCGTGGTTTGAGAGTTCGAGCCTCCCAGTGAGCTTGCTGCTATCAGAGCAGAGCCTGCTTCAGATCCTCTGTCCCCCCTCCCCTCTCTCACGGCCCCAACCCCACTTGCACTCTCTCTCTTTCTCAAAAGTAAATAAACCTTAAAAAAATAACAAAAAAAATTCCATTTGCTTTAGAAAAGTAAATGGTGCATGGTGGTAAGCCTATAGTAGTTGTCTTTATAGAGCCAGGTAACCCTATAGATTGGAGCAGAACGGTAGATATTCCTGACTTGGATCCAATTAGGAGTCACAGCCAGATTTCAGAGCTCACACACCAGGGAGGACCATAGAGCCTTAAGTGAGCAAAAAGAAGAGATCAAGAGTTCACCAGCTGCTGAGTTAGGCCACAGACTTGTTAGGATGAGCAGTGGCCAGAAATATAAGGGGTGTTATCTCTACACAGATCAGTGAGGACTAAAGAGAAGCCCATGAGCACCATGTAGACCCAAGAACCGTAAGTAACTCCATATACATAGTTACCACCTTGTGGAAGAGAAGGGAAAAGAGAGGAAATTTGAAAGATGAGTCATTTNGAAGAAAAGGAAGGAAGGAAGGAAGGGAGGGAGGGAGGAAGGAAGGAAAGAAGGAAGGAAGAAAGGAAAGAAGGAAAAAGAAAGAAAAAGACTTTACATTATTAAATTGGACTGAGTTGACTGAATTGGTTGCTTTCCTCATATTCAACTTTTTTCATAAATAATTATCTTACTTTATATATTGCTTGAAATTTGCTTGTTTTACTTGAGACCACATCCTAGAGATGTTTCAGTGTCAGTACACATAGATCTACCTCATTCCTTTTAACTACCAAGTGTTATTTCATTCAGCAAAATAATATATTTAACTAGCATCCTAAGGAAAGAGAGTTAAGTGGTATCAGACATTTTTTACTAAACAAATACAGCAGCAGCTTACATCCTTGGGAAGCCCATTTCTGCATCAAACTCAAGTGCCTGGACCTTTCCCCTCACCTTTTCCACCTATCTTCTCAGTTCCTCATTAAGAAATAAATCAGGGCCCACCAGACCCAGCAGAGAGCATAACTTAAACTCTGGTTTAGCTGCCTGCTACCAGAAGTTGAAGGTCAAAGTCACTGGAAAATTCCAGTGGCCTGGTCATCCTCATAGTCATCATAATGGTGCTTACTGTGGTACCAGGCATGGAGTTATACCTCGATCTATGTTTCCTTATTGAATGGTTGGGAAATACCTGGCTGGCTCAGAGTGATTAAGTATGGTTAATTAATTATATACTGAGAGACTCAGGCAAACCCTCCTCCCAAAATGAGTTTCCTGACAACCTGAGTTTCCCTAGCCATCCCTCCAGAGTGTGCCTCCTGCAGGGAACAAAAATCAATGTATCAGCCTCTTCCACTATCCCTCCACCTAGTTTAGAGTTGCCTAATAGATAAAAATCAAATCCCCTCTCTCCTGGGGCCCTCCCAATTATCCACGTTCTATATTAAAGCAATCTCCTTTGCTGCAATAGGTCTAAACTATAGCTTCAAGGTGTTTACTCTGGGGATACAAGCCAAGGTTATTAAAAGACCTTATATATCCTTTATTGCTTGCCTACATGGCTATAATGTGCCCCCGACATGCAGCAATGTGTTTTAAATAAACACTTCAGCAGGATTTTAAAATAATTTATTAAGTTATTACTTTATTGATAGCCTCAAACTAAAATGATTAAATATATGCATTAGAAATTACTGTGGCAAATACTTTTTATCTGTTGATTTACATTAACATTAATTATGGACCATTCCAAGCAATTTGGATTTGGGGATTTATTTTCTTCTTGTATGCATATTAATTTTTTATCTCAACTATTTTGATGCTCTTCATTAAGATAAATTCTTTTTTGTTGTTGCTATCATTATTCTACTCTGAAAGACCAGGCTCCAGAGAATAAATATAAATAAAAATAGATTAGTGCCTTATTCATTGTAGTGGTTACCATTTTGAGGTACCAAATTTCTGTATTAGTTGTGGTAACAGTAGCTATAACAATCCAAAGTCTACAGTGGCTCGATATATTAGAATTTGTTTCTTACTCATGTTACTTCTAAGCAGTAGTGTGGCTGTTGCAGGATCTACCATCTTTACCACAAGGTCTGTGAGGGCTTAGAAAACCAGGAAAAGAGAGAGAAAGACATATCACAGGTTTTTGGGACCAGGCCCAGAAGTGGAGTACATCATACATGCCCTCATTCCACTGGCAAGAATTTGGTCACTGGCCACCCCTATAAACTTGATAAAATAAAAGCAGTCTCCAATATTCTATATATTGATTACAGCTACATTTATTCAAATGGTCACAGGAAAATAAGATTGTAGAAAAAGTGCTAATAATTTAAAAACAGCTATAATAATAATGATCACTTAATGGTTGCCTGAGATGATGAAGTGCTAACATCTTTACACATGTTCTCTCTAATGCTTATCCTGTAAGACAGATGTTATCTGTAGCAGAGAGAGTTAGTTGCTAACAGATCTCACCAGAGGAAATAGGCCCTGACCCCGTTCCCAAACAATATCACTGGTTCATGGGGCCAAATATGGCCAATGAGACCAGGGAAAGTGAGCCAGGGAACTTTTGGGAAAGAGTTTCTTTCATATAAAAGAGCCTCATGAGGAGAGAGTCCCATGGCTCTCAACTTCTTGCCTTTCTGCTCTGGACATGATTATGTGAGGCATTAGTTTTGAGCTAAGTGGCCATCTTGGGGTCATGACTTGACCAGCCTAATAATGAAAAAACAATACTCAAAATGGTAAAGAAAAAAAGAAAGAAAGAGAGAGAGAGAGAGAGAGTGAGAAAGAAAGAAAGAAAGAAAGAAAGAAAGAAAGAAAGAAAGAAAGAAAGAAAGAAAGAAAGAAAGAAAGAAAGAAAAACTTGGACCCTTGATGACATTGTTAACCTGATACATCAGTTCTGCAGTAGCTTATCTTTAGACTTCTTTTTAAGTGATATAATTGAATGTCTTTATTGCTGAGGCCATGTTTGGTGGGGTGTTCTATATTTCAGCTGAAGATAATCCCAAACTTTATCTTTTCTTTATAGGCCTCATAGTGAGCTCATAAGAAGCAGAACTGGGATATAAAACCAGGTTGTTCTGGCTCTGAGATCCAAGAATTTTCTACCACAATACAGTAAATTCAAGGCACTCCACTTTGCCCCCATCACCCCACACATGTGCTGTAGTAAAAGAAAGAGAGAATTTGTGATTTTGCTGCAAGTTATTTTCTACACACACACACACACACACACACACACACACACACACACACGTATGTGTGTGCTTTCAGCAGCCATAACCAACAGAAGTCATTTGCATCTTATTCCCTGTGGCCCTCATGTACCTATCAACTTCCCTCATTAATTTGACAAAAGATTTTTCTACTTCAGGTGTTTACAAAATGTCTGTAAATATTATACCCCCTTGGCATGTCTCTTGATACAGAGCTCTTGCAGGTAGACATTTGGGGAAGGAGTGATATCCCCCAAACATGTCTTTTTCTGGGTTTATTTCTGACTGCGTTAAAAAAAAAAAATCCCTTGGTTTTGTCAGGTTCAATGAATTGTACTTGAACCCTTAATTTATTCAATGTATTGAATCACTATACACATGTTTGGGTTTGAAAGTATACTTTCTCCAATGCAGTCCTTCATTTCTGTTTGGAATCCTCCAGGTGTTTGCTTTAAAAAGAAAACAGTCGATAGAAATCTAAAATTGTGGGCAGATCTTTCTGCCCACACAGGTCCTTTCTCATGCTTTAATAAAAACACCTTTTTGTACTACAAAAAAAAAAAAAGAAAGAAAGAAAGAAAAGAAATCTAAATAGTAACAAGAAGTACAGAATTGAAAAACTGCCTGTACTGCCAAAATCACCTTCAGACAGACTCCTACCCATTTTGTGTCTGCATAACACATTTTTCACTTGTTCTCTTCTTAATGACTACATAAAACAAACTTCCTCCCTTCGTTACAGGGCTCTGCAATACAGATCTCTTTTGCTCACATTTCATATCTTCTCCCACTTAACTGGAACACAGGAGGTGAGAGGCAGAGAGGCCAGAGGCCCGAACATCATGTAGAGAAGATATTATGTTGTTCATCTGGAAACAAACAAACAAACAAAAAAGAACACTTTGTTATTTAAGGTCCAATGTCTCAACCTCAAGGAGATGCCTTGGAGGGCCCCATCTAAGATTAGAAATTGTGTTGGGTATTTTGGATTTAGGTGATCAAACACCATGTGACGACGAGCTTCTATACATCTTCTGCCACCACCTATTGTAGCAGAGAAGCCACGGGAGAGGTGAATTCCCCACATACAAAAACATGCTCTACTCCTGAGAGGAGAAAAATCTTTTGTCAAATTAATGAGGAAAGTTGACAGGTACATAAGAGCCACAAAGAATAAGATGCAAACTCTTGTAACTGGTCTGCAAAAGCAGAATGCACATGCAAACTTTCTGAGTCTTTCCTCTAAATCCAGGGACTTACCATGTACCGTCAGTCCAAAGTCTAAAATTGTAAAGTAGAAAGACATGATTTAAGACCAGTTCCTTATGCACTGGTCAATGAAACCCCAATCATACAGAATGAGAGAGAAAAATACAGTTCTTGCAAGTTGAAACAAAGCACCTCAGAAAGAATTGGTGCAAAAGATTTCAAACTGAAGACTTGGACACTCAGCTTTTAGTTCCTGCTCTTTTCCTTGCAAGATTTGCATCCTCAGGGAAAACATTAAACTTTTCTGACTCGTCGACTCATCTCCATTTTCTCATATGTCAAATGATGGATGTGATAATAGCAGGTTCATACTGTGCTTCATGGTTGTAAGGTGCTTGTATACACTTTGATATAAGAACTCTGTGAAGTTGGTGAGACAAATATTATCCCCATTTTAAAGATGAGGAATTCAGGGAGTTTAAGTGACTTGGCTGAAGTTCATACAACTGCTAACCTGCAAGGTAATATTCAAATGTGGGTCTTCTAAATCTAAAACCAACAGCTTTTCAGCTAAGCCGTATTGAACGGGAGGATCCCCAAAATGATTCAAAACCTATGATGCTAGGATCCAACTTCCAAGAAAGAAAGATTAAATTATTTGTGCGTATATACAGAGATGAAGTCCTTGGTTTTCATTTTCTTATTCTTAGCTATTTCATTCTTAGGACAGAATGCCATAGGAATGAAATGAGAATAAGCTGCTTCAGATATAGGAGAAAGGACTAGGTAATTACATAGAAAGAAAAGAGAGAGAAATGACATATTTAGGACACAATGAGGGAACTGCCGAATGCTTCCAAATAAAGAATTTTTATGAACAGAGGAATTATTTTATTCTAGTAAATCAGTCTCATCTTCTCCCTGGTGAAAGATGTCTTAAGTACTTTAATTAAACAATTTTTTGTTTAATTCCCCCACACACACCTGGCTATTCCATCACCAGCAATTTTATCATCTCAAAAGAAAATCCTGTTTTGAATTGAGCTATGCAACAAAAGCAGTTACTATTACAAAATGTTTCCTCCTTCAATCATCATCCTTTGGGATATGGAAAAGTGTTGCCTAGGGAATCAAGAGCAAAAATGAACTATTGGGACTTATCAAGATAAAAAGCTTCTGCACGGCAAAGGAAATAATCCATAAAACTAAGAGGCAACCGATGGAATGGGAAAAGATAGTTGCAAATGACATATCAGATAAAGGGCTAGTATCCAAAATCTATAAGGAACTTACCAAACTCCACAGCTGAAAAACAAATAATCCAGTGAAGAAATGGGCAGAAGACATGAACAGACACTTCTCCAAAGAGGACATCCAGATGGCCAACAGACACATGAAATGATGCTCCGCATCTCTCCTCGTCAGGAAAATACAGATCAAAACCACACTGACATACCACCTCACGCCAGTCAGAGTGGCTAAAATGAACAAATCAGAGGACTCTAGATGCTGGCGAGGATGTGGAGAAATGGGCACCCACCTACACTGTTGGTGGGAATGTAAACTGGTGCGGCCCCTCTGGAAAACAGTGTGGAGGTTCCTCAGGAAACTAACAATAGAACTCCCCTATGACCCAGCAATAGCACTGCTAGGAATTTACCCAAGGGATACAGGTGTGCTGATGCATAGGGGCACATGTACCCCAATGTTCATAGCAGCACTCTCAACAATAGCCAAAACATGGAAAGAGCCTAAGTGTCCATCAACGGACGAATGGATCAAGAAGATGTGGTTTATCTGTACGATGGAATACTACATGGCAATGAGAAAGAATGAAATCTGGCCATGTGTAGCAACATGGATGGACCTTGAGGGTGTTATGCTGAGGGAAATAAGTCAGGCAGAGAAGGACAGATACCGTATGTTTGCACATATAGGAGGATTAGGAGGAACTTAATGGAGGACCATGGGGGAGAAGAAGGGGAAAAATAGTTGGGGAGAGGGAGGGAGCAAACCATGAGAGAGACTCTTGAATGCTGAGAACAAACTGAGGGTTGATGGGAGTGGGGGAGAGGGGAATGGTGGTGATGGGCATGGAGGAGGGCACTTGGGATGAGCACTGAGTGTTGTATGGAAACCAAGTTGACAATAACTATAAAGGACAAAAAAAGTGTTGCCTATTCTGAGAGAAAGAACCAGTAAGTATGACTTGTGAGAGTTACAGGATGAGGGGGCTTATAGCACTTATTTCCTTTGTGAATTTACTTGATCTTTTTCTATATAAATACAAAAATTCTAAAATGACTTTGAGGGAGCTTGGAGTAAGAGACACACGATTAAGCCATTACAGTTGAAATTAAAACAGCCTTTATGTTTCTCTCCATCTTTATTTCTTTTTTTAATGTTTTATTTATTTTGAGAGAGAGACAGAGCATGAACAAGGGAGGGGCAGAGAGAGAGGGAGACCACAGAATCCGAAGCAGGCTCCAGGCTCTGAGCTGTCAGCACAGAGCCCAACGTGGGGCTCAGGCTCACTAGCTGTGAGATCATGACTTGAGCTGAAGTCAGATGCTTAACCGAATCAGCCACCCAGTTGCCCCTCTCCATCTTCATTTCTAAGAGAAAATTAAAGTGTTGTCATCTCACTTCCAAAAGCAAATAATAATAGGAACATACATTGCATTGTAAATATAATTTTTTAAAAATTTGAGTGAGAGAGCATGCATGCAAGTTGGGAGAGAGGCAGAGGGAGAGAGAGAGAGATAGACAGAGAGAGAGAGAGAATCCCAAGCGGGATCCATGCTCAGTGCAAACCCATCGTGGGGCTCAATCCCATGACCCTGGATCAACCCTGAGCCGAAATCAAGAGTCAGACACTCAACTGACTAGTTTCATCCAGGTTGTTGCAAATGGCAAGATTTCATTCTTTGAAATTTGTGCCCCTTAAATACAAATTTTAAACTGTATTAAATACAAACTTAATTAAATTTACTACATTAAGTTAGATTAACTAAATACACATTTAAAGTGTATTATTACTTGTTTTTCTAACAGTCTACTGTTATGATTGAAAAAGGTGAGCAATAGAAAGCAAATAAGGGTTTTGTTTCTCTGATACTAACATTGTTGTCACCAACTTTATTTCTTAAAAAAAGGTGGTAAGTGCCTAATTGCAGAAGTCAATATCCTTAAAGATTATAGTTTCTTTAAAAGTTGAATAGACCTGGTCCTTATCATCACAGAACTTAAAATGTCTTCCATTTTAATTATTAGAATGCTGATAATGATATAAAACGATATATGCCATTCAAATTAGCAAGAAGCTATAAAGTATAAAAAGTGTAAAGTGTTAATAAAATGTCAAATCAAACATTTATTGTCATTGGAGTTAGCAAGCAGTGTGAAGATTTATTTCACATTTTGTTTTTCTTTTTTTTTAATTTAAGTCCAAGTTAGTTAACATATAGTGTAGTAATGGTTTCAGTGATTCAGCACATACACATGAATACCCAGCGCTTATCCCAACAAGTGCCCTCCTTAAAGCTCATCACCCATTTAGCCCATACCCCCACCCACCCAATACCCTTTCAGCAACCCTCAGTTTGTTCTCTGTATTTAAGAGTCTCCTATGGTTTGCCTCCCTCTCTGTTTTTATCTCACTTTTCCTTCTCTGCCCCTATGTTCATCTGTTTTGTTTCTTAAATTCCTCATATGAGTGAAGTCATATGATATTTATCTTTCTCTGACTGACTTGTTTCTCTTAGCATAATACATTCTAGTTTCATCCACGTTGCTGCAAATGGAAAGATTTCATGCTTTTTTATCACTGAGTAATGTATATACTACATCTTCTTTATCCGTTCATCAATCGATGGACATTTGGGCTCTTTCCATAATTTGGCTATTGTTGATAGTGCTGCTGTAAACATTGGGGTTCATGTGCCATTTTGAATCAGCATTTTTGTATCTTCTGGATAAATACCCAGTAGTATAATAGCTGGGTCATAGGGTAGCTCTACTTTTAATTTTTTGAGGATCCTCTGTACTATTTTCCTGAGTGGCTGCACCAGTTTGCATTCCCACCAGCAGTGCAAAAGTGTTTCCCTTTCTGCACATCCTTGCCAACATCTGTTGTTTCCTGAGTTGTTCATTTTAGCCATCCTGACAGGTGTGAGGTGGCACCTCAATGTGGTTTTTGCCTATATATGGTATCATATCATCTGAAAATAGTGAAAGTTTTACTTCTTTGTTGCTGACTTGGATGCCTTTTATTTCTTTTTGTTGTCTGATTGCTGAGGCTAGGACTTCGAACACTATGTTGAACAAAAGTGGTGAGAGGGGACATTAACTGTCATGTTCCTGACCTTAGGGGGAAAGCTCTCAGTTTTTCCCCATTAAGGATGATATTATCTGTGGGTCTTTTGTATATGACCTTTATGATCTTGATATCATATGTCACTTCTATCCCTACTATTTTGAGGGTTTGTATCAAGAAAAGATGCTGTCAAATGCTTTCTGCTACGTCTATTGAGAGGATCACATGATTCTTATTCTTTTATTAATGCGATGTGTCATGTAGATTGATTTGAAGATATTTACCCAACCGTGCTTCCCAGGAATAAATGCCCCTTGATCATGATGACTGATTCTTTTAAGGTATTGTTGGATCCAATTGGCTAGTATCTTGCTGAGAATCTTTGTGTACATGTTCATCAGGGAGATTGGCCTGTAGTTCTTCCTTTTAGCGGGGTCTTTGTCTGGTTTTGGAATCAAGGTAACGTTGGCCTCATAAAGTGAGTTTAGAAGTTTTCCTTCCATTTCTATTTTTTGGAACAGCTTCAAAAGAATAGGTATTAACTCTTCTTTAAATGCTTGGTAACAACATGGATGGACCTTGAGGGTGTTATGCTGAGCGAAATAAGTCAGGCAGAGAAGGACAAATATCATATGTTTGCATGTATAGGAGGATTAGGAGGAACTTGATGGAGGAACAAGGGGGAGAAGAAGGGCGGAAATGGTGGGGGAAAGGGAGAGAGGCAAACCATGAGAGACTCTTGAATGCTGACAAAAACTGAGGACTGATGGATGGGGGGGGGAGGGGGGATGGGCATGGAGGAGGACACTTGTGGGGATGAGCACTGAGTGTTATGTGGAAACTAATTTGACAATAAACTATTTGTAAAAAAAAAAAAAAAAAAAAATGCTTGGTAAAATTCTTCTGGGAAGCCACCCAGCCCTGGATTCTTGTTTTTTGGGAGATTTTTGATTACTGATTCAATTTCATTAATGGTTATGTATCTGTTCAAATTCTCTATTTCTTCCTGTTTCAGTTTTGGTACTTTATATATTTCTAGGAATTTGTTTATTTCTTCCAGATTGCCCAATTTGTTGATATTTAGTTGTACATAACATTCTCTTATTATTGTTTGTATTTCTGTGTTGTTGGTTGTCATCTCTCCTTTTTAATTAGTGATTTTATTTTTTGGGTCCTTTCTTTATCTTTTTGATCAGTCTGGCCAGGAGTTTATCAATTCTATTAATTCTTTTAAAGAACCAACTCCTGGTTTCATTGATCTGTTGTTTTTTTTAATAGTTTTGAGGAACCTCCACACTGTTTTCCAGAGGGGCTGCACCAGTTTACATTCCCACCAACAGTGTAGGAGGGAGATTAGCACTCTAATCTTAACATAAATGTTACTGCTTGTAACAAAAGAGCTCATTCTGCTCTTTGACCAAAGGAATAAAGTTATAAAAGAAGATGATCTTTTTTTTCTGAGTACAGGATTCAATTTGGATTAGTTTGATTCAACAAACATTTATTGAGCCATGCTCTGTGTTAGACATTATTAGGCATAGGAAATGTAAAGGTGAGTAAAGTGCCTGTCTTCAGGAAGAAGTCTATAGAAACAGGCCAATAAACCAAAAATCATATGAGAGACACTAATGAGATACCATTATACATCCACCAGAATGGCTACAGTTAAAAAGTCTCATAGCAACAAATATTGATGAAGATGTGAAGGAAAACTTTTTGGTGAGTGTAAAATAAAATGGCAAAATTTCTCTAGGGAAAATCTGGCAGTTTCTTATCAAACTAAATGTAAATGCCCATGACCCAGAAATTCTGATCCTAGCATTTACCCAAAAGAATTAGAGACTTGTATCCACAAAAAGGTTTATATAAGAATATTCATAGTAGCTTTATTCGTAATAGTCAGAAACTGGAACAGCCCAAGTGTGCATCTATTAGACAATGGATTTAAGTAAAACAAATTGTTATATATCACTGGAGTATTTGTCAGTGGTATAAAAAGAAAAAGCTTCCATTTCATATAAAATGAATGAATCTCAAAAACATCATACTGAGTGAAAGAAGTCTTACATAGAAGAATATATTACCCCATTAACATAAAGTTCCACAACATGCAAAACTAGTTGGGAAAAAAAATCAGAACAATCAGTGCCTTTGCAAGGAGAGAAAGTAGGGATTTCCTGAGACGGGGCATAAGTGAATTCTCCAGGGTGATGGTAATGTTGTATGTAGATAGAGGTTTAAGTAGGTCAAGAATATGTTCTTAGTGGATCTCATAAGACACTTAAGATTTGTGCATTTCATGGCCACAGGGTGGTACATACCAGGACACCCCTGGGTAGCACTCACTACAGCTCCAGTCTTCACAACAAGGTGACAGGTGCAAAGCACCCCCAGATCACTCCGGGCCTACATCACTTCCACTTCAGAAGGTTTGCTAAGGCACAGAGGACTCAGAGTGCTCTAGAGCCTCTCAGCTAATGTCTGCTCCAGCTCCAGCCATGCTGCCGGCTTTGTAGAGCACCTCAGGAAACCCCAGCCCATGCCTGCATTGATTTCAGCTACCCCGCCAGAACACCCACTTCTCAGAGCACCTAGAACACCTCCACCTCCATCAGCTTCAGCTCCAGTTACCCAGCCAGGGCCTCCCTGCACTGAGAACCCTGGGACACCCTAGCTTGCTCTCAAATCACCTTCAGCTGTCCTGCCTTGCCACATTTGGCATGGAGAGCTCAGGGACCTGGCCCATACCCACTCAAGCTGTCCTGCCAGCATGCACGCTGTATGGAGTGCCCCAGGACTCACCCTCTCCCCAGCCTGTATGTTGCCTTGGCTCCAGCCACCCCTCCAGAGTACCCTCTGTACTGAGGATCCTGGAACACCTCAGTTTATACCCATTTTAACTTCAGCTATCCTACCAAAGTTGTTTCTGTGTGTCAAACTCTGGCTCCTCCCAGCTGACATCCACTTTAGCTTCAGCTACCCTGCCACGGTTCCCTCAACACAGAAAGCCCAGGGACTTCCCAGGCCACACTGCACCTCAGCTTCGGTCACCCAAATGGAGAGCCCCAGGACACCCACCCAACATCAGTCATAGCTCCAGCCAGCCAGCAACACGTAACCTACATAGGGGATGATCATACACAAAACTATTCCTTCAGGTTTAGGAGAAGTAGCTGTTCTGCCGAATCCCAGAAACAAATATAGCAACTTATGCAAAATGGGGAGACAGAGGAATATTCTCCAAAAGAAAGAGCAAGACAAAACGTTAGAGGGAAAAATGACTTGGAGATAATCAACATATCTGATAAAGAATTTTAAATGATGATCATAAAGATACTCAGCAGGCTAGAGAGAAGAGTGGATGAACCTAGTGAGACCTTCAATGAAGAGATAGAATTAAAAAGAACCAGTCAGAGTTGAAGAATACAATAACTAAACACATACACACACACACACACACACACACACACACACACTAGAGGAAATCAACAGTAGATTAACATGTGCATAATGAATCAGTGAGCTGGAAGACAGGAAAATGGAAAGCACTCATGCTAAACAACAAAAAGAGAAAAGATTTATTAAAATGAGGATAGATTAAGGGATCTCTCCTGGACAGCACCAAGCAAACAAATATTTGCGTTGTAGGGGTCCCAGGAGAGGAAGAACAGAGAGAGAAAGGGATAGAAGACTTATTTGAAACAGTAATAACTGAAAACTTCCCTATCCTAGGGAAGGAAAACAACGTCCAGTTTCAAGAAGCACAAGATGAACCCCAGGAGATCCACACCATGATACATAATAATTAAACTGTCAAAGATGAAAGACATAGAGAGAATTTAAACAGCACCAAGAGAGAAGCAAAAAGTTGTCTATAAAGGAAACACTATAAGGTTATAAGCTGATTTTTCAGCAGAAATTTTGTAGGCCAGAAGGGAGTGACATGATATATTCAAAATGCTAAAAATAAAACAAGAACACCAATAACAATAACAACTACTACAACAGCAACAAAAAACCTACAACCAAGGATACTCTACCCAGCAAGGTTTTCATTCAGGTTTGAAAAAGAGAGTTTCCTAGACAAGAAAATTTAAGGAGCTGGGGCACCTGGGTGGCTCACTCAGTTGAGTATCCAACTTTGGCTCAGGTCATGATCTCGCAGTTTATGGGTTCAAGCTCTACATTGGGTTCTGTGCTGACAGCTTGGAGCCTGGAGCCTGCTTAGGATTCTGTGTGTCTCTCTCACTCTGCTCCTTTCCACTCATGCTCTGTCTCTCTCTCTCTCTCTCTCTCAAAAATAAATAAACATTAAAAATTTTTTTTACATTAAGGAGTTTATTACCATTAAACCAGACTTACAAGAAATGTTCAAAGGACTTATTTAAGTGAAAAATAAATAGTCATTACTAGATGTAAGAAAATCATGACTAAAAATGTGAAGAAGGGAGTTAAAAAAGCAGATTGTCATTTTTGAGAACATGTATCAACCTAAGTGACCATAAAATTATTACATACTCCTATTTACTTAGGATGTCATATATGAATCTCATGATAACCACAAACCCCTATACTAGATATACACACACACAAGGGGAAAAAACAAACATAAAACTACAGAAATGTATCAATCTCAAAGAAAAAGAACAAGAGAAGAAAGGCACAGAGAAAAGCTACAAAAGCAACCAGAAAACAAATAACAAAATGGCAATAAGCACATACCTACCAATAATTACTTTAAATGTAAATGACTTAAATGCTCCAATCAAAAGATATTGGGTGGTGGAATGGATTTTTTAAAAAAGACACATTTATATGCTGCCTACACAAAACTCACCTCAAAACTAAAGACACATACAGACTGAAAGCGGAAAGAATGGAAAAGCATTTACCATGCCAATGGAGACCAAAAAATCTGGGGTAGCAATACTTATATCAGACAAAACAGACTTTAAAACAAAGACTGTAACAAGAGACAATGAAAGGCAGTACATAATGATAAAGGAATCAAGAGAATATAATAATTGTAAACATCGACCCACCCAGTATTGCAGCACTAAATACCTAGAGCATTTTAACAGACATACTGAGAGAAAATCATGATAATACATTAGTAGTAGGGGACTTCATACCCCCATTTACATTAATGGATAGATCACCCCAGGCAGAAAATCAATAAGGAAACAGTGTCTTTGAATGACATTGGACCAGATGAACATAACAGATATATACAGAACATTCCATCCAAAAACAAAAGAATTTGCATTCTTTTTAAGTCCACATGGAACATTCTCCAGAATATACCACATGTTAGGCCACAAAACAAGCCTCAGTCAACTTAAGAAGACTGAAATCACAGCATGCATCTTTGCAGATCACAATGGCATGAAACTAGAAATCAATCACAAGAAAAAATGAAAAAGCACAAACACATGGAGGCTAAATGCCATGGTACAAAACAACTAATGGCTCTTTGAAGCAGTCAAATAAGAAATCAAAAAATACATGGAGACAACAAAATCTTTGGAACCCGGGCAAAGCCGTTCTAAGAGGGAACAATATAGCAATACAGGCTTACCTCAAGAAATAAGAAAACATACAAATAAACAATTTACCTTTACACCTAAAGAAACTAGAAAAAGAACACACAAAGCCTGAAGTGAGTAGAAGTAAGGAAATGACAAAGATCAGAGCACAAATAAATGACAGAGAGACTAAAAATATAAATAAATAAAAAATAAATGCAGATTTTTTTAAAGAACGAACAGCTGGTTCTTTAAAAAAAATAAATAAACAGAATTAGCAAACCTTTATCTAGCCTCTTCAAGAAAGAAGAGAAATAACCCAAATGAATAAAATCAGAAATGAAAGAGAAGTAACAACTGATAACACAGAAATATAAAGATTATAAGAGAATACTATGAAGAATTATGCCACAAATGGGAAGAAATGAATAAATTCCTAGAAACATACAATCTCCCAAAACTGAATTAGGATGAAATAGAAAATCTGGCCGTTCCAATTACTAGTAATGAAATTGAATCAGTAATTAAAAAACTACCAAAAAATAAAAGTCCAGGACAAGATGGATTTCAGGTGAATTCTACTAAGCATTTCAAAAAGAGTTAATATTGGGGCGCCTGGGTGGCTTAGTCGGTTAAGCGTCCGACTTTCGCTTAGGTCATGATCTCGCGGTTCGTGGGTTCGGGCCCCGCGTCGGGCTCTGTGCTGACTGCCAGCTCAGAGCCTGGAGCTTGTTTCGGTCTGTGACTCCCTCTCTCTCTGACCCTCCCCTGCTCACGCTGTCTCTCTCTCTCTCTCCTAAAAATAAATAAAACATTAAAAAAAAAAAAAAGAGTTAATATTATTCTTCTCAAACTATTTTAAAAAAATAGAAGAGTAAGGAAAGCTTCCAAATACATTTCATGAGGCCAGCATTACTCTAATACCAAAAGCAGATAAAGATGCCACAAAAAAAGAAAGGAAGGAATGGAGGAAAGAAAGAAGGGAGGGAGGGAGGAAACTACAGGCAATATCCCTGATAAACACAGATGCAAAAATCCTCAATAAAATATTAGCAAACCACAGTTAACATATTAAGAGGTTTATCCCCACCAGTTGGGATTTATTCCAGGGATGCAAGGATGATTCACTATTTGTGGATCAATCAATGTGATACACCACATTTAAAAAACAAAGGACAAAAATCACATGATTATCTCAATAGATACAGAAAAAGAATTTGACAAAATTCAACATTCATTTATGATAAAAACTCTCAATAAAATGGGTTTAGAGGCAACACACCTCAACATAAAAGAGCCATTTGTGAAAAGCCCACATGGCTAACATCATACTCAATGGTAAAAAACTGAGAGCTTTTCCCCTAAGATCAGGAATAAGACCAGGATGTCCACTCCTTCCATTTTTATTCAACACAGTACTGGAAGTCCTAGCCACAGCAATCAGACAAGAAAAAAAAAAAGAGTGTTTCCAAATTGTTAGAGAAGAACTTAAACTGTTCTATTTGCAGGTGACATACTATACATAGAAATCCTAAAGACTCCACCAAAACACTGTTAGAACTGATCAATGATTTCAATAAAGCTGCAGGATACAAAATTAATATGCAAAATTCTATTGCATTTCTATACGTAATGAAGTAGGAGAAAGAAAAATGAAGAAAACAATCCCATGTACAATTGCACTGAAAATAATAAAATACCAAGAAAAAAATTAACAAAGGATATATAGAACTATATTCTGAAAACTGTAAAACACCGATGGAAAAATTTAAGGAGACACAAATGGGAAGATATTCCATGCCCATGAAAAGGAAGAACAAATATTTCTCAAATGTCTATACTACCCAAAACAATCTACAAATTTAATGCAATCTCCATCAAAATACCAATAGCATTTTTCACAAAACCAGAAAAAATAATACTAATATTTGGGTGGAACCACAAANCTGAGCTCTCGAACTCTTCTTTCCTGTTCCTGGATCAGTTTGTCTCTTTTTTTGTCAGCTTCTTGTTTTTCTACAATGATGTCTTCTAAATCACTTATTCTCCTTTCTGCCTCTTCAATCTGTGCATTGGAGGCCTCTAATTTATTATGTATCTCATTTATCGCTTTTTTAAATTCTTCATGACTATTTATATTCTCCATTTTGTTTGTAGCCATAGTTTCTTTGATGTCCCTTATGTTTTTCTCAAGCCCAGCTATTTATTTTATGATTATTAATCTAAAATCTTGTTCATTTATGCTGCTTATATCTGTTTTGAGCAGATCATTAGCTGTCAATTCTTCTGGGAGTTTCTTTGGGGGAGACCTTTTTTGTTTCATCATTTTAGTTAGTTTTCTGGCTCTTGTTAGTTTTTAAGACCTGTTATGCTCTCTACACCTGTGAGCGCTGCTGTATCCAGGAAGACTCTTTGACTTTCCAGGGCCTATCCTTTCAGAGAGTGTTTTTTGAATGGTATCTCTTTGTCTCTTGTTGAGACCTTGGTTATTTTGTTTTCCTATTCATAGTGATATCTGGGCTTCTCCACCATGTGTACTTTGGCTTGTTTCTTGAGGTAGCCGTTAGAATGCTTTCTCAGTGGAATCTGCATCCTTTTTCTCCCAATCTCTTGGGTTTGGTATGGTTTCCTATAGCTTCAGATATTTTCCGTGTGATGCACGGGCGCGAGTGCAGGTATGGAGCTCCCTACTTCTCTGCCATCTTGCCCCTCCCCCCGAGCAAAATCAATCTTGAAAAGAAACACAAAGCTAGAGGTATCACAATTCCAGATATCAAGATATACTACAAAGCTCTAGTAACCAAAACAGTATGATACTGGCACAAAAATAGACACACAGATGATGGAACAGAATCAAGAACCCAGAAATAAACCCACATTATATGGTCAGTTAATCCATGATAAAAGAGGCAAGAATACACAATGGAGAAAGACAGTCTCTTCAATGAATGGTGCTAGGAAAACTGGACAGCTACATGCAAAAGATGAAACTGGGCCACAATCTTACAGCATACACAAAAATAAAGACTGAAGACCTAAATGTGAGACCTGAAACCATTAAAAATCCTAGAAGAGAACACAGGCAGCTATTTCTCTTACATCAGCTATAACATTTTCTAGATATTTCTCCTAAGGCAGGGGAAATAAAAGCAAAAATAAACTATTAGAACTACATCAAAATAAAGTTTTTGCACAGTGAAGGAAAGCATCAACAAAACAACAAGGCAACCTAGTGAACAAGAGAAGATATCTGCTAAGAATATATCTAATAAAGAGTTAGTATCCAAAATACATAATGAACTCCTACCACTCAACACCAAAAAAAAAACAAAAAGAAAACCCCAAACAATCTGATTTTAAAATGGGCAGAAGACCAGAATAGATGTCTGAAAAGACATACAGATGACCTATAGACACATGAAAAGATGCTCAAGATCGCTAATCATTAGGGAAATGCAAATCAAAACCATATTGAGGTATCACCTCACAGTAGTCAGAAGGCTAAATTTAAAAAAGACAGAAATAGGGGTGCCTGGGTGGCTTAGTCGGTTGGGAGTCCGACTTTTGCTTAGATCATGATCTTGCGGTTCGTGGGCTCGGGCCCCGTGTCAGGCTCTGTGCTGACTGCCAGCTCAGAGCCTGGAGCCTATTTCAGAGTCTGTGTCTCCCTCTCTCTCTGACCCTCCCCTGCTCACGCTGTCTCTCTCTCTCTCTCTCCTAGAAATAAATAAAAATATTTTAAAAAAAGGCAGAAATAAAAAGTATTGGATAGGATGTGGAGTAAAGGGAACCCTTGGTTTGACTGGAAATTGGTACAACCACTGTGAAAAGCAGTATGAAGTTTCCTCAAAAAATGAAAAATAGAAAACCACATGATCCAGTAATTCCACTACTGAGTATTTACCCAAAGAAAAGGAAAACACTAATTTGCCATTTGCACTCATGTTTACTGCAGAATTATTTACAATAGCCAACATATGGAAGCAACCTATGTGTCCATCACTAGACACATGGATAAGGAAGATGTTAAGCATATATACGTAATGGAATATCACACAGCCTTAAATGAGGACAAGACTGTCGCAATATGGATGGACCTAGAATATGTTATGCTATGAGGAATGAGTCATATTGAGAAAGACAAATACCACATGATTTCGTGCATTATGTGGAATCTAAAAAAAATGAATAAACAAACAAAAAGCAATATCAGACCTATAAATACAGAGAATAGACTGATGGTTGCCAGAGGGAAAGAGGGGTAGGCAAAATGGGTAAAGAGCAGTGGGAGATGCAACCTTTCAGTTATGAAATAAATAAGTTATGGGAGTAAAAGTCACAATATTGGGAATATAGTCAATGATACTGTATAGTGTTGTGTGGTAACAGGTAGTAGCTACACTTGTGGTGTAGTATATATATAGTACAGCAAAATATATAGAAAACTTGAATCGCTATGTTGTACATCTGAAACTAATGTAACATTGTTTGTCAACCATACTTAAATTTTACTTTATTTCAAATTTTAAAAATTAAAAAAAAAAGAAATTCAGAGAGCACAACCATTTCTTGTATGAAAACTACCATCTCTTGGGAGGCAAGGAAAATAATTGTAACCAAAAAAATGCATGCACTTCATTATATGTAAATTTTACCTGACATTTAAAATATGAAGAGCTGTGAATATAGAACTCTATATGTTATATATAAACTCTGAATGATGTGTATTCTGAATTCTTTGGGAGGAAGTATATCAATAACTGCAACTTATTGTGAAATGCATTTTAAAAAGATGATTGACGGATGGATAGAGAGACAGAGATGTGACAAAATAAGCACAGTAAAATGTTAATTGTAAAATCAGTGAAAAATTCTTCCCGCTTTTCTGTCTGCTTGTAAATTTTGATGATAAAATGTTCAGGGAAATTATAAAAGAGTATAGAAGATATTTAAGGTTCAGAGGTACAGAAAAGAAGGTTATTCACTCTAGCTCTGGAGAAGGCTAGAAAGACGTCAGAGATAATGTTATTGAGAAGGTGATGTCTGAGTTATGCTGGATGAATAGAATTTCACCAGGCAATCAAATAATTTGGTGAATAAAATGATTGGTTGTCTGTAAGCTGTCTGATCTTGCTAGAACATGGGTATTTAAGGAAGAGTGAGCAGAGGTGGGGATAAAGTGGTAAACAGAGGACAAATCATAGGTGTGTTTGTGCTAAGTTTTTATCTTGTCAGTGATAGACTTATTGTAAGTTTTAAACATAGGTCATGGGGTGATTCACCTTGCGCTTTAGAAAGATTGCTCTGGAAATAGTGTGAAAAATAAATTTCCAACTACAAGGCTAGAGGGCAGGAAAGCAGGATGAAGCTTGCTGGAATAGCCCAGATAAAGGACAATAGTGGCCTGAATTAGGCCGATGGAGGTGCAGTGGTGAGGAAGCATTGGATTTGAAAACTATTTCAGAGGGAAGTTTGACAGGAGATAAAGTTGACAGAGTAGGTGATTGAACAGATGTGTGAGGTGAAAGAGAGTTGAGGGTGATTTCAAAGGTTCAGAATGAATAATGATAGAATATAAGGAAGCGGAGGCCAAGTTTTAGGCGAGACTATGCATATCATTAGGGAAATGTTTATTTTTTAATGCCTATATAGAATGTCCAGGTGGACCTGCCCAGGAAGTTATTGAACATAAAATCTGGGCATCAGTAGGGAAGTTAGCATTGGGTTGATTGATTCTTACATTTACTTTTTCTCATCTACTCACATTCTAATTCATTCCAGAAAGGATTTGGAAGGTAACAATCAACATATAATGAAAGCAACCAAACTGGATGTGATGTAATATATTACTAGCCCATTACAGATTGCAAAGGAAAAAACCAACCATGTTTCACAGCCACTCACATACAGTTGTGTTTTCCCTCCACGGGGATATAGTAGTCTGTTGTGTGTCCATGGTATAATAGAATGCTAAAGGAGTTCGGAAACAAGGTTGCTGGTTCCAACTGCCCCATTAGCAATGTAGTTCTGAGCAACTTGTTTAAGCTCTCAGAGGCCTCTGAGATGTGAGAAAACTGAACCATTTGATTTCTGGGATCCCTTCCAGCTCTCCAATGGGAATTTTCTTTGAGCTCTACTTCATGATTCATTATGCAGGCCCTTTTCCTCTCTTCAGTTACCTCCACTTGGCCACCAACATACTAATTAAAGTGATAATTAAGCACTTCAGTTTGAGAAGGAGAGGAAGGTAAAAATGTTGTTGTTCTTTTCCTGGGTATTATGATAAGAAATTATCAAGTTTCCTCAAAAAATTAAAAATAAGGGTAAAAAAGATAAGAGTTAAAAGTTAAAAACAGACATCACTAAAATTGATGTTTGTACCCTGACTTTTGGGCTTATACAGACTTACCCTATCCCATAATATTATAGACAATGTAAATTCAGTTCTACATTAAGAAAGACCATTTAAATCATTTCATTTAAAGATATATAAGGATGTCCTTATGTTGTGGTTTTCCCATAAATTCCTGTAGAAATCACAGTGTTTTCCAATTATAACAACAAGAGTTTTCAGACAACTGCAGAGTTTAATTTTCAAAAAAGAAAACAATAAAATAACCATACAACCATACATAAAGCTATCTTTTTATATGTGGGTAATAGCATGACTTATTATACCAAATAACTTTAAAAGGTAGACACTAAGCTTCACAGAGCAATAAAGATGCATGGAACAAAATGTTGAGCAAAACTGTTGGGAAATCTCCAGCACAGTCAGCACATTATGTACAAGCCAACTTCATGGTACACTGCAAATGAACTTTATTCTGATTTGTGCTGTACTTTTCCAATGGCCTGCAACTCTTCCTCCCCTTTCCTCTGTCTGTAAAATGTATACACCCACTGTTCTCAGATTTGAGTATGTATCAAATCCCACAGAGGACTTATTAAAATACAAACTGCTGGTGCCTTCCCTCGGAGTTCGTGATTCATTAAGTCTGGAAAAGGCCCAAGAATTGGCATTTCTAACAAGTTCCTACATAATGTTGACGCTGCTGGTCTAGGAACCATACTTTAAGAACCACTGGCCCTACATCTCCTTCTATTTCAAAAACCCAGCTTAAATTCCACTCCTGAGTGAGGATGGGGTGGCAAGGGAGAGCATTTCACCTTTATCTTCTCCTCCCAGGAAACTATAGGCAGCTCACTATTATATTACAACTCTAGTCCCAAACCTGCTCTCCATGTCTGTCTCCACCCCCCTCCCACCCTGCTCCTTTGTGAGCTCCTTGAAAGGTAGGCCCAAATCTTATTCATACTTTTATGTTTCCTGGTATCTAGAGCAGTGTCTGTTCCTACCATACACTTAATAAACAGACCCCCACACACACACATAGAAATAAGCAAAAGAATAACTGTGAAAGTCCTTTTAAAGTCAAAATGCTATGAAAAACATGCTGCAAACGAATCTCACCAAGATCTGCCTAAAATGCAGATTCTGATTCAGAAAGTTGGGGGTGGGCCCTGAGAGTCTGAATTTTTAACAAGTTCCAGGTGAGGCTAATACTGTCCATAGACCACACTTTACATTTCAAGGCTATGTAACAGTGGCTCCCAGCCTTGACTGAACATTAGAATTACCCGGGGACTTTGACAACATAGTATCTGGCCCACTTCCCAGACCAATTCAGTCAGAATCTCCGGGTGTGGGGCCCAGGCATTAGTGTCTTTTCAGAGCTCAGTAATTCTAATGCAAAACCAGAGCTAAGAGAAGTTGATATCTAAGTCACCACACATGATTTAGTCAAATTACCTAAATCCAAATTTGTATAGTCCAAATTATTGGAGTTTTGCATTACTTATAATTATACTGATGTTGATAATACCAAATATATCAGTTTATTCTCTTTAAGTCGCTTATTTAACATAGTATCATATCCTTATCCAGCAAATAGCATCATCTAAAAGCCAACCAGGAAAGAAATTTCTGACAGGTTTTAAAATAAATCTTTACTTAATATTTCTCAAGCTACCATGTTAAAACAGTAACTATTTAGACAATTATAATTATGATATATGCTTTTCTTAGAAATAGAGCAACATATCCCCAAAGAAAGTACTGTGAACATTAACAGATGCCAAATGTCAGAATGCTGACTTCAAGAGTAGACCATTGTTTTCACAGTCTTTCTTAAAGAAATAGAGTCAGGCTTTTTTTTAAAACTCTATTTTTAAAAATTTATCAAATAAAAATCCATATTTATGCAGATGATACATTAGACTGTTCTTTCACACTACAAAAGAAAGATCTTTTTTTTATTTTTTTAAATGTTTTTTATTTATTTCTAGGAGAGAGAGAGAGACAGAGACAGCATGAGCAGGGGAGGGTCAGAGAGAGAGGGAGTCACAGACTGAAACAGGCTCCAGGCTCTGAGCTGGCAGTCAGCACAGAGCCCGACACGGGGCTCGAACCCACCAACCACGAGATCATGACCTAAGCGAAAGTCGGACACTTAACCGACTAAGCCACCCAGGTGCCCCTACAAAAGAAAGATCTTAAAAGATACTTTCAACTATTAGTCCATCAGAGTGACTTTAACATATTTGTCCAATCTTCAACTCAATTTCTACCAAATTTTAATAAATACATCTGGACCATAATTTGAGGAATGACTATATGGTTCACTTTAATATTTGTGTTTAAAAATGCAGCCCAGATAAGAGTAAACTTTCCAGAGCTAGGGTGATTTAACATTGCTCTAGAAGTAGGCTGCATTAGGGGTGCCTGGGTGGCTCAGTCGGTTAAGCGTCTGACTTCAGCTCGGATTAACGATCCATGGGTTCAAGCCCTATGTGGGGCTCTGTGCTGACAGCTTGGAGCCTGGGGCCTGCTTCAGATTCTGTGTGTCCCTCTCTGCCCCTCCCTACTCACTCTCTGTCTCTCTCTCAAAAAAAAATTAAGTTAAATAAACATTTTTAAAAATTTAAAAAAGAAGTAGGCTGCATAATCCATCTCAAGTCCTTGACTGCCCGTCTTGAGGCAGCAAGTTCCAGAATCACTCCTTAAAAGAATATGCCTTAAAATGTGATACATACAATCCTAGATAGAGATACTGGCCAATGCTGTAGACTCTAGCGTTCTGTAGCTGATTCTCAGAATGAAAGAGAAGCTCAATTATGCATATGGGCAAACCAAAGTTGACTGCTTGAAATCAGGCCTCTTGTGGCTTCTTATCCTTCAAGAATAAAAGATTGAAATGAAAAGCTTTGAAAGACTAATAACTGAAACTCTTCATTAGGTACAACTCTTATGTTCTTTTCCTGGTAATCTCAAATATCCAGTCAAATGTAATCATTAAAGACACATTTGAAACAGCCTGGTTTACATATAAAAAAAGGCAAAAATGGTGCCAAGTTCAATAAATTGTGCAGTTATGAAAATAACCACCTGACAGAAAGAAAAAGTACCAAAAATAAGCCAAAGAGCTATCTATACATAAATTTCCTAGTGGACTGAAATTCTTACTCAAATACCTGAACTCAGAACAAAACAAAACAAAAATGCTTTGGACATATCAAGAAAAGGCATTTTGACATCTAAGATCTGACTTTTATTCCCCTCCAATTAACTCAACACCTTAAAATCTTGTTTCCAGTTTATCTCTTTCCTAAAATGTTTCATCAATGGCATCCCAAAGAAAAGAGAAGAGGTACCAGAAATCTGAAGAATACCTTTTATTACTTCCCTTTTCAACAAAGGGAAGAATATGACTTTTATAAAACCAAAGTGTTGGGGGGAAGGAGGTTGCTAAGATTAGTGGTGTTAAGTGCTAAGATTGGCTGCTATAGATATTATAAATCTGTATATCAGGAATCATGATATCCTTGCAGACAAATGGATAAATGTGGACTGCTTAAAAGCCTAGTAGAACAAACCCAAAGAATGCTAAATTATTGAAGTCACCCTAGAGAGGGACTTCTAAAAACATTCAACAGAGCTTTTTCCTTGTCCCTAACTAGTTCATGCTTTTATTGGCAACTTAAATGAGGATAATTGTGGCCCCATAATCAAATTTTCGGAAAGCTTGAAGTTGGAAAAGAGCAATAATGGTGAATGAGTTAGAACACGAAAAGATCACTACCAACAGGCCAGATCTAACTAGATGAGTTTAATGGGATAAACATAAAGTTCCTCAATCCAGTTCATCTACTACCTCCTGGACCAGAACCAGAGAGCATGGATCTCTGAGGGCCAACAGATTGGAGAAAATGCCAAGTGGGAAAAAAATGCCAGGAGAGTGCTCAGCACAAGGCCTTGTACATAGTAAATGCCCTAAAACACGAATTATTGTTATCATTTTGATTATTCATTATTATTTCCTTTACTTCATGAGGCTCTGCCAGGAAAATACAAATACCTTTTAAACATGTTTCCAGCAATTGAAAAACAGAGTCATGCTGTTGATTCTGTGCCTTATTTTAGCTCTGGTGAATATATGAATGTATGGCCTCCTGCCTAGCTTCCTATATTAGAGGAGGAAAGAGGTACCAATCAGGTACTTTGTGTGTATGTTAATATGTTAATAATATGGCCTCCCTTATGTCCTTTATTTGGACTTTCCTAAGCTACCAGCAGTCTAATTATTTCTAAGCAAACCTGAAACACAGTTATGATCATAATAGCCACCATTTATTCTGGGCTTATGGGATACCTGGCATTCAGCCACGTACTTATAGATTACCTCCAAATCTCACCAAAACCCAGCAGGATAGGTATCATGACTTCCTTTTTTTTTTTAATTTTTTTTAATGTTTTATTTATTTCTAGCAGAGAGAGAGAGAGACAGAGTGAGCAGGGGAGGGTCAGAGAGAGAGAGAGAGAGAGAGTCACAGACTCTGAAACGGGCTCCAGGCTCCTAGCTGGCAGTCAGCACAGAGCCCAATGCGGGGCTCGAACCCACGAACCGCAAGATCATGACCTGAGCGAAAGTCGGACGCTTAACCGACTAAGCCACTGGGCGCCCCATGACTTCAATTTTTTACATAAGGAAACTGAAGCTCAGAGAATCTTTAGAAATCTGTGTGTTCAAAGAATCAGAGACCAACTGCCTAGGTCACCTTTTTCTTCTCTGGGAGGCCAGATTATTGTTCTCAAACATTTTAGCCATCTTAGAATGGTAGCTCCCACTCCAAGCCTGAAACCACCAAGTTCTCCAGCAGTTCCTAACCTTAGTGGCATACTTCCACAGATGCATTCCTCATTTTATCACCACAGCATAGAATGGACATAATTTTACCTATTCACTGAGGATAACCTGAATCATAGCCATGGCGGAGGCATCCAAGGCTCTGAAAGAATTCTTTAAAGCCCCAGTCCTCACCTTGGTAGATTCACAAAGGCCATTCCTTTTTGAGACTAATACCTCTTCACCATTGTCATGCTATGACTCCTGAACTAAGTAAGGCCTTCCCTTCCTGGGTCCTTTCTTCCAAAAATTAAATGACCTCCAAGTGAGAGAAGAAGTTGGTGGTTAAAAGGCTTCCTTTGAGCCCCAAATCACCTCATTGTAGGTGTAATGTCCCTGGGGGACTGAGGTAACATGGAGGTGTCATGGTAAGATGCAGTGGAAGATCCATTTTCAGCTGAGATTCCATTTAGGACATAATTTATTATTTTTAATTTTTTTTAATATTTATTTTTATTTTTTGAGAGACAGAGACAGAGTATGGGTGGGAGAAGGGCAGAGAGAGAGAGAGAATTGGAAGCAGGCTCCAGGCTCCAAACTGTCAGCACAGTGAACCCATGGACCATGATATCATGACCTGAGCCAAAGTTGGATGCTTATCCAACTGAGCCACCCAGACACCCCAGGACATAATTTAAAGACCATTCCATCATTGTGGTGTCACAGATTGCTTATCTACAGACTGCATATTGAAACATACGCATAGACATCTCACATGAAAGAACAGAGCTAAAACAGCCAAGATTCCAGGCTGATGAATTAAAGCCAGATTCCTGAGTCTCTAGTCTTTTGGGGTCACCTTTTGCTTTAACATCCAAATGCACTGGCTCAATCCTCCATCCTAAGGAATCTCTGGTTGGATTTTCATTCATTCATTCATTCATTCCAACTCTTCATATGAGTGACTACCCTGTATCATACTCTATTCCAGGCACTAGAGGTAGAGCATGAGAAACATAGGTTTACAAAGTCCTGCCCTCATAGAGCTTTCATTCTCTGTGTGTGTTTGGAGCAGAGGTATTGAGGAAGAGATAGGCTGCTCTGGTAGGTCCACTCTGAAGCCTACACTCTTATATTCCCCTATATCCTGGTAGCTGATGCCATCTCTTCTGTCCTGGTAGGAAATACTACCCCCACTTTCTTCACTCCCCATAGACCACCACTAATGCAAACTGGTGTGGCTTTTGTAGGAGGAGATCATAACATAATGAAGTGCAAGCAACAACTTAAAATGGAATATTAAAAATCATTGGGTAAAAAGCCACTACTCATTCTCCCTGGTGGTCAGTTTCTTGCTGTCCGAATTCTCCCTTGGGCTCTGGCTTGTTGCCATCTTCTCCCACATTCCTCCCAAGATCCTTTTCCCAGCCCCTGGTTCTCCTAGCTGCCAGCTTGTGACCCTCAAGTTCCTTTTCCTTTTCTCATGCTAAGCAGTTTACTCAGTTTATGGACTATGCCCTGGGGTGAGGTGGATGGAGGGCAAGGGGCTTCACTTTTCCCATCCAAAAAGTCTGCCAAGATTTTTTTAAGCCATCTTTTCTGCTGTGAATCATGCCACTCCCTTATTATGTTAAACCAGCCTGTTCTAGTTTCAATAGAATTTTTTTTCCCATTGCCCTCAGCCAGCAATTGTGGGAAAACAACATGCAGAATGAATTGCTAAAGACTACCCTTGAAGTGGAATTTAAGCACTCTCATTAACAAAGTCTTGGGAAAATGTCATTACAGATTCCAAACAAGTAAGCAATCAATCCAGTATACTCAATATTGAGCAAGTAGAAAGTGAGAGTATTTTGCAAAATTAAAGTTAGATTACTACCTCACAGATTACATCAGAATGACTTTGAAATATACCAAAGATTCAAAACTAAAAAAGGAACCATGAAAATAGTAGAACATGATTGAGGTTTTAAAAAATAATATTCTTCGAGTAAAGAAAAGACTGTCTTTTTAAAAAAANAGTGAGAGACAGAGCACAAGGAAGGGAGGGGCAGAGAGAGAGGGAGACAGAATCCGAAGCAGGCTCTCCCGACACAGGGCCGTGAGATCATGACCTGAGCCGAAGTCCGATGTTCAACCTACTGAGCCACCCAGGCGTCCCAAAGAAAAGACTTTCTAAGTATGATGCTGAATTTAGGAAAATAAAGTAGAAAAGTTAGCAATCTGATTATCTATATAAATACCAAGCTTCCGTATAGGAAACTGCCATGAATCAAGCCCCAAAAATACATATTTGGGAAAACAGTATAATGCACAAAATAGATTAGAGAATAATTTCCTCAACAAACAAAGATTTCAAATCACATCAAAATGAACAACAAATTTTTTTAAAGTAGACAACATGAACAATCAGTACATATACACACACAAATTGGTCACTAAAGATATATAAATAAATTTGACTTCACTTCTACTTAAATAAACATCTAGAAAAAGATATTGTTTTCCACCTAGCAGATTGGCAAATATATCAAAATTTACTTTACCTATTATTGGTAGTGATAAAATACCCATTTTTGTACATGATGTGAAATATAAATTGATGTAAACTTTTTGATAGATAATAAGGCAATATCAAATTCCATTTGTAGGAATGTTTCCTTCAATGTGTGTAAAAAGATGCTCTGGTTCAGCAATGTTTATCAAAGCAACCCAATTCTAACAATATAAATGTCCATCAGAGAAATGGTTATATCAATCATAGTGCATTTGGCCAGTAAAATACCATGCAACCATATTAAAGGATAAGGTAAATTAGTGTTATAGTTATATCATAGACATATTACTAAGTAGAAAAAAGCAGTGATCTCATTTGTAAAAAAGAAAACAATATATACTCAGCTCTTCCGAATCTCAGTCTAAAACCTAAAGTGTACCCAAAAAAAGGTAACTTTGTTTCTCCAGGATTAGATATAATGTCTATATTGAATTCCTATTTAACCAAGTGGCAAAAGCTTAATCTTAACCAATTTAATGCCCCGCTTTCCTAAAAGTTGTTTGGTTTTAAGTTTCAGGGTGTGGCAAGGCAGGCAAGAGACAAGTACATCTGTTCCCTAAAATAGTCATCAATCCATGCTGGCATCCATGTCTTGTTTTTTTTCCATCTGGTTTACCATGATCACAATACCAAGGACTGCTAGTTACCTGGTACCCAGCACTACCCAGTACAATGTTTTAGCTAACTGTTAAAATGTTGAAAACCTTCTAAACTAATTGGTAAACAGATGCTGCCCCACTCTCCTCCACCCACTAGACCTGGACACCCTGACTCTCCTCAACCCTGAGAGCTTTCCTTACCTCCTCCACAATGTGGTAACTAAAGGGTTATTGCCAAGTGCAGCCAGGACCTCCAGGAGCCTGCTCCAGTGACACAGCCAGTATGTCTTCCGATTGGCAAGTACCCATGCTATACCCACTGCTAAATATCGCTGATCCTGACTCCATCACAATACTGCCAAAATAATCTATTCATAAGGCAAAGCTGAGTTTATTGCTTACTATAATACAAGAAACCGCTGCTTTGACAGTCATACTTGTGTCTTGAATGGAGAAGGCTAAGTGGGGATGTTTATGAGGTTTGAGCTTTTGATTTAAGAGAAGTTGTCAAAGAAGGAGGTAGTTTATATTAATATTGGGTAAGGATTGTGATATAATAGCTCAGGATTGGTGTACACAGCAAGGTAAGTATTTTGAGGCAAGAGTTTTAAAGTCTTAGAGACTAAATTGTCATTTTATGCCATGTATTAATAGACTTTGATGTCTATTTAAAGGGGTTTTTTAAATACGCTGGTTTCTCTTCAGATCACATGTATCTTTCGCCTTTCAAATGGGTTTTTAAAGAAGTTCTTGAAATGGAAAATGCATTTATTTATAATTTTTATCTTCTCAGTTAAGAGCTTCCTAAAATAATAAAGCCATATTAATGAAGACATTGAAATAAGAAAGTTATATTAATGCAGAATGTGTGCTATTTGTATGTAAATGGTTTCAGTTTTCAGTGTCCTCTCTTGCAGTCATTCTTAAGCCTAAACTGAAGGGTGGACCCTTAGCATCTGAGAACATGATCAGCCCAGAAGTTCACTGCTCTTTAACTGCTATGATTGCATACCATGTGTCTTAAGGTGGTCTTTTCAACCTCCTTAAGTGTCTATTTTTTTCTATTCTTTTTCTGTATGATCAATTGATGGGTCAATGACTACACAACAGGACTTAGACTCCGAGTATCACTCATCTGAACACTGCAGCACAAATAAGAGAAGGAATTATGATGAGAGTTCATAGTCTACTTTTCATCCAGAGTGCCCAAATTAAACCAGAGAACATATTCCATCTCCAATCTGAAGAGTCTGTAGAACTGGGTATCTAATATCAGCCAAATTACCTAATTTTATAATTTATTTATTCTTGAGAGCTTTTTAATGATATTAAAGATCCCAAAGAGGTCTGCAGGAATAGAAATACACATTCTTCCTCAAAAACTACACAGGATACCTTTCAAAAGGCCAATATTAAATAGAAAATGCTCTGCTCTGAACAAATGCCTGTTGAATTTCATGAACTTCTTGGATGAAGAGTTTTATAGTATTGGTGGAAATGTCTATCTCCCTCTACACTATAGATGTAGGGTTTCCCTACTTTCTGGACTTATTATAAAACATTAAGGAAAGAGGCTGAAAGAGAGAAGAAAGCAGTCCAAAATGCCCTTCAGGTAGTTAGGGGTTTGATTTTCCAATCAAAGCCCAACTTTCTCCTTCTTGATTTAAGTTAATCTTACAACATCTTGTTCTATGAGGGAAACCAGTTGGCCAAAATGGGCTCTATGTGAGATCAGGAACTATCCTGGATGCAGATATCAGTTTATCAACATAACAAGTTCCTGTATAGTTTGCAAATAGCAGCCAGGAGGTCTTTGTATACAAATCCAATAGCAGTTATAGAGGCTACCCTATGATCTGTTTTTAGCCTAAATACACCCCCAAGACATTGTCACATCGTCTTGTAATATTTTGGTACCATGAATCAAGATAGATTCAAGACCAAGCAATGAAATTTGTAGTAGCAAGAGCATTAGCAAAAGAGAAGTGGTCTTATATGTAAGAACAATAAAATTAAGACAGTCTCCAAAAATATACTATCTGTTCCCCAATTCTCTTCCAAACTCTATTTCTGTGAAAACTCAATTACAAAGCTGCTCCCATGAAAGGTCTCTAAATATTTTGTTAGAGATAGGAAATTTCTTTCCTAAATAAGACATGATAAAGCATTGTGGTGTTGTCATCTTAAAAGCCGCCTAACAATTGAAGGATGCCTGGGTGGCTCAGTCATTTAAATGTCCAACTTTGGCTCAGGTCATAAATCTCATGGTTTGTGGATTTGAGCCCTGCATCAGGTTCTGTGTTGACAGCTCAGGGCCTGGAGCCTGCTTTGGATTCTGTGTCTCCCTCTCTCTCTGCCCCTCCCCTGCTCACACTGTGTCTCTCTCTCTCTTTCTCTCTCTCTCTCTCAAAACTAACTAACTAACTAACTAACTAAATAAATAAATAAATAAACAAACAAACGAACAAACACTAAAAAAAATTTAAAAAGCCACCTAACAATTGAGTCAAGTTACTCAGAAAATCAACTGATCCATTACAAGTAACCAGTACGAAAGAAAGATAGATGACTCCCACAAGAAAATCCAACAGTCTTGTTGAATACATTAGCCAGTTCACAAGTAAAATATCGCCACATGTCCTGATAGGGCACCTGCTATGTGAAAGCCACAGGAACGCCAGCCCATGCTAGCCACAGCTCCAGGCAGCCAGTAAAAGTCACCAAGCACACAGCCTATATAGGAGATGACCATACCGAAGACCATTCCTCAAGTTTAGGAGAAGTAGCTGTTATGCCTAATCGATGGAAACAAACACAAAAAAAATCAAGCAAAATAGGGAAATAGAAATAGGCTCCAAAAGAAAGAATAAGACAAAACCTCAGGAAAAAGAAAAAAACTAAATGAAATGGAGATAAGCAATATATCTGAAGAATTTAAGGAAATGATCATTAGATATTCACCAGACTGGAGAGAAGAGTATAAGAAATTACTGAGATCTTCAATAAAGGGATAGAAAATATAAGAATCAATCAGAGTTGAAGAAAGAATACAATAACTGAAATTAAAAACATACCAGAGGGAATCGAGAGTAGATTAGCAGATGCAGAAGAATGTGATAATGATCTGGAAGATAGAGTAATTGAAAGCACACAAGCTGAACAGCAAAAAGAGGAAAAAAAATTAAAACTGAAGATAGGCTAAGGGTCTTGGGCAACATCAAGCAAACAAACATTTACATTATAGGGGTATAATGTACTTCTTCTTCAGAAGAAGAGAGACAAAGTGGTAGAAAATTTATTTGAAGAAATAACAGCTGACAACTTTCCTAACCTAGGGAAGGAAATACACATCCAGGTTCACAAAGTACAGAGAGTCCCAAACAAGATGAACTTAAGGAGGTGCACACTATAGCACATAATAATTAAAATGTCAAAGGTTAAAAATGAAGATAATTTAAAAATCAGCAAGAGTAAAGCAAAAAGTTACCTACAAGGGAAAATCTAGAAAGCTATCAGCTGATTTTTCAGCAGAAAATTGGCAGGGAGGAGCATGATATGTTCAAAGTGCTGAAAGGAAAAAAAACCTACAAGAATTACTCTATCAGCAAGGTTATTATTCAGATTTAAAGGAGAGATAAAGAGTTTCCCAGACAAATGAAAGGTAAAGGAGCTTATCTCCACTAAACCAGCCTTACACAAAGTGTTTAAAGGGGCTTGAGAAGAAATTGCCATAATTAGACATAAAAAAATCACAAATGAAAAGATGTAAAATATGACAACACATACAAAACATGTAGAAGGGAGTTAAAAAAAAAAAAAAAGAAGGAAAGGAAGGGGGAAAAAAGAAAAAAGGTTTTTTTCTGTTTTTTTTTTTTTTAATGTGTTTGAACTTAAATGACCATCAAATTAAAAACCACTGCTATTGGGGCTCCTGGGTGGCTCAGTCGACTGAGCGTCCGACTTCGGCTCAGGTCATGATCTCACGGTTCGTGGGTTTGAGCCCTGCGTCGGGCTCTGTGCTGACAGCTTAGAGCCTGGAGCCTGTTTCAGATTCTGTGTCCCTCCCTCCCTCTGCTCCTTCCCTGCTCATTCTCTGTCTCTCTCACTCTCTCAAGTATAAATAAACATAAAAAAAATTTAAAAAAGAAAAATAAACCACTGCTATTTACTTAGAATGCTATATATGAACTCCATCATAACCACAAAGCCAAAACTTATGATAGATACAATAAAGTTAAAGAGAAAGAAAGCCGAAATTAACACCATAGTAACACATCAATCACAGAGAGCAAGAGAAGAAGAAAAGAACAGAGAGGAACCAAAAAACAAAATGGTAATAAGTATATACCTGTCAAATATTTTAAATATAAATGGCCTATGAGCTCCAATCAAAAGACATAAGGTGGCAGAATGGGTTTAAAAAAAAAAGTTTCATCTATATGCTGCCCAAAAGAGATTCACCTCAGAACTAAAGACGCATATAGACTAAAAGTGAAGGATTGGGAAAACATTTATCATGCAAATAGAGAAATTTAAAAGGGCAAAAGGGCAAGGTAGCCATAATTATATAATATAAAATAGACTTTAAAACAAAGGCTATAACAAGAGACAAAGCAGGGCATTACATAATGATAAAGGGATTAATCCAATTAGAGGATATAACAATTGTAAATATCTCTGCTCCCAACACTGCAGCTCCTAAATATATAAAGTAAAGATTAATAGACATACAGAAAGAAATTGATGGTAACAGAACAATAGTAGAGGACTTTAATACCCCACTTACATCAATGGATAAATCATCCAAACAGAAAATCAATAAGGAAACAGTGTTTTTGAATGACACATTGGACCAGATGGACATAACAAATATATACAGAACATTCCAAAAGAAAAGAATACACATTCTTTTCAAGCGCAAGTGGCACATTCTTCAGAATAGATCACATATTAGAACACAAAACAAGCCTCAACTTAAGAAGATTAAAATCATACCACCCATCTTTTACAATCACAATAGTATGAAACTAGTAATCAATCCCAAAAAAAAAAAAAACCAAAAAAAAAAAAACCAACAACTAAAAACCTGACCAAAAGCACAAACATCTGGAGACTGAACAATATGAGACTAAACAACCAATAGATCAATGAAGCAATCAAAGAAGGAATCAAAAAATACATGGAGACAAATGAAAATGAAAACACAATTGTACAAAATCTTTGGGATGCAGCAAAAGCGGTTCTAAGAGGGAGCTATATAGTGATATGGGACTACCTCAAGAAACAAACAAACAAACAAAAGCTCAAATAAATAATTTAACCTTACACCTAAAGGAGCTAGAGATAGAACAAACACAGTCCAAGATGAGTAAATAGAGACTAAAAGCAGGGGGCCAGAGGGGGAATCAAAACCAATACCTGGTTCCTTGCAAAGCTAAACAAAATTCATCAACCCTTAGCCAGACTCATGAAGAGAAAGGAGAGAAAAGAGAAAGGACCCAAATAAATAAATAAGAAGTGAGAGAGATAAAATTTCTGACCACAGAAATACAAAGAACTATACTATAGAATTCTATAAAAAAATGATACATCAACAAATTGGACAACCTAGAAGGAATGAATAAATTACTAGAAACGACAATTTTCTAAGGCTGAACCAGGAAGCAACAACAACAAAAAAATCTGAAAAGACTGATTACAAGGAGAAAAATAGAATCAGTGAACAAAAAACTACCAGAAAATAAAAGTCTAGGGCCAAATAGTTTCACAGGTAAATTCTGCTGAACATTTAAAAAGGAATTAACACCTATTCTTTTTAAATTATTTCAAAAAAATAGAAGAGGAAGGAAAGCTTCCAAATATATTCCACTAGGCCAATATTTCCCTGACACCAAAACTAGACAAAGACACTACAAACAAAGGAAACTATAGGCCAATATCCCCGATGAACATAGATGTAAAAATCCTCAACAAAATATGAGCAAACCACATACAACAATACATTAAAAAGATCATTCACCATGATTAAGTGTGATTTATTCCAGGGATGCAAGAATGATTCAGTATTTGCAAGCTAGTCAATGTGATACACCACATTAACAAAACAAAGGATGAAAATCCTATGATTATCTCAATAGTTGCAGAAAAAGCATTTGACAAAATTCAACATCCATTCATGATAAAAACTCTCAACAGAGTGGGTTTACGGGGAACATACTTCAATATAATAAAGGCCATATATGAAAACTCAGAGTT
Source organism: Crocuta crocuta (assembly GCF_008692635.1). Lineage (NCBI taxonomy): Eukaryota > Metazoa > Chordata > Mammalia > Carnivora > Hyaenidae > Crocuta > Crocuta crocuta. The sequence goes on along the minus strand of NW_027527551.1, from coordinate 661,344 downwards.
AACATCATAGTCAATAGTGAAAAACTGAGAGCTTTTCCTGTAAGATAAGGAACAAGACCAGAATGTCCACTCTTGCCACTTGTATTCAACATAATACTGGAAAACATAGCCATAGCAGTCAGAAAAGAAAAAGAAATAAGAGGCATCCATATTGGTAAAGAAGTTAAACTGTCACTATTTTCAGATGACATGAAAATCCTAAAGACTCCACCCAACAACTATTAGAATTGATAAATGAATCCCATGAAGTTTTAGGATTCAAGATTAATACCCAGAAATTGGTAGCACTTCTATACACTAATAATGAAGTAGCAGAAAGAGAAATTAAGAAAATACTACCATTTATAATTTCAACAAAAAGAATAAAATATGTAGGTCTAAACTTAACCAAGGAGGAAAAAGACATATTTTGAAAACTAAAAATTCTGATGAAAGAAACTGAAGATGGCATAAACAAATGGAAAGAGACTTCACGCTCATGGACTGGAAACATTTATATTGTTAAAATGTTCATATTACCCAAAGAAATCTATAGATTCAATACAATTCTTATATGAATACCAATAGTATTTCTCACCAAACTGGAACAAATGATACTAAAATTTATACAGAACCACAAAAGACCTGGAATATTCAAAGCAATCTCGAGAAAGAAAAACAAAGTTGGAAGTATCATGATTCCAAAGTTCAAGGTACACCACAAACTGTAGTAATCAAATGGTATGATACTGGCACAAAAATAAGCACGTGGATTAATGGAACAGAATAGAGAGCCCAGAAATAAACCCAAGATTATGCAGTCAATTAATCTATGACAAAAAGGCAAGAATATCATATGGGAAAATACAGTCTCTTCAATAAATGGTGCTGGGAAACTGGATAGCTATATGCAAAAGAATAAAACATACACAAGAATAAACTCAAAATGGATTAAAGACCTGAATGTAAGACCTGAAGCTATTAAAATCCTAGAAAAGAACACAAAAGAATTTATTTGACATCACCCATAGAAACATTTTTCTAGATATGTCTCCTAAAGCAAGGGAGATGAAAGCAAAGTAAACTACTGGGACTACATCAAAATAAAATGCTTTTGCACAGCAAAGAAGCTATCAGTAAAACAAAAGGCAATCTAGGGAATGTAGGAAGATACTTGCAAATATTTACAATAAGGGATTAATATCAAAAATATAAAAAGAAACTCTGGCAACCATCAGTTTGTTCTTTGTATTTACAAGTCTGATTCTGTTTTTCGTTTAGTTTTTTTTTCTAGATTTTACTTATGAATGAAATTATATGGATTTATCTTTCTCAATTTGACTTATTTCATGTGGAATAATACCCTCTAGGTTCATCCATGTTGTCTCAAATGGCACAAATCATCCTTTTTAGGGCTGTGTAATACTCCATACTGTATATATGCCAATCTTATCCATTTGTCTATTGGTGGGCACTTAGGCTGCTTCCATATCTAGGCTAACAAACATAGAGGTGCAAATATTTTTCCAATTTAGTGTTTTTGGGTTTTGGGGGGGTAAATATGCAATAATGAGTGGGAATTCTGGATCATATGGTATTTCTATTTTTAATTTTTTGAGGCACCTCGATACTATTTTCCACAGTGACTGTACCAATTTACATTCCCATCAATAGTGTATAAGTGTTCCTTTTTCTCCATATCCTTGAAAACACTTGTTATTTCTTGTCTTTTATATTAGCCATTCCTGCAGGTATAAGGTGATATTTCATTGTGGTTTTGATTTCCATTTCCCTGCTGATTAGCAATGTTGAACATCTTTTCATGTGTCTGTTGGCCATCTTTATATCTTTTTGGAGAAATGTCTATTCAGGTCCTCTGCCCATTTTTTAATCAGATTGTCTGGGGGGTTTTTTCTGGTGTTGAGTTGTGTAAGTTCTTTTTACATATTTTGAAAATTAACCCCTTATTGGACTCCTGTGAGAGGAAGAACCCTAGGAGCAGCAGTTGCAAATGTAGTTTTTACCTACTCACAGGGTCTTCTCCATGAACTTCCACTGGTTACTGATAAGAAAAATTGGTCATACTTCGAAGGTAAAGTGAGACCTGCTATGGTGCATGTCACCTGATATTTTCCTGTTTCAGTTTTAAGGTACAACCTGTCAACGAACTAGACTAAGTCTGAATTTTCTAAAGGGATTTTAGTAAATCCATTTGGGGCTCAGATGGTTCACAAAAAGAGATTGAACAATTGTGGGTTTCTCCTTCTTCAGATAATGGAAGAATAGGAGAACTCTAAGGACCACAGTGATGAATGGGAGAACATAAGAGGGTTTCATAAGAGGTAAACCTTCTTGCTGAGAATGTTGCATGTTTCCATTGTGCAAAAAAAGATTATACAACATGAGGGAGTACTAGGTTTAAGGAGACCCTAAACTCAAGTCAACAGAAATCTCCACTAGTTTAGCTGCTGCAATTAGTGCTCTTAGACAAAACCAGTAGTAAGCTCTTGGTGTTTGATGAATTCCAACAAAGTGAATCAGAATACCAAGGGCTTGTCCAGATCTTTCAAGTAAAAAAGGTAGAAAGATTTATAAATAGATAAACCCAGGCCTGTTAATGTTTAGCTTCACAGGAAAGTGGTTTGGTTACCCATGATTTAGTTAACTCATATGATGGCATGGCAATTTCAGTAGCCAGCAAAATCCAGGAATCTTCTCAATTGTCTCATATTACCAGCCTGGGGGAATATTTTAATTGTTTGTAGTCTATCAAGAGTAAGGGATTTACCTCTGGACAGACCATGTCCTGGCTAATAACCAAACTGTAATTTCTCTTGGGAAATCTTACCTCTTTCTAAACTACAACTATCAGTTGACAAAAGAATTAGTCGTAGAGCTTACCTCAACCTCGGAACACAACAGAAAGGTCATTCACATTTACATGAGAATAGAATCTCTAGCTTTTGTTGAGGACTTGTAAGAAATGGAAGAGGGTACCTCAAAAACCCTTGTGGCGTAGGAAGTTAGGTATGTTATTGATTTTCCCAGGAGAATGCAAATAAGTACTGACTATTTTGATCTAACAGGACACTAAAGAAAGCAGAACACAAAACCAGAACTAGAAAATAAACAGCCTCAGAGGCATCAAATATGAAATAGTATTTGGATTTGCTGCTACAGGTACTATATAATAAAGTATTTGGCTGGCCTTTGAATGAAGCTATATTGCCTAGTTGTAGAAATAACTCACTAGTTCTACACCTATGTAATCATACCCTGTATGACTGGGTGTGGACTGACTGGGAGACATTTGATAGACTAATATTGCTGATGGACCAGCACAGTGGCCTGACCTAACTTCCCTTCAAAAGGTGAAAAACTTTGGGGCGCCTGTGTGGCTCAGTCGGTTAAGCGTCTGACTTCAGCTCAGGCAGGTCATGATCTCATAGTCTGTGGCGTCAAGCCCCGCGTCGGGCTCTGTGCTGACAGCTTGGAGCCTGGAGCCTGCTTTGGATTCTGTGTCTCCCTCTCTCTCTGACCCTCCCCCGCTCACTCTCTGTCTCTCTCTCAAAATAAAATAAAGACATAAAAATATTTTTTTAAAAAGGTGAAAAACTTTGGATATAAATAGAGAGGAGGAATCATAGTTTTAAGTAAAGGAATTAATAAATGGGTAATGCCAAGAGGGAAATAGAATTCGACATTAACACTTCAAAAGAGGCTCAGACCAAAAAGTGAAATTGTTCCCAGCTCAACCATACCAGCAAGCTGAAAAGATGAAATCATATATTGTTGAGAACACTCTTTTTTTTTTTTTAAGTTTTTGTTTTAATTCCAGTTAGTTAACTTACGGTGTTATATTAGTTTCAGGTGTGCAGTATAATGACTCAACACTTCAGTACATCACCTGGTGTTCATCATCACACGTGTACTCCTTCATTCCCTTCACCTATTTTACCCTCCCAACTCCCTTCTGGTAACCATCAGTTTGTTCTCTATAATAAAGAGTCTGTTTCTTGATTTCTCTCTCTCTCTCTCTCTCTCTCTTTTCCCCTTTGCTCCTTTGTTTTGTTTCTTAAATTCCACATGTGAGTGAAATCATATGGCATTTGTCTTACTCTGACTGACTTAATTTGCTTAGCATAATATATTCTAGCTCCATTCATGTCTCTGCAAGTGGCAAGACTTCTTTCTTTTTTGTGGCTAAATAATATTCCTGTGTGTGTGTGTGTGTGTGTGTGTGTGTGTGTTTAGTGTTGAAACTTCTCTTGTTTTGGGAACCTGCTGAGATCAAATGAAATCCTGCAAAACTGGGTGACCTCACCCTGGGAGACATTTTGGTCATATGAGATAATGATGGACTGAACTAATTATTAGTGACTAAATGGGACTCCAGTAATGTACCAATCAGTATCTTTTAACTGTTTTTTCAGGTTACATCTACCATACCATATACTGACATTGTTGATAAGATTATAATACTGATTATAATACTGATATTGATAGTCAAATGTATTGGGAGATGAAGTTATTCTTCTATCCTTACCCCACACTGGCTGCTCCAAATGTTAGGCATATAAAAAGAATAATGGCCAAAGGCCACAAGGTAGCCTTAATTTTATTAATAAAGAATTTGGCCTTTATCCCTGATTTCTGAAAAAGAGACTCTAAACCTTTGGAATTTTCTGAACAATGGAAGTTTCTTTGTTATTTACAAGGCCCTTGAATCACAGCTGAGTTTATGCTGAAAGGTAAGATGACTCCAGATGGGGTCTGGTCACCAGAAAGACCAGCCATGTAATTAGATGGTTGATGATTTGAGCTAGCTGACCTCAGGGGAGGGAAGGAGGGCTAGAGTCTGAGTTCAATCACATGGCCAATGATTCAATCAAGCATGGCTCTGTAATGAAACTCCAATAAAAACTCTAGCTTCCTGGTTGGTGAACACATCAGCGTACTGGGAAGGTAAGGTGCCCTGATTCCATAGGGAAAGGTCATGGAAACTGCATTTGGGACCCTCTGAGATCTTACCCTATATCTCTTCAGTTGGCTCATCCTAATGTATATCTTTTATAATAAAACTATAATTGTAAGCATAACACTCTCCAGAGTTCTGTGAGTCATCCTAGTGTATTATCAAACCCAAAGGGAGTCATGGAAACCCCCTGGATTTGTAGCCAGTTGGTTAGAAGTGTAGGTAGCCTGGGAACCTCACTTGTAGCTGGTTTCTGAAGTGGGGTAGTTACAGACTATGCCTTTAAGCCTGAGGAGTCTGATGCTAATTCTGAGCAGTTAATGTCAGAATTGAACTGTATTATAGCACACCAACTGGTATTAGAATAACAAGGTAATAGGGAATGATTCTTACGTATGGCCTTATGTATGGCCTTGAATGAGTTTATATCCCTGCCCACTGGGTTTTCATACTAAGAGGATAGAAGTGGAGCATTTGGGTGGCTCAGTCACTTAAGCGTCCAGCCCTTGATCTGTCCTCAGGTCATGATCTCACGGTTCGTGAGATGGAGCCCTGTGTCAGGCTCTGCTCTGAAAGCACAGAGCCTGATTGGGATTCTCTCTCTCTCCCTCTCTCTGCCCTTTCCTCTCTCTTTCTCTCAAAATAAATAAATAAACATTTAAAAAAAAGAAGATAGGAGTATTACAAGGACAGTAACAAAGGATACGAGTCCTTTCTCTATTAGGCTCTCAACTTTGGGTTTTGGTCTTTCTTTAGCTTCTGGTTTTAGAGGGTATTGTACAAGTTTGTGTAGAGGCTTAGAACTCTGATGGGTTCAACCCCAGTAATCCTGCCTACATCAGTATATTTTTTTTGCTGGCACTCTTTGATACTTTCAATTTTGGCTTGACTTAGGCTTGGGCATACCTGCAAGTCAATGTCTAAATTAGTTGTGACTTCAGTATGAATTAGGGTTTCTAGACATTTCAAGGAAGAGACGATTGAGAGGGCATCTAAGCTGGCAGTTTCATTTGACTAGTATATCCCTCTCTATTAAGTTAGTGAGTATAGTGTCACAAGGAAGGAAAGAATGTGCTGGGGTTAAAGGTGACAGAGTGACATTTAGGTCTGAGCCATGGAGAATGTCTGAGAATTATTAGAGATATTCACAAACTGAACAGTCTGTCGACCATAGGGAAGCAATTGTACAACAATAGCAGGGTTTACAGTTTAGAATGCAGTGTTTGTATTTAGAGAAATTTCTCCTTGTGGGTTCAAGGGTAAAACAAAAAATTGGGCTATTTTCAGTCTCCCTTGGAACACCTTCTTTGATCACTCCCTTCATTGTTTTTCCTTTTATTAACATATACACTTGTTTTTCCAATGTCTTTTCTGTTTCCAGAAACAACAGGTGTCTTTATAAAAAGACCCCCTCTGCCAGTGGTTAAGGACAGGGGTAAGTGCATTTAGTTGTTTTATCTGTAAGGCTATCAAGTTACTCTGAGTAAGCTCTATTGTTAGGACTCTTTTCAGTATGTTCAGAAGGTGTTGGAGATCTGACAGTAGAGCTAGTTCCCATTCTGGCTTTCGATGCATATTAAAACCCCTATTTCTTTCTTAAGACCATTTGTAAAAAGTTAGGAGAAAACTTGGGTTCACATCTGCTTTTGGTTCTATTCCTGAATGCTGTCTAAAGAATTGAAGAGCTGATCCCTGACATCTCCAGTTGGACTCATCCTTTCTTTGCTTACAGGACTGAACAGAGCCTAATCTATTTTCACAGGGGAGATTTTAGGATAGCTGCTGAAATAACTGGTACAGGAACTACAGCTTTTATAAATTCCTCTTGTTTCCTGTGTAATCATCATCTTTTACGTTACTCTAGTGTCTTCCACTTCTACATTTCCCATGCAGTTATTTTGCCTCTGAGATTTCTTTTAACATATGACCTATTATACATTCCAACAATAATCTGAATTTCTCTGCAAATTTCTATTTTACCTAGGCTTTTGAAAGTCTTTAAAATGGCTCTCAGCTCAGAATGAGACAAGAATAAAACCAACCCCAAGTGATTTTTCCTTCTAAGTTAAGGGCTAACTGGCATTTGGGGATTTCTGGCTGGCCAAGAGAAAGGGGAGCCTGTCAGAAGATGTGGGGGCAAAGGAATATAGAGGAGCAGGAAGAGTAGTATAAAGGTTATTAGGTTGTGATTTGGGGAGAGTAATATACATTTTTCACAGATTTGTTTTGTTTCTTGACCAAGCAATCCTCTCAAGAAGCAATTTTGGAATCTGAATTTCTTATGGTGCTTCTTCATACCAACCAAAAAATGTATAGAGTATGGGATGTTTTTAATTTTATCCTCTTTTTATTCTAAGGAATTTCTCAAATGAACAATTTTGTCTATATCAAAAGATCCCTAAAGTAGCCATGTAATTTTAAATTATTATTGGTGAAATTAGGCACTTAGAAAGAGAAGTAAAAAGGTGGTGTCATAGCATAAATATATATAAGAAGTAGGAATCTGGGTCAAAGAAGGTATGAACTTACTTAAGTTTAGACCAGGGTGGGCAAACCGTAGCCCTTGGGCCATATCCAACTCACTTGCTGTTTATGTAAATAAAGTTTTATTAGAACACAACCTTGTCTACTTATTTACATATTGTGTCTGGCTGTTTTAGCAGGCCAGTGGCAGAGTTGAGTGGTTACAACAGAAACTGCATGGCTCACAAGTATGTAATATTTACTACCTGACCTTTTAAGTTTTATTTATTTTGAGAGAGAGAAAGAGAGCAGAACGGATGAGCACAGGCAGAGGAGGGTCTGGAGAAGAAAGACAGAATCCCAAGCAGGCTCAGGACCATCAATGCAGAGCGCCACATGGGGCTCAAATTCCCAAACTGTAAGATAGTGACCTGAGCTGAGATCAAGAGTTAGACACTTAACCAACTGCACCACCCGGGTGCTCCTTCCACCTGACATTTTAGAGAAAAAATTAAGGGTCTATTAGTGTACACTGTTAGTTCAGAGCCTGCTTAGGATCCTCTCTCTTTCTCTCTCCTCTCTCTCTGCCCTTCCCTTGCTCAGGCTCTCTCAAAAATAAATAAATAAACTTTAAAAAAGTAAATAAAACTTAGTAGGTTCTCAATTTAAACTGATACGAACCCATGAGAGTCTACCAATGGTCAGCTATTGTTCCAGTTAGACCAGCTGTAGTTGCTGTACCAGTTTTAACAGTTCCAGCCATATCATTGTGACCCTTGAAACTAATCTGTGTAATGTTTTTAGCTTTTTGGGCCACGGTGTGGCTTTTCACCAAAGCCACACAATACAGTTGTTTGATGGACTTTCCACACTTCCTACCATGGACAGGAATCTACATTTGTTGAGCCTGCAACAAGCGCCATAAAAATCAACTCCGATAAAGTCTGACTACCTTCCTTACCTCCTCCTGGTCAATGAATTTGGCTGTCTCCAGAAAAGATTATCTTTCAGCTGCTCCTTGGGTAATGATCAGGAGGAAGGGGGTATGTGTTTACATCAACCTCTTTTGAAATGCTAAGATTCAATCCTGATCTCTGGGCATATTTCTTTCCCTACTGTCAACCTGATTTGTACATCTCCCAGGTGGCCAAAAGAAGGCCTAGGGCACTCACTCTTATTTAGTTCAGCCACCTGGATTCTCTTGTTGGATTAACATAGTCCTACATCATAAGGATAATAACCTCTTTATTAAATATACTGCTCACTAAGTCCTTGTACAGTGGCCTTCACGGGTCAAAGTAGGGGATATCTCTGATTTTTATAAAAATTTATTGTGCATCTTATAACTGAGACTTCCTGGAAAAAATGTGTGGATGCAGTTGGGGATAACTGGGGGAGGTGGACAGAGAAGTTATAGCTACTGAATGGTTCACATTGATTTTGTTGACTTGGAGGGTAAACAATACCTTGGCATTTAGAAGGCAGCCTCAGATTCCAAAGATACAGAGAAGGAGGGACAGTAATGATCTTAAGAATCACCTTTTGGGACACTCCTCAGAAAGAGAAATACTCTGAGTGAGTAGGGGATAGAATTTCAACATATAGGGGCACCTGGGTGGTTCGGTCAGTTGAGGGTCCAACTTTGGCTCAGGTCATGATCTCACAGTTGACGAGTTTGAGCCCTCCGTGGGCTCTGTGCTGACAGCTCAGAGTCTGGAGCCTGCTTTAGATTCCGTGCTCCCTCTCTCTCTGCGCCTCCTCCACTCATGCTCTATCTTTCTCTGTCTCAAGAGTTAAAAAAAAAATTTAAAAAAAGAATTTCAACATATGAATTTGGGAGGGGGTCAGGGACACAAATATTCAGACTATAGCATGGCTCATAGTCAATGTGATATAAGTGTATTCTCAAGGATGCAGTATATTCTCTAGAGGAAAAAGAAGAAAGAACTTTTGAACATAAAAGTAAAAATCCCTGAGTTGGTAAACTAGTAAAACAAAACCTTCTTAGCTTACTTTAATTTAGGAGAAGCCAGTTGGTAAAAAGTTACATTTGCATGGTAATTTAAAAGAGTTTGTTACTTAGAATCATATATAGCAATCCTTTTAGCAGAATGTCCAGTCAGCAATTCCTCTGCACCTATCTTAATGACATATTTTAATTTAGTAGATGTTGGCAAATAAACAAGAACACATTCAAAGCCCTTAATAACACCACTTCTAAGATACAGGGAGAATGTTGATACCTAAAAACATCATTTCTATAGCAACACTAGTTGTATCAGTTTGCAAGGGCTGCCATAACCAAGTGCCACAGATTGGATGGCTTAACCAACAGAAATGTATTTTCTCACATTTCTGGAGACTGAAAGTCTGAGGTCAAAGTAACACCAGCATTAGTTCCACTGGAGGCCTGTCTTCCTGGTTTGTAGATGGCTATTTTCTCCCTGTGTCTCCACATGGTTACACAGAAAGTAATTGCCGATGTTGCCCCATCATCTGAAAAGTAGACACCTATGCAAACTGAACAAGTAAGACTCTGACCAGTCTGTAAATCAAAAGTCTATTCAGCTATCAAAAAATGAAAAGACAGCTCCCACGATGGAAAAAGCATACTTGCAAATCACTTATCTTCCAAGGGATTTGATTCCAAAATATATAAAGAACTCTTACAGTCAACAAATATTCCAATTTTTTAAATCGGGTACGGATTTGAATAGATATTTTTCCAAAGAAGATATACAAATTGTCGATAAGCACATGAAAAGGTTAATTAAACATTATTAGTCATCAGGGGAATATAAGTCAAAACCACAAATAAATATCATTTCATACCCACTAGGATGGCCATAATCAAAAAGACAACAATAACAAGTGTTGGCAAGAATGTGGAGAAAGCAGAATCCTCATACACTGCTGGTGAGATTGAAAAGTAGTGCAGCCACTTTGGAAAACATGAATGAACCTTGAAAACATTATGCTAAGTGAAAGAACCAAGACACAAAAGGCCACATATCATATGATTCTGTTTACATGAAATGTCCAGAATAGGCAAATCCACAGAGAGAAGAAATAAATTAGTGGCTTCAAGAAGCTGAGCATAAAGGGAAAGTGTGGAATGACTGCTAATGGATATGGGATTTCTTTGGGGGATGATGAAATGTTCTGGAATTAGAGAGTGGTGTTTGAGGCATAATTTTTGTGAATATATACAACCAGTTCTCATTTTTCAATGTAATTGTATCCTATAAAGTTGCTGTAAACACTGAAGTAGTGAATACTAAACCATTGTTCCTAAGAGAAATGTAAGACTAGGTTCCCACAAGTTTCTGTTCATAGCATTTTCATCAAGCATTCAGTACATAACCTTGTTTTACGCATATTTCTGTCTAAAAACACCTTACTTAATATTTCTTATAGTTCATTATATGTAATATGTCTTTCTATCAAACACTAATGAAGAAGAGTTTAATATTTCCCTCACCTTGGGTAATGTGACAGCAAATTTTTTTGGCATTCAGTCTCATGATAACGCTATCCACTATACTTTGTGCTTATAAGGTTGATTAGCATCTCAAGAATTCACAAATTTAGCCACTTTTCCATCGTCTCCATAGCTTCATCACACACTATAGATGTTAGCACTTTCCAAAACAGCCTCATGAACAGATTGGCAAATTTCCTCCTCTTTTTTCTGGATGTACTTGACTGTTGATTCATTCACATTGAACTCATAAGGAACAACACTATAACTCATGCCTGAAAGAAAAGCTTATCTAATATATGTATTCTCTTTGTAAGGCACAACATAGCCTTCCAGTGCTTGGGAACACTAGCCAGTACTTCAGCACTGCTCTTAGGGCCATTCTGAATAGCAACATCACCAACAAAAAGCACAAAAATGCAAAAATCATGACATTCAACAGACCACAAAAAGGACATTTGTCTTTAGTGTGAGACATGTCCAACCTCAGCTGGAAAGGTGCATGTCCACCAGTTCAAACTTTTTAGCACTGTACATGTTTCCATGAATAATCAAATTTACAGAACACCACTGCGTTGTACAACTTTATTTAAAAGTGAACTTTATGGTACATGAATTTTTCAATAATATCTCAATAAACCTGTTATTTAAAAAACTCTAAAAAAGAAACATTTAAGTATCAGTTCTACATGCAACATACAAAACTTATGTTTTATATACCACTATCTGTGGCTTCCTTTCTCTTCTATGTATCCCGTGAAATAGAAATATCTCATTCTGTTGTATGAGAGATTAACGAGACTGACTGGCAGAAAGAAGCAGATGAAGAGGAAACCCAGAAAGAGGGCTCTTTCTGGTCTCTCTACAGTGCTCCTGACCCCAGTTCCCACTCTCCTGAGACCTGCTTGCCCAATCCTTTCTTCAATCCCACTGTAATTAGTGCTCTGCTGAAATTGGCTCCAGAAGGCTTCTGTTCTGGCAACCAAAACCATTCTAAGTAATACAATAAATTTTTAGAAAATTTTCTTGAATCTTTTGATGAAGTGACAAATGAGTATAATTAGATCTTAAACTAGAATTTGAATAGACATTAAGATGACTGGAAAACATCAGATTGAATTCCTTAAGGTCGAATTAGGATCTTGGTCTTTGCTCTACCCAGAATTTAAGGATGCTATCCATTCATGTAAGGAAAATGTTGAAATGTAAGTACTGAGTAGCATAAAGTATTCCTGGCACTGTAGACAGTGCATTAGAATCCCTAGAATAAGCACCCCTTCACAAATGATAACAACTTGGTTTCTGAACCTGATTCTATCACTAATTAGCTATGAGACCTCTGTAAAATAAGATGAGGGGGCAAGAAATCAGTTCCTAAGGCCTCTTGCAGCTCTGATGGTTTTTGTTATGTAAATGAAACATGCTTCTTAAAATAGTTCATATGCTATTGATTATCTTACTAACCCCTTCCTTCATAGCCATCACAGAAGATAAATGTCAAGTCAGGCTGACTCAGCCCAGTGCATCCCGATCAATTTACGGTGTTCGACTAAGCACCATTCCAGCTCTCAGCTGAATTAGCAAATCCCTATTAAGATTACAGTGGATAATTAAAGTGTTATTTTAGTAGAGAGGCCTTGGAAGTATTTTTATTTTAATAGGACAGAAAAAGAGAGTAAGCTTCATTTCCCCTCCCTCCCCACCAAACATTCATTTTCTCCGCTGTCTAAGAGCCCAAGGCCCAAGGGAACTTTTCCCAGGTGATCTGAACCACTGGTACACAGCAGCTGGGGAGAGTCAGAGTGGAGCAGTATTCTCAAATTTTTAGTCTGCTGCAGAATCACGTGGAGGACTTATTAAAGAACAGCGTGCAGGGTTCCACCCCAAAGTTCTTGATTCATTAGATCCTGGGAGCATCAGAAATTTTACATTTCCAGCCAATTACCAAGCATGATGAACTGTTAGATTTTGGTTCAGACCCACAGCTTAAGAACCACAGAAAATCTCAAGAGAGTCAGTCCTTAGAGCAATATAACCTTATATTGCCTCTGAGAGGTTGTCGAGTTGGGATGTTATTGTATCAGAGATTCGCAGGTAAAGAGAGGCTCCATAAAGGTTTGCATTGATATCTTCCCCTTTCCTATTTTTAGCTTTCCTAGACAGGTAAGGAGCCCCTCCTAAGAGCTTTCTAAAGTATTAGATGTATCTCCTTTCAAAGTGTCTCCATCACATGACATACCAACTGAAAGAAACCTATTCCCTCTTAAAGCATCTGACTGCTATGTAACCTGAGAATAGTTCTTTCATGAAACAGGTACATTCAAGCCTTACATTAATGTTTTATGCCCCATTGTTAATCAAGTAGTGACTCCTCTTCCTTTAGGTCAATCTTAGAGATTCAGTGTTCTGATATTCTATGAATATTTACTGTGCACAAGGTACCAGATCAGGAACTATGGGAGATACAGAGACCTAAACATACTGGCCACAATGCATTTACATTCCACAGCAGAATTAAGGGTACAAAGTAGAAGATGGCACATGACATTAGGAGGGCATGAGCAAAATGCTATCAGGGTCTACAATGGATCACCTTTTGAAGAGGAAATCATGGCTAGCTTCATAGCATGGATCTTTTTTCCTTAAGATTTTGAGCTTCTGTAAATTTGGCCCTTTGTCACTTGGTGTTTAATGCTTTTTGTGATACTAGGAATGATTAACCTATCTAACATCAGTGGCATAACATTTTCTCTCTAAGAAATAAAAAAAAAAGAGGGGTGCCTGGGTGGCTCAGTCGGTTGAGCATCTGACTCTTGGTTTTGGCTCAGGTCATGATCTCCCAGTTCGTGGATTCGAGACCTGTGCTGGGCTCTGCACTGTTAGCATGGAACCTGCTTGGGATTCTCTCTCTCCGTGTGTGTGTGTGTGTGTGTGTGTGTGTGTGTGTGTCTCTGTCTGCCCCTCCCCCACTCATTCTCTCTAAACAAACTAACAAACTTTAAAGAAAGGAAGAAAGAAAAAGAGAGATAGCTGAGTGGGACAGAAAAAAATAAAATGCTATTTGCTAAATAGCAATCTGGAAGTGATATCCAAGTGACCAATTACCCACAGCAGTTCAGTGGAACTCCCTTCTTTAACCTTTGTCTCTTCTCCTCCTTCCATTACACACACACGCACACACACACACACCCGTCCACCCCCACCCTGTCCCTTTCAGCTTATCCATGAGCTAAGCTAGCAGGGCAATTTGCAATTTTAGAAAGAGCAGAAAGGAAGAGCACAAAAACAGGTTGTTAACCTTATCATTTGGAGCTGTTGGAACCAACATATTTGCAGTTCCACTGGGACTTGCATTCCTATTTAGCATTAGAATAAATAGCACCAGGCATACTAATCTCTTGAGTATTTCAAAACAAATATAAGTGGGAATTGTGTGTGAAACCCAAACTGTGACACAACTTTCCACTATATGTAGTTCAGTTAGCTATGTTTCTCATCACACTTAAAATTTGAGATTTAATATCTTAAATACTTAGTGGCAGGTGGGAAGAAAAGTTACCTGCACCCCAATTATTATAAAGAAATTTTTAAATATGTTGTCAGGATACAATAGTAGGATTTCATGTTATTTAACTAATTCTAAGTACTTTTCATTCAAAATCAGAATAGAACAAAAGATTGTATCATGATGAATATCATTCTGTTTTTTAAATCAAGTGAATGATTTTTCAGTTTCCTGTTAATTCTACATCCTGGGAGACCACACCAAGTTACCCTTATCTTTTATTTAAATGATTGTTTGAGGCATTTAAAATCATAACTGCTAACTGCTGCTGGTAGTTAAGCATACCGGTGCATCCAGAGCTAAGAAAGCTTCCCTCTTATACAACACCTAAGAAAAAAAATGTTTCAGTTATTTATAGAGCAAAGGCTATGTCAGTGGAATTGAGGCTATGGTAATGTTAGCAAAAATATGGAAATCTATATGATATAATAGAAGACAAAACTAAGTCCTGTCACTAACTAGCTGTAAGACTTTGAATAGCTCACTTCAAATCTCTGGGTCTTGGTTTCTGCATCTATAAAATAGAATGATTGGACTTGGTGAGTCCAGAATAGGTAGCAGAATCATCTAGAGGGCTTCTTTTCTTTTCTTTTTATCTTTTTTTGAGAGAGAGAGAACGTGCACAAGCGGGAGAGGGGCAGAAGGAGGAGGGTAGAGACTCAAGCAGTCTCTGTGCTGCCAGTGGAGAGCCCTATGCAGGGCTCAGTCTCATGACTGTGAGATCAGGACCTGAGCTGAAATCTGAAATCCAGTGCCCAACTGACTGAGCCACTCAGGCGCCCCCATTTGGAGAGCTTCTTAAAAGTATCTGTGCCAAATCCCCCAGCTCCTCTACTCTAGATTACCCCCTCAGAAACCAGGCAAGCATGTTTCTGAAAAAGCTCTCTAGGTCATTCTGGATGCCCTTCTGCATCTTCCCAACCCTTCCCCTACTCCTCATTTCTAGGATTCTCTAAGGCTATGAAATACATCTTTTTTCTTGGTTTATATCAAAGTGGTGCCAAGTTAGAAAAGAAATTAAAGCACTTCCCTGAAAACTTGCATTTTTTCCCCAAGTTTTTATTTAAACTCTAGTTAGTTAACATATGGTAAACTTGGTTTCAGGTGTAGAATTTAGTGATTCATCACTTACATATAACACCCAGTGCTCATCCCAACAAATGCCCTCCTTATTGCCCATCATCCACTTAGCCCATCCACCGCCCACTTCCCTCCATCAACCCTCAGTTTGTTCTCTGTATTTAAGTCTCCTATAGTTTGCTTCCCTCTCTCTCTCTCTCTCACCCTTTTTTTTCCCCTTCCCATATGCTCTTTTTAAAAGATCCTTCCTGTCTTATTCGGGTTGAAATCTTAGAATTTCAAGCTCCCAGAGGCCATCATAAACATAGGCTTTAAAAATAAAGATGTGGTTCTATACTCTTTTAAAACTTTCAGAATTTAATTGGCCTCAACATTTGGCTTGTTTTCATACTGGAATGTCTTTTTCTTTATAAATTTTGTTCAGAAAAAGAGTGTATCCTTTCCAACTTGGATAGACTTATTCAATGATAATCCAAAAACAAAACCAAAAACAAAACATTTATTAAATGCCCTTTTGTACCTGATACGATGCTAGAAGATACATAAAACAAACTTGAAAAAATTATTGCTGCTCTCGAAAATATTTCCAATATCAATAGCATAAATAGTGAAACTTGAAGTTCGATGGTTTTACAATTCAAGGTATAGAATTCTCTATTGACCTATTACAGACCTCTATGTTCCAAAGCATTTGAATATTTATAATCTATTTTTATCCTCAGATCAACCTGAAATACATTCAAAAGGCATTTTAATTCTGATTTATTCTGACAAATAAATTAAAAACCAGACTAGATCCCTTGTCTTCTGTGAGCAACTATGAGTTCAGGAAACGTGAATGGTCTTTTATAGCCCCAAAGCCTAGCACACTGTCTGACATAAGGTAGGTGCTCAATAACTGAACAAATGAATAGATGGGTGTGTCCCCTCCCTCCGCAGCCCAGTTCTCCAAGGCAAGGATGCGAGGAGCGATGAAAGCAGCAGCGTGCCTAGACCGCTCTGAATCCTCACACTTGGGCACCAAGAGAAGTATCTTTCCTGGCTCAAGGTTCCTGATTTCTGGGGTTTCTGGTGAAGAGACAAGGTGACATCTACACTGTAGATATGCAACTACATGGTTATTTTTATTGACTTTGATTTCAAGGATTCTTCTAATTGCCTCCTGAACCCTAGGGCTGCCTCAGCCTTGTTTTCTTTTGTAGCAGCTGCAAACACTACAACTTCGGAATCGTTCCCAGCTGAAAACAGATGTTCACACTTAGTCATCTTTGTATGCACAGCATCTAACACAGTGCTTCGATTTAGGATCAGTAGGGGCTCCATAAATGTTTGTTAAATTGATCTGCAGAGGCCGTTGTGTCTAAAAACTATGGATGCTTGGCTTCTGCGCTTGGAGATTCTGATTTCACTGGTCTTGAGTGTGGTCTTGCATCAGAGTATTTAAGTTTTTCAGGCACAGCATAGCTGAGAACTACTGAACACACTTCATACATACTGCTCATTATTAAGAGGGAAATGAGTAGTTCATCAAGAGCAGAGATTATTAGCACATGATAGGAATTTTCTCTCTGATGTAGTCAGAAATGGGAAATGCTACGGAGAAATTTGGGCATGATCGTCACTCCCTTTATTTACACATTTCAAAGGCATCACGCTATTCCTGAGACAAGGTCCAAAATCCTTATCATGGACTGCAAAGCCTCTACTGTAACCACAGTCTGGCTTTCCAGTGTCATCTGGTGCTACCTTCTTCTTTACCTCCTTTGCAGCAAATTTCTTTCAGTGCCATGGGCTACCACACCCCTTCTCACTTTAGACCCTCCGAACTTCCTGGAATACTGCCCATTCCTCATCCTTACTCCCATCATCCCCCCATCCATCTATCCAGTTGTCTTACTAACTCCTAGGCACCATGGAGGCTCACAATTGAATGTCACTTTCTCAGGGAAGAATGTTTTCCTTGACCCTTCAGGCTAGAGGTTATATGTTCAGGCTAGAAGTTGTGTGTTCAGGCTACCTGGCATGACCTGGCATGTACCTGGCATGTACCTGGCATGTACCTGGCATAACAGTCACAGCTGTCATCTGTTACTTGTTAATTGTTCAATGTCTGTTTTCCTAGGTAACCCATAGGGAAGAGAAGAGGGCATCCTGGAGACAGACTGGCTCTGGAATATGAGCTCCAAAGACACAGAGCCAAGTCAATTCACCAATTACATAAGTTAGTCCATCTTCTTGGAGGCAGAGTGAGGAGACAGAGGATAAAAGGGGTCCTGGCATGTCTATTCCTGGGAAGTAAATGGATGGTTCATCCCTGTCCATGAAGGAACTAAGTAGGAAATAAGTACTATCTCACTCACAATATAGTTTCAATACCAGTAGAATGAAGTTTTTCTTTTTCTTTTTAATGTTTATTTTATTTATTTTGAGAAAGAGAGAGAGAGAGAGAGAGAGAGAGAGAGAGAATCCCAAGCAGGTCCCACATGATCGGCGCAGAGCCCAATGTGGGGCTCAATCTCACAAACAAGGAGATCATGACCTGAGCCGAAATCAAGAGCCAGACGCTCAACCAACTGAGCCACACCGGCTCCCCTAGAATGATGTTTTTCAAAAGGTACTTACAAAATACATTTTTAACAAAATCAATTCATAGTGCCCTGCAGGTGGTATGTCTGACGATGGTATGCAAGTAGAAGAAGTTTGGTGAATGGCTCTTTTGGCTTTTCTTCTAAACCGGTTGGTGTCTCTTTGTGTCTATATGTATAACAATATTTGAAGGTAGTATCAAAAGCCTGACTTTGAGGCCCCTCATGAAGCTGAGGCCCCTCTTGAAGCTGAGGCCCTGCCTACTACAGCCTCCCACTGTCACAAACTACCTCTGGCCCCTTCTTCAAGAGGCACCCTGGTTTTCAGACTGGTGCAGGTCTGTGACCTGCAGAGGTCAGATTTAAGAAAGCAAGTTATGTAACCATTTTTTTTTAGTGACACTAACTGTAAAGTATTATTAACACTTATCACATAGTTTTGAAAACCATGGACTCTGGAAATAAATTAATCCACACTCTACCATTACTAACTGTGTTCCTTTAGACACATTACTTCTTTGTACCCCAATGTCCTCATCTGTAGAATGGGAATAATAACAGTATCTACCTCACAAGATTGTATGAGTAAGACAATACATTCAAATGTCTTAGTTCCTTGCATATATATAGTATTAAACACCATAATATACTTTAAAAGACCATTCTTTATTCTGAAATTATATCCACTCATTTATTTTGGTATGCAAATGTCTTTCTTCATGAAATTATAGCAATCGTTTATAGGAAATCCCTTGTTTAATTTCCTTCACAAAATTTTCAAAAAAAAAAAAGTTAGCAACCTTGTATTAATGAGTCTCTCCCACTTTTTGCTTAAAAGTTAACTCATTTATTAAAAACAATTACCTAGAAACCACTGAACTATAGTATACTACCTCCAACTTCCATTAAAAAACATTTTTTTAATGTTTTGTTTATTTCTGAGAGAGAGAGACACAGCATGATCAGGGGAGGGTCAGAGAGAGAGGGAGACACAGAATCTGAAGCAGGTTCCGGGCTCTGAGCTAGCTGTCAGCAGAGAGCCCAACACAGGACTCGAACCCACCAACCTCAAGATCATAACCTGAGCTGAAGTCGGATGCTTAACTGACTGAGCCACCCAGGCGCCCCAACTTTGAAGACCTTACAGGTAAGGAAATAATGGTATGTATTTTGTTATCAAATAACTTTTAGAATATTACCAAATCTCCTGTCCCTTTACCCATACAATTTGCCTTCGTTGCAAATTCACATCTAAGGTTCCGTTAGGATATTTGCACAGCAGTCTAAAGGGCTCTGTGAAATGATCTGCATATTAAACAGTCTTTAGTTATGGGCAATTATTCTGCCTATCTACCTTGTCTTGGCATTGTGCAGCAGTGGGTTCATGATAAATACTGCCCAATGAGAATGTCCTCTGTGATGGTGATTCTAATATCCTTTGTACTTGACTTGAGGCAGTAGAGGCATTGAATGAACAAACTATTCATACATGATTGACTGAAAGACAGCAGATGACACCAATTAAAATCAAACCTCATTTCTTCTTTTTTTCCTAGTTCATGACTTTATTGACCAATCTCCTATGGTATTTCTAAAATTCACTTTTTCTTATACAGTGTTATATTAGTTTCAGGTAGACAATATAGTGATTCAACAATTCCGTACATTACCCAGTGCTCATCATGACAAGTGTACTCTTTTTTTGTTAATGTTTTTAATGTTTATTTTTGAGAGAGAGAAACACAGAGTGTGAGTAGGGAAAGGTCAGAGAGAGAGGGAGACACAGATGTGAAGCAGGCTCCAGGCTCTGAGCTGTCAGCACAGAGCCCGATGCAGGGCTTGAACTCACGAACTGTGAGACCAGACCTGAGCTGAGCCACCCAGGCGCCCCTGGATGACAAGTGTACTCTTAATCCCCACCACCTATTTCACCCATCTCACCACCCACCTCTCTTCTGGTAACCACCAGTTTGTTTTCTGGTTTTTTGTTTGTCCATTTTCCTTTCTTTCTTTTCTTTTTCTTCCTTCCTTCCTTCCTTCCTTCCTTCCTTCCTTCCTTCCTTTTTGAAAACAAACCTCATTTCTATCTCTAGGCCTGACCTTATAAAATCACTGGCACTCTGATTGACACTAGTAGGACATAAATTCATATTTTGAAATAAGTTGGTAATTAAATGAGGAAATGGGAACCCGTGTAGTGAGGAAGTGAGAATCCATGTCAGCCTCCAGAAGTTCTGCATCTTTTATTGAGATGAACTTTAAAACTCCCAAACATCTTCCCAGGACCTCCTACTTGTTCACACTGTAGCACTGTGGATTAAAGATGTGAGTAATTCTGGCTGTAACCTTACTTAAGGAGTAATATTTATCATACAGACATATAAGCCTTTGCCTCCAACTGATGTGTGAAGGTGTCTTTTACTATGGAAATATCCAGACTCCTCCAGATATTTCTGAAGGACATGTACCTGTTCTTCCAAGCTAGCTCTGGGCGTCCGGCACGCCTCTATGAGGGGGCAAGGAAGTGATGCCAAAGTGGCAGTCCCTTGTCTGAACTCTTTATTTGCCTTCCCTGACAGCCTTGCTTCAAGAGGAACAGAGATTAGAGAGGTGCCTGGCTCCTGGGAATGTGACGAGTGACAGTTTCCATCAGCATTTATCTCTACTTGGCAAAAATAAGGGAAGTCTGGAAACAGGCCCCTGTGGAACCTGCTGGCAGCCGACAGGCCATCCTGAGCTGGGCCTTCAAATTCAGGAATATGTGAACGTTATCTGCCATAACCAGATAAAGAGGCTGCCAACCTTGAAAGTGACAAGAATTTGACCTTCCTTCACTGAAACGAGGGTAATTATTTAGTGACCAAGAGATTTATATGCATTGTCTTTAATCATTACATTAAACTCTCAGATGAATATTACTACCGTGTTTAACGGTTGAAAAAAAACCCACCAAAGCTAAGAAAGAGTTGGTCCTTTCACAGAAGAGCCCACAGCAGCAGGTAAATGTGGGGCCAGGATCCCAACTGACCTGCCTGGCTCTAAAACTCAGGCTCTGGCCACTGTGCAAATGGATCTCTTGGTCTCTGAGGAAGGCTGGGTAAAGTAAGCCTGCTCTCTGCAAGACTGGGCCATGTTTATGAAACTGTCTTTCTAATTAACTTCTGTCCTGAAATGTTTCTCAGAAAGGACCACCCCATCAGAGATTGTTAAGGGTATGACTGGCTTGCTTCTTCCTGTCATTTTTCCAAACTCTAAAGCCAGAAATAGTATACATATTTGTTTCAGTGCATCCACTTCCTCCGTGGTCTTAACTCTCATTTCACCTCAGGAGAGTCTCCCAATGCAAGCTTTGTGAACCTTTAAGCAATAATCCCTGTTGCAAATAATTCTTAAGAAGCATCTGGCTCTAAAGGTATGTTCTGTTGCCCTGTCACCTAGAAAAACGGAAGGACAGAAAATTGTGTTTTCATTAACTATCCATCTGTGACAGCAAGGCCACAAAAAAGCTATTAAAAAGAAGTTTTTATAGAGTTACGTTTAGAATCCAAACTTAGTATCTTTTTTAATAAATGAACACAAGTTGGAGAAATTAGATTATATCTTGTATGTCTTTATTTGGGTTCCCAATCCTGACCCTCCTCACCCTAATAACCCTGACCAGTGTCCTCATGTCTGGGCAATGATGTGCCAAAGGGAGGACTTAGGGCCTAGCATGTTCATCCAGAATCTGGCCAAAATCAAAGACCTGTGATCAGGAAGGCAGGAGAATGGCGCCAAAGTCCAGAATCACAACCAGCCAATCGGCTGGAGGGTTGACTAAGAGGATACATACGCAATGAGACAAGCTAACTCTAGTAGGGAGACATTGAACCAGGTGTGGGCAGGTAAGGCTGGATAGTGGGAGCCTGAGAACATTCGGGTGACTCCTTTTGCATTGACCCTGACCCACTTTGCTGGGCCAAAAGTGGAATGAAACTATGTTGGAAGATGTTATATGTTATTGATTAAATGTTTGTGTCCCCCTGAAATTAATATGTTGAGATTCTAACCCCCAATGGGATGGTTTTAGGAGGTGGGGCCTTTGATGGGTGATTCGGTCATAAAGATGGAGCCCTGATGAGTGGGATTAGTGCCTTGTAAAAAGGACCTGAGAGAGCTCTCTCACCCCTTCTGCCATGGGAGGACACAGCAAGAAGATGGCTATCTATGAACCAAAAAGTAGATCTCACCAAACACTGAATCTGCCAATGGCTTAATCTTGGACTTCCCAGATTCCAGAACTGTAGGAAATAAATCTGTCCTTTCTAAACCACCCAGTCTATGGTATTTTTGTGATAGCAACCCAAATGGAGTAAGATTGACTTTTTACAACATTCGCACTGAGAATATGGGTAATAAGAAGATACACCTGGGAGCCATATATTAAAATGAACTCTGCTTGGTACTTAAGGAATATGCCAAATAGAAACTCTTGAAAATAAATTCTGACCATATTTCAAAAAGCAAGAAACAGCATACTTGCATGGTAGAGACTTTCCAAAAAGTCTGTTTCCCTCATCATATCACCATGACCTCTAACCAATCTGGTTCAGTATCTTGAAGCTCACAGAACATGCCAAGCACTACATAAAGCAAACTCCTTTCCCGTTCCCTATTGTAGACTTCACCTGGGCAGCCCTCTGCCTCCTTCATCCTTCTCAGTCTGTCCTGATGCCCCAGTGTGCCAGCCAGGTTCAGGCCTCTCTCTGACTGCTCCTCTGACAGCTGCTTTGTAATTCTGCCCTTCACTCTGCCTCAGGGATCCGCTCCTTTGTCGAAGCTGCTCCTTGCTTACCTGATTTTTCCCAGCCTTTCAGGGAAGGGGGAGAGAATGCTACTCCTTTACCTTGAACCATGGAGCAGTTAGTCCTGTAATGAGAAAAAGGTAAAAATCTCTCCCCTACTACTAGGGTAGCTTCATCTATTGTGATCCATTCCTTTGTGTTAAACATGGATATATCCTTACAACCCTCTTTTAAAATGTAAATGGTTCTATAAAATAGAGACTTTTAACATGAATTAAATTACTTAATTTTCCCCGCAGGACAGAAGAAGCCAGGAGGACAGAAGCAACTCAGAGAATGCACTGCAATACAGAAAAAGAGAGAAGAAAAGGAAACAGAAGCACCAGGTGACATCACCCCTTTGCAATTTCACTATTACTCTGGACAGCATTGGACTTTTGAAGACAATATCCTACCTGAGCTTCATCTTCAGAATGAAAAGGTCAAAATAGTTTACAGGTTGAGTATTGTTGCATTGGGCCAAAAATCAAGGATTAAATACAGACTCATTAATATTTGTGTAGTGGGATAATATTTTGAAATATTAACCTAGAATTCTTCCCTTTATTCCCCCCTCTCTGCCTCATCCTTGCTACCACCACCCAGTACTTTTAGCCCTTTCCTGGGCCCCTGCAGCTAGGACCTTCTTTATTCATTGTCTCAGCCAAGAGCCTAGGAAGCCTGCTAAGTCATTCAGATCTGCCCACTCAACCTAGTGCGAGAGAGTAGAGGTGGCTTCACAAACGTCTCTTCTTGCCCATGAGTCACGTGGCACGTGTACTTGAATGACATGTATAAGGATCCTCTCCCTGAGACTTGGTGCCAGGACCTCTTGCATGGACTGCGCCACCCACACTCATACTCCAGAGGCTTTGCACAGCATGAACTGACACATGAAGCTGGCTAGGATTACACTTCGGTTAGCAAGAGTTACAATATGACATTTCTTTCAGACCCAGAATTCTGGAAATGACTTTCCAAGAACATTGAACCCTAAACCCTACAAAGGAATGAAACGGGTCGGGGTTGGAAGAAGAATACAAAAATAGAAAACACAAAAATGAGATAGGACAGGAATGAGCAAAACAGGAGCAATGTAGAGGAGAGAGATAATATATAAGATCGCGTAAGTGGTCTCTAAGCCATCTCCAATGTTGCCCCAACTCCCAGGAAACCCCCACTATTTCAACAGCTTTACTTTCCTCTAGGTGAACATGATGTATCATTTCAATTGCTCACATCTGCATTGGGGCTAATGATGGCAGGCCAGATGCCCCCATTGGTCAAAAAGGCCAAAAGTCTTCTGTAGTCACAGACACTGAATTTGGGAGTAGGAAAAATAATCATAAGAGGTCGTAACTAGAAATGACTTTAGCTCAATTTCCTCATGTTACAAATGAAAAAAGTCAGACCCTGTGAGGATAAACTATTGCCAGAGTTCAAATGTCTAGTTGGTGATAGGTCTGAGTCTAGAATCCAGGTTCCTAATTTCCTACCCCATACTTATTCCACTTATTTCCCACATGTTGCTGCTATTCACTACACATCTTGAAACATACATGCTTTCCCTGATTTCTGTCAATAGCACCAACTTTTTTTCCTTTCATTTCTATGAAGGACGCAATTAAGGATGGCTGAGATGAACAAAGCCTACTGCATCCACTTGCAAAAAGAGAGAGAACGTTATGATAGCCCAGCGACTGTTTTTCCATACCTAGAGCTCTACCTGGAAAAGTTCTGGAAAATTCTTGTAATAGTAATAATTTTTTAAATTTATTTCTGAGAGAGAGAGAGAGAGAGAGAGCATGAGCAGGGGAGGGTCAGAGACAGGGGGAGACACAGAATCTGAAGCAGGCTCCAGGCTCTGAGCTAGCTGTCAGCACAGAGCTCGATGCGGGGCTTGAACCCACGAACCATGAGATCGTGACCTGAGCCGAAGTAGGACACTTAACCTACTGAGCCACCCAGGCGGCCCAGTAATAAATTATTTTAAAAGACCAATTCATTAGCTCTAGAGTCACTATCTTAGCCTATAGTCCCTGGATGGTCTGGATGACAGCAGACCTCAGCTGGGGAAAGGGTAAACCATCACTATAGCACTAGGTCCTAAGGGACAGGCTTAACACACTGGACGTAAACAGAAAATATGTGACAGAAAAAATGGGGCTTTGCTTAATGCTATTGCCAGTTAAACAGAATTGTTGTTCAGTTATTTCTTTGAAAGAAGGAAACAATGTTTGTGTTCATTTAGGAAAATACATCTTCTAAGAAGGTTGCAATGTTTTTTAAAAAATACGTATCAGAAAACTCTTTGTCCTTGGAATAAAGCCAAACTTAAGGAAGGTTTATTACCACAGGATAGCCGTGCAATTAAGAAGGACCATTAAAAATGAATGGCATAGCCACCGTAAGGAGCTGAAAAAATTGTTCATGTGTCATGGACATTGAGAAGAAAAAAACACAACAGCACTTTCTGAAAATGGAAATCCCCCAATTCTTGATGCTGATGCTTCCTAGTTTTTGTGGAAAGACAAAATTTCTTTAAAAGGACACCTCTGTTCAGTTTGAAAAATGAGTTCTGGGCTGTTCTTGTGTGATATCAATTTATACAGAGTCTCACGGTACATTAGCATCACTTATCAGGCAGCTAGGTCTACTGAGAGACAGTATAATGGATGGAGGAAGGCAGAGCATTATTCAGTCCTTTCTCGTGGGTGTTTCCAAAGCTAGATATCTAACAACATGCCTGTACAGACCATTTCTGGAATGGTTACAATCATTGCTACAATGATGGTAGGCCATTCTTTAATCCATCTTATACCCAATTGACTAATTTATCTTCCCTTTAAAAAGAAAAGAGAGAGAGAGAGAGAGAGAGAGAGACGGCGCTAAGAAGACGTTATTCTCCTGCTAAAAATCTGTCCTTGCCTTCCTCTCATGTACAGAATAAATTCTAGGCTCATGAACATGGCAATTCATAGCCTCATAATTTGGCACAAATTTTTCTTGGCACAAAGTGGCATGAAGTTATTGCTCTATTTTATATTTTTGTAGCTGTTAATGTGCCAGATGAGCCTTTTATCCTATTCCTTTAACTGTTTTTAAGTTTTCATTTCCTCATTTGCTAATTTTCTATTTATAGCTTCTGATAGGGGTTTACGAGTCCTTCCAACATAGAAGTAGGAACTCTTTTACCTATTAAGGTATATAATCTTATATCAGGAATGTTTATGACACCTTTTTCAGAGTTGATGATGATACTAACTTATGGGTGAATTTAGAAAGTCAAAACACTTACAGCTTAATTGGTGGGGACCAGAGTTTGTCTTTCACACAATTCATGTCTAGAATCTCTTTCTGGATGCTTTTCTTCTCACCCTCTGCCCTTGCTGTCTTTTACCAGAGTCGTATAGAACTACTCAGAATTTTCTGGTTCCAGATATTTTGTAAGTTGACATTAACCAGTCTTAAGAGTTCTGACCCTTTGTACCTTTACCAATCTGATAAACTATTGAGAATTATATGGTTAATTTTTTAAAAAGCTGTCTTTTTTCCTTCTGGGTGGTAGACCTTTCTTTCTGCCCTAGATGCCCTAGCTGGACCCAAGCTTTAAGATTTTTAAAACCTGGGTGAGTATAAGTGGTCATTTAAGAGTTGCAAGTTCTTTTGAACTCAGAAATGGAGACTTCTTTCTTCACTTTGGAAAAGACTAGTAATTGTTCTTGAGAAAACCTATTAAGATGCTTACCCTTGTTAGTATATTATCTTGGCCACAGATTCTACATAATCACATACTATTCTGTGGCGGATGACCCCAAGCTTTATCTCTGAGGCTTTTTGTGTTCTTATTTTGGGACTGGCGGGAGGATGGGAAGAAGGGGAAGAGATGCTGAGAGTTGTCTCTGGGAGTAGAAACTGAAGGGAAAGTTTGAAGGGGAAGCTTTATGACTCTGGGCAGAGCAGTGGTACACTCTAGGTTTCAGGTGAAAGATGTGGTTCAGAGCTGGAAAGGACCTGATCCTCCCTCCTCCTAACTCAGCCTGGCATTGCTCTGGCAGGAATCCAGATTGGTGGACCCTTCGGACGAGTCAGAAGACAGCACCTTGGCAAGGCCACCACCAGTATCAGGAAGGGACGGCACCAGTAGCGAGACGACAGCAAGGTGCCTTCAAGCTACTTGGAGGCCAGGAAGGGCACACGGGTGAACACAGTATTGCCAGAGCAGGAGAGAAGGGGCATGGTGGATGAAGATGCTTATTGTAGTAGACAGGACACACTGTAAGCAGATGTAAGCTGTCTGTTGGGGAACAACAAGAAATATTTGGAAATATTTGGCTAGCAATCAAGTCAGTGGGGATTCACGTCATAATTCGGGCATTAAAAACTTAATATGACCTCATTTATACTTAGTGGAAAGCCTGGCCATTCCAGTTGCACACATTTAAAGGCTACATCTGTGAGGACAATGCCCCTACCTTCATTATGTAACTCAAGAAAATACCTCAAATTATGGGTGTATGTGAGCCCTGTTAGGAATGAAAACCCCACCATGGCACGCCTATTGAGGAACTACTTTATTTTTTTACTGTTTTTTTAAGTTTGTTTATTTATTTTGAGGGAGACAGAGAGAACATGAGTGGGAGAGGGGCAGAGGGAGAGAAAGAGGGAATCCCAAGCAGTCTCCAAGCTGACCCCTGCCAAGCCCGACTAACTGAGCCACCCAGGTGCCCCTTGAGGAACGATTTTAAAGCAGAGTGAGCTTTGCAATGCCTTTCACCTCAAAATCTGTACAGTGACTTACAGAGGATGAGCCCCTGGTGGGCCCATGTGAGAATGATGACAATATCAGTATAGGTCATGGAATGGAAGTACCCTGATTCAGCAATGTAGGCTGAGTAGCAATTATGAGCAGGAGCCTGTGCCAGATGGATCAGGAGCTATCAAAGGGCCTATAGTCAGATTGACTTAAGGAAGGTCATCTCTCCAATCATTCCAGGGAATTAAGCCTGCTATTGCATTTTTTAAGGTTTTATTTATAAGTAATCTCTATACCCACATGGGGTTCAAACTCACAACTCCCAGCTCAAGAGTAGAATGCTCTACTGACTGAGCCAGTCAGGAGCCCCAAGCGTGCTATTTAAATGCAATGGATTATGATCCTCTCAAAGAAGCTCCCGTGGAATAACCTTCCATTTTTTTCAAAATACACTAGACTTCTTCGGTGTCTACATAATTACGGTTTTATAGTATTTGGCTTTTCCAACAATCTGTATGTGCTTACCTCTCCTACCCCACTCTCTGTCTTCTAGTTCTTCAAGTCCTGAGTCAGTGTGGACATGATCCTTTCTGCCTGGAATCTTGTTTTGCAATCCACCTCCATTCTCCATTTTCAGCTACCTTTTATTTACCTTTCAGGACCTGCCTGAGGCATCTCTTTTGCGGGGAGGCTGCTGTGACTGAATGTCCCCATATTTGTCCTCTGAGTACTACAACAGCACCCTTCCATGCTTTTCTCATGGCTGCTTTCAACTTTCCATCTGCCAATTTTCTTAATGACTTCATTTTATTCATTCATTTATTTATTTATTTAGAGAGCACATGTGTAAGCAGGAGAGGGGCAGAGAGACAAAGAGAATCCCAAGCAGGTTCCATGCTGTCAGTTCGGAGCCCAACATGGGGCTCAATCCCACCAACCCTGAGATCATGACTTAAACTGAAACTGAGTCAGAGGCTTATCACACTGAGCCACCCATGTGCCATTCCATCTGCCTATTTAATTGTCCATTTTCCCACTGGGCTCTGAGTTTTCCCCTAATACAGGGCTTGGCTCCTAAGACTTAATAGGCATGCAATATACATGTGTCCATTTCAGTTGATCTGAAACTGATCAAACTGATCTTTTGTCGATTTCCCCAATAACTGATATCCCTTGAGAAAAAGGTCGTATCAATTGTTCTTTATTTTACAAGTAGGAAAATCTTGCTGAAAGATGCCACTGAAAATAAAAATTCCATTTATATCCTTTTCCTCCCTAAGACTTATAATGAATTCTGTGTTTCGCTCTGACTCAGACTGTCTTCAAACAGTCAAAGAAAGTTTCACTTCCCTTAAAATTCATTTAGCACTAATAGGGTTCTTGTAATTTTCATGACCTTTGAAGGAGATCAGAAATTTGTAGATGTCAAAGAATCTCAGAGGTCCCGAGACTCCTCAAAAGATGATTTCAATATACATGGAAGAGTACGTTGAATTCCTGTTTTTAGCCCCGCAGGCTGTGCCACTGTTAGTAAGAAAGCTGGCAGCATTAAGTAGGGGAGAGAGCAGAATTGTAACAAAGGATTCCATGTGACCTAAACTTTAGGTCTATGGCCTCTCCTCCCAGTTTCACCAAGGTAGAGGAGCCAAAAAGGGTTTGTGAACAGCTTCAAAGAGGAGGACACAAGTAATTTCACAAGCCTCTTAAGGACTGAGAAGTTGAATTCCCTTTGCTGACCTCTGTGTGGATTGGCCAATAGTTCTGAGAAGAAAAATTCTAGTAATTGAGGAATCACAGGGCTAGTTGGAATGTAAACAAATAAGGGCCTAGGGGTGCCTGGGTGGTTCAGTTGGTTAATCGTCTGCCTTTGGCTTTGGTCATGATCTCGTGATTCACTGGTTTGAGACCTGCGTGGGGGTCTGTGCTGACAGCTTGGAATCTGAAGCCTGCTTCAGATCGTGTGTTTCCCTCTCTCTCTGTCCCTACCCTACTCACACTCTGTCTCTCTCTCCTTCAAAAATAAATAAACATTTAAAAATTTTAAAAATTAATAAGGTACTTTGGGTGGGGGGGCAACTGGGTGGCTCCGTTGGTTAAGCGTCCAACTTCGGTTCAGATCATGATCTCACAGTTCATGGATTTGAGCCCCACCTCAGGTTCTGTGCTGACAGCTCAGAGCCTGGAGCCTGCTTTGGATTCTGTGTCTTCCTCTCTCTCTTCCTCTCCCCCACTCATGCTGTCTCTCTCTCTCAAAAATAAACGTTAAAAAAATAAGGTACTTTAGATGCTGAATACCACCGATTCTACCTCATAAAACTTATAAACAAAAAGAAAGCCAGAGAGGGAAAAGGAAAAAGAAAAGAAAAAAAGAAAGGCTTTGGAAATATAGGAAGGTATTTTGTTGCTTAATGTGTTTGCTGCAGCAGGTGACAATCGTGCAGGTTCTGCAAGTGCTTTCATATATATTATCCTATTTTTTTCTTAAGTAATCCTCACCACCACTAAGTGAGGCAAGTATTGCCATTATTTCCATGTAGCTGATGATGAATCTGACCTCAAAGCTCGCAAAGCTAATCTGACAGGACTGAGAACTGAACCTAGGTCTGTCTGCAACCTATGTGTAATTTCTATGACACCTGTAGGTAGTGATTTTATTCAAATCGGCAAGTCAAAAAGATTGATGTGGTCATACGAGGAGAAGGCTACTTGGAAAAGTACTCTCCATTTAAATAAAACTGTTTGTTTATTTATTTAGGGGGACGGGGGAGGACAGAGAGAAAGAGAGAGAGAGAGAGCAAGAGCCCCGAGCAAGCTGCACACTGTCAGTGCAGAGCCCCACAGGGGTTTCAAACCCACTAACCATGAGATCATAATCTGAACTGAAATTAAGAGT
Source organism: Crocuta crocuta (assembly GCF_008692635.1). Taxonomy (NCBI): domain Eukaryota; kingdom Metazoa; phylum Chordata; class Mammalia; order Carnivora; family Hyaenidae; genus Crocuta; species Crocuta crocuta. The sequence goes on along the minus strand of NW_027527551.1, from coordinate 630,744 downwards.
CGGATGCCTAACCGACTCAGCCACCCAGGCACCCCTACATTACTCTCCATTTTAGTATACTTTTTAAAAACGCTATTTAATTATACAAGTAATATGTAAATGTATACTCATCATATAAAGTTCAAAAGTATAGAACTTAAGATCTAACTTCATTTTCTCACCACCTTCCAGGACTAGCTGTGTGGGTAATTTGGAGCTTATTCCTTCAGATTTTTCCCGATGATTTATGTGTATATGGGCGAATATATATGTATGTATATGCACATGTGTATATTGTACATGTATAGTGTGGATTTGTATTTTTAATGTAAAAATAAGATCAAATTACAGATCATTTTTCTGTGACTTGCTGTTTTCACTTAAGAATATGATTTGGCAGTCTTTCTCTACCAGTACATTCTTTTAACTGTTCTTCACACAGTGCCCCATTGTCTGAAATATACAATAGTTTATTTAGCCATTCTGCCCAATGTCAAGATACTTCCTATTATGGGTTGGATTTTGTTTTGTTTGTTCTTGTTTTGTTTTCAAAACAGACATGATCCACTTTGAATTATATTTCCTAATATTATGGCTCTGTCAGAAAGGATTTAGTGAAGATACTCTCTCACATTGCCCCCAAAAAATATTTTGCAGAAAATCTGTGACTTACCTGTGAAATTTCAGGAAGCTGTATGCATAGTAAAGTTTTACAATAATATATCATCTAATAGTTAACATCTAAAACTCTAAAGATGAAAATAAGGAATTCCCTTTGCTGAATAATGCTTTATTTCCTTTTCACAAAGAACAAATATTAATAACCAACTGTTTCTTCTTATTGAGATTATGGACCACATAAAAGATCCGTAGGAAAGCACAGAGCTGAAATGTGGCCCATGTTTATTTTGCAAATATTTGAGACTTAACCCAGTATATTTTATTTCCTGATTTTTAAAAAATTTTTCTAACCTCACTTTTCCCCTTTCTCCTATTTTCTCACTTATATTCATTGTTTTTAATGTATTTCTAGAAATCAACTCAAATTCTTTTCGAATAGGGGAGAGAGTGAACAGATAACTGGATCGATCAACAGATGGAAATTATTGAATGAGTCAAAGGCACCTTTCCTGAGCTACCTCTGTCAAACATTATTTTTTATTATTCGTATAATGTTTAGTTTTGTAATGAATTACTGCCTTTACTATAGTAAATATACCACAGAATCTCCTTTGTACCATATCCTTTTCTGAATTTGGAATGTTGAATTCCTGAATCTATATTTATGGTCCTTACATTTACTATTTTCACTTAAATATATAAAAGCTCTCTGGTAAAAATTAATCTAGTCATTTTTTACATGTTTGACAAAGTCGTTTAAACATTTACTGTTTATAGTGGATTGAGTGGTATCCCCCCTAAAATCCTTGTTCAGAATGTGGCTCAGAAATTCAGAATGGAGCCCTTCTTGGAAATACAGTCTAAGCAGATGTAATTCATTAAGATGAGGTCATATTGGGGGCGCCTGGGTGGCTTAGTCGGTTGAGCGTCCGACTTTCGCTTAGGTCATGATCTCGCGGTTCGTGGGTTCGAGCCCCGCGTCGGGCTCTGTGCTGACTGCCAGCTCAGAGCCTGGAGCCTGTTTCAGAGTCTGTGTCTCCCTCTCTCTCTGACCCTCCCCTGCTCACGCTGTCTCTCTCTCTCCTAGAAATAAATTTTTTAAAAAATATTTAAAAAAGAAAAAGATGAGGTCATATTGGATTGGCATGGGCCCTAAATCCAATGACCAATGTCCTTTAAGAAAAGGAGAGGACAGACATACAGACGTGCAAGGAAGATCATGTGATGACAGAGGCAGAGATTAGAGAAAAGCAACTACAGACAGCAACCATTAGAAGCTGGGAGAGAAGCATGAGCCTCCAGAAGGAACCAACTTTGACAACATTCAAAACTGTGAAAGAATGAATTTCTGTTGTTTTAATCCACACAGTTTGTGGAAATTTAGTTATGGCAGCTCAAGGGAACCAATACAGTGTCCCTCTATATCTTATTAAAGTCATTAAAATATTACCCAATTAAATTTATGTCCAAAGCTCCAAGAGCATCTCAAGAGGTGTATAGTTTCTTTTTCTTAATTTTTTTTAATGTTTTACTTATTTTTGAGAGTCAGATAGAGACAGCGTGAGCAGGGGAGGGTCAGAGAGAGAGGGAGATACAGAATCCGAAGACAGGCTCCAGGCTGTGAGCTAGCTGTCAGCATAGAGCCCGATGCGGGGCTTGAACACACGAACCATGCGATCATGACCTGAGCTGAAGTCCGACACTTAGCTGACTGAGCCACCTAGGTGCCCTGAGGTATATAGTTTCTAACCTGAAAGTAAGGTAATATGAGTGATCAGGGCTTATCATTTCTAACTTGAGAAGTATAATAATATGAATAATCAGATGAAGGACTGCGAGCTCTCACTGATGATTAATAATTAGTTTGAATCTGAAGTTCTAAACTGAAGAAGTAAAGAAAGAATGAGCTGTAAATGCGAGGCCATTGTTACTCATTTCTTATATTTAAGATACAGGTTATTTAATCTTAAAGAAGATTAATTTCTGAAGAATTTTGCTTTCCTACCATCCCATTTTAATTTGTAACCCTAATGGTTATCTAGTATGGTTCAAAAAGCAATGGAAGGGCTCCTGGGTGGCTCAGTTGGTTGAGCGTCCGACTGCAGCTGAGGTCATGATCTCACAGTTTGTGAGTTCGAGCCCCACCTTGGGCTCTGTGGGGATAGCTCAGAGCCTGGAGCCTCCTTCAGATTCTGTGTCTCCCCTCTCTCTGCCCCTCCCATGCTTATGCTGTCTCTGTCTCTCAATAATAAATAAAAATGTAAACAAAACAAAACAAAAAGCAATGGGAAAGCTGTGGAAGGAGCCTGTGGGCTTGTGAATCTATAATCATATATTGTTTGACATTTGAAATGCTGACTTATGATGTAAGGATAAATATACTGTTTTAAGCAGCAGTTATAAAAACATTGAATTGATTCTGCCACTCAGTCCTTTAAAAACTCAGCAAAATGGGGCGCCTGGGTGGCTCATTCTGTTGGGCGTCCGACTTTGGCTCAGGTCATGATCTCAAGGTTTGTGGGTTCAAGCCCCGCATCAGGCTCTGTGCTGACAGCTAGCTCAGAGCCTGGAGCCTGTTTCGGATTCTGTGTCTCCCTCTCTCTCTGACCCTCCCCTGCTCATGCTATCTCTCTCTCAGAAATAAATAAAACATTTAAAAAAATTAAAACAATTAAAACCTCAGCAAATTACTGAGAGTTGCATTAGTGGAAATCCCTACTGAAACATAACTTCTTTTTTCTCTCCTTTCTCACTTCTTAAATGAGAATCAGAATAAACTACAAATATACAAGATACTAATCTAAATCTTAGTAAAACTTATGATTATCAATTACTTATTGTTTAAGGTAATTAATATGAATTATATACTATACTTATGTACTATGTATGAATTATATACTATATACTTTGTGAATAAATAAATGTGTACTTTCGGTTTACCACTGGGGTAAGATAGGAAAAACTCCTGGAGCACAAAACTCATCAAATGCATCCATGGTGGATGCATAATGCGGACCTCACAATAGGTTATAGTCTAACTCACTTTTCTATAATGAAAGGGCAGGGATATAGCCAAATCTTTTTCAGATGTAAACAAGCTGAGGATTTCGTGGTTGCCTCCATAAAGAATGCATCAATATTGTATTGATCTGCAATCTGTTTCATTTGAATATACACCTTCAATGCCATTGACCTTTATTTCCAGAAGGAATATAAAAAAATTGAGGGGCACCTGGGTGGTTCAGTTGGTTGAGTGCCCTACTTCAGCTCAGGTCATTACCTCGCAGTTCCCGAGCTCAAGCCCCACATTGGGCTCGCTGCTGTCAGTGCAGAGCCCACTTTGGATTCTCTGTCCCCCTCTCTCTGCCCTTGCACTGCTTGTACTCTCTCTCTCTCTCACTCTCAAACAATAAATAGACATTAAAAAAATGTTATGGGGTTTTGGTAGGTACAATTTTGTGGGCAGACCTCTTACAAATCTTTAAGTAAATGCATTTGATAATTCTACATTTTAAGTGTGAATTCAATTAACACAAAAAGAAACCATCGGCAAAATATCAGTTGATTTTAACCAATAAATATTTGTTGAATGAATAACTAGAAGGATGAATGACTTTATTCATTGTGTATCCTATGTTATTTCTGCTCACATAGCTACATTTTTATTGTAATTTGGCTTCCTCTATTGATCTGTCTTTAGGGAAAGAATGACTCCTGCGGTCATTCTGCATTACAACTATATTCCTTATAGAAGCTAAAAAGGTGGCATTCTGGGTTTATTTAAAGATACCACTAGACTGGGAATGCTTCACTGTAGGGCCTAGCTAGTACCTGGAACTTAGCACATATTTAATATATATTCAATGAATGTTCCCTAGGTTATCATTCCATTTAACCTGTGCCCCCCAAAAAGACACCGTCTGTCATGGTCTGAATGTGCACCCTCCAAAATTCACGTGTTGAAATCCTAATCCCCAAAGTGATGAGGTTAGGAGGTGGGCCCTTATAAAAGAAGCCTCACAGAGCTCCCTCGCTCCTTCCGACATATGGAGACCCAATGAAAAGACGACTGTCTATGAACCATGAAGATCTTACCACACACCACACTTGCCAGCACCATGATCTTGAACTTGCCAGCCTCCAGAATTGTGAGAAATAAATGTTTATTGTTGAAAAGCTATCCAGTTTATGGTATTTTGTTTTAGCAGCATGAACAGGTTAAGACATTCAAACTGGATAAATAGTAATCCTACAAATAAAAAGTATAATAAAAATTTTAATGTAGTGAATGGCTTATCAAATAGGAGATTGAGCAAATTAGGGGTATGGCTATATAATCACCCCCTTTCCTCATTCTAAATTTTCCATCACATACCTTGGACAAAGTTATTTCAAGTATGGGTATGGGTTATTGGCTCAGAATAAATGGCATGGCATAAAGCTACCCTCAATATTTTTATACAGGTGAAAATGGATTAAAATGAACAACAGGGAAACCTTAAAGAGAGAAGAAAGGGGAAAGGGGTAAAAAATTGCACCATGTAACTTTCAAGAGATGGGGAGGGGAAGGTGGATGTTGTTGCTTGATAGCCCCAGTCATATATATCTAATGGGGAAGAGAAGATGGCAGGATGTGCAGATGAACTGCCTCAGTCTTTAATAGTACAAACCACCTGGCTTTGCCTCTTTTTTCTCTTCCATGCCCACAAAAACTCCCTCAGGCTTAGTGCCACATCCACCTGGTTATTGCAGCAGCCTACTTACACAAATACCAGAAGTCTGAATCAATCACACGTATTTGGGTTACCTGTAGGAGGCTTGGTCTTGGGTAATGATTAAAATATAATATAATGCTTTACGTACAACCATGAATGTTCAGATACTGCTGTGTCAACTGCATACGAAAGTGATGTAGAGTAGTGATAAGGTGCCACCTGACACCTTTGCCAACAGGTGGGGACTGCACAGAGGAAACCTTCCCCTTCTTGTCAGGGTATTATGACCTAAAAAGATGCTCTAAAGAACAAAAGTAGAAGAGTAGTAGCAGGAAGAATCAGATAAAAGGATGATTTATTTTAAGCAGAAAAGAAAGTTGAGAAGAGCAACTTCAAGACCTTTGCTAAGGAATAGCAGGGAAATAAACGCATACAGTCCCATGAAATTAGAAATTATATTTTCAGGTATCTTTTACTCACTGTCAGTCTGGGGCCAGCTACATGGGTCTGTCCTTCTAGTTCCAGCTTACTTCCAAGAGGCAGAAGCAATCTCAACTCCCCAAAATACTGAATACATCTCCCTTCACCAAAGTCTAAACCAAGATAACAAAATCAGAAAAGAATATGGGATTCCCTTCTCCTGTCAACTGGATTGTGGGGGTTTCTTGTTCCATCATCTTTGAGGATCAAGAGCTTCTTAAGGCTACTTAAAAGATGGTGGCCTTACACAATGGATCAGAAGAGGATAATCTTTTCAGTATAACCTAATAAGCACAACATTTAAACAATAGAAATATTCATTTAATATAAGGTAGAGAGTAATTTTTTTACAGAGGATAATAATCATTAATAGGAATTGTGTGGTCCTAATGAGTCAACGTTTGGCTAAAATAATCAGAAGTTATAGTGGTAACCTGTGCTCCATCAAGAAACCTAAAGAAATAGTCATATTTTAAGTGTTATATCTCTTATTTTGAATCTGTTTCATGGCACTCATCACACTCTACGATAATGTTTCTGTTTATTTGCCTGTATCCCCCACTAGACTGTAAGGTCCTTAAAGAAGGAACTGTGTCTCTCCCATTTTCTTTTGTATTGACACCCAGCAAAGAGGTGGCTATCAAAGCACTGTATAATAAATACTTTCATGGTAGCAAACAGAGAAAAGTTCATTAACTAAACTTCATATTCTGCATGTTTTCATAGAAAGATGAGAAGAAACTGAAAAGCAAGTACTCAGAAAGCAGTATAAATGGAGATGAGGGTTCTGATCAGGGCTGCAGTGTCCAGTCGGACAGGTTGTTTGCTACATAAAATTATCATTTGGGCAATGGCGCAAATTGGAGCAAAACATACCATGCTCTGCCCTTCAAGCTATGAACTGCAACATTGTTCTGTATCTTATATTGCACACAGGAAGCAATGTCCTTTTGAATTCATCTAACACTGTACAAACTAGAGACCATCCTGCTTTAAATTATGACTTAATCGCTAACAGGTGAGATCACAAGGCAAGAAAAACTGCCCCAGGAATCTGATTCCTCCACAAAAGGAGTAAAAGAAACCGTGAAGACTATCTGGTCATGAATTGAGAACACTGAGGTTGGAGATGGTTTTTCTCTGGATTCTCAACATAGCACCCTATGTGCTTATAAAATTAAACTTTTTTGTCGTATAAGATAACTGTATAGGGAGCTTCAGCCTTCAGCCTGATCCCAGAAAGTGAGCTGCAGAATCAGAGATGCATAAAGAACAGGAAGAAACCGTGAAGACCATCGAATTCCGTTGCTGGAAGACACTTTAGAGATCATCTGTGTCAATTATCACTTCATTTTACAGATGAGGAAACCAAAACGATCAAGGAGATGAAGTGACTTGCCTGTTAGTTAGTAAAACTAAGTCTAGAACCTAGTGTTTTCTGGCTTTCAATATAATAATCTATCACAACCGGTTGCACTTGCCATCATTATAGTCAACATTGACTATGCAACCCACTGTGTGGGAGAGGTTGAGACATATGGACTTGGTCTCCATCAATGGCCTTACAATGAGGTTGAGAAAACAGGAAACAAGTATTGAAAAATAAACAATAATATGAGGTGGCCTCTGAAGGAAGGTTTAGACTCGGTTTCCGAGTGGGAATGGTGATGTCAACACTAGGGATGGCACGTATGCGGTGGAGTGCCTTTGTGTGGGCCTACAGCTCTGGAGGAACCAAAGCTAGGTGACGGAGAAGATTCAAAGGAGGACCTAAGATCACAAAAGCAATGTCAGGAGAACCCAACTTCCATGGGCCCTCTTTGTAGCTTAAGCCTTTGGGCTCATGACTCAGATTGCAAGGATGAGTGGGGTTAAAGCCTCTCTTCATTTGGGCTCTGACACCCAGAGATGCGGGAGCCGAGGCAGGTGTGCAGGGAGAAGAGAGGGGAGGCGTAAGAGAATTGAGAAATCCTAAGAGTTGCAGGTGTCCTGGGCTGACCCCGCTACTGCAGGCCAGAGGTGAAAGCGGTAAGGCTCCTGCCAGGCGCCCGCGGTCAAGGGGCTTCCGCGGCGGCGCGCGCCGCCCTGGGGGCGGGGCCGGCGCTAAGCACCGCCCACGNCGCCCGGCCTGGCGGCGCGGCCGCCCGGCACCGCTACGAGGTGGTGACGGAGCTGGGCCCGGAGGAGGTTCGCTGGTTCTACAAGGAGGACAAGAAGACCTGGAAGCCCTTCATCGGCTACGACTCGCTCCGCATCGAGCTCGCCTTCCGAACGCTGCTGCAGGCCACGGGGGGCCGGCCCCGGGCCGGGGACCCGGACGGCGACCATGTGTGCGGCCCAGCCTCCAGCTCCGGGGAGGACGAGGATGAGGACCGCGTCTGCGGCTTCTGCCCGCGCGGCGCTGGGCACGAGCCCGAGATGGAGGAGCTGGTGAACATCGAGCCGGTGTGTGTGCGGGGCGGCCTCTACGAGGTGGATGTGACCCAAGGAGAGTGCTACCCGGTGTACTGGAACCGTGAGTAGCCGGCCGGGGGCGGGAGCGGGACGGGTTGCCTCTGCGGGGGCCGGGGAGCACCCGGGTGGGTTCGGGACTTGACCGCCGCGGAGAGGGAGGCGCTTGAGGCCTGGCGTTTGGTAGGAGCAGGATGGAGATTAGACCCGCAGCGCCGGCAGGTGAAGGGTGAATGAGCAGATGGCAAAATCCAAGCCGCCTGGGGTCGGTTAGTAGAAGATACTGCCAGGATAGCGCTTCCTGGGTGAGCTGGGTGCTGCTGCCATCCTTTGGAGGTGATCCAGGGACGGGTGCCCAGCCCGAAGGTTTAATTTCGTGATCCTACCTGAGCTTTGTCCACCTGGGGATCTGATTCAGCCTTATTTACTCTGAACTGCCTATGATTTAAAGCAGCCTGTTCTCTGAAGTGGGAGTGCTTGAGATGATCTGCATGAGAATCAACAGTTAAGTTATGGACTCGGGAAAAGAACGTTAATCCCAGGCGGGAAGGGAAAGGAGAAAGGGAAAGGTTTCCACCGGGTGCGTTCGGGAGAAGTGAAAAGCAGTGCTGGCAAAATGGGTCCGCTCGCCCTCTATGGAATACTCGTTTTTGTCTCTTAGGTTCTTGTTTACATATTGTCAGTTTGCTTCTTAACCTTGAAAAGTGACGAGGCCTATGCCTTGGTTTCCTCATTTGTAAAATAGGGATACTTGTATCTACCTCGTCCAGTTGTGGAGATTAAGTGAAATAATGTACCTCACTGGCTGGAAACTGCTTGGCACACATGTGTGATATAAGTTAACAGTTCTTCAATTAGATAACACGTTTAAGTTTGTAATTAAGTTAGATTAAAAGCAAATGTTAAATGTGTAATATATGTATTCTGCTCTAATAATTTGTAATATATAAGTTTAGTTTTATGGGCCTTAACTCAGATGTCTTCATTGACTGTCACTGGCCTTAGGTCTTCCATATATTTAATAATATTCTGTCTTGTATTAATATATATTGGTGATTTAGCTTCCTTTCTGTATTTTTAGCAGTTTATGGTCAGAGTTCACCTTTACCTTCATACTCTCATTGAGCCTCGTGCAGTAGATATTTAATAAATAGGTATTTATTGCATGGGTGATTCTGCCAATGTTAAAACATTCATATATTAAACATGAGTCACTAAGATAGCAATTACAGTGTGTATCAAATCACAAAATAAAATAAGCATAGCAGAAAATTAAATTTCTCACTACACTTTAGGGTGACATTGAAGGCATTTGTTAACATTTTCACAACGCCGATTCATTTGGTATTTGTCACATCACTCCCTTTAATTACAAACTCACCAAGGATGGGGTATGCTTATGTTCACTCATTCATTTTCATTCATTCAGCTCTTTATTTCTTGCCAAGTATTTGTGTGCGCTTAATACAGTAGTCTTGTGAAGGCATTAGGAAAGGTGGAAAAAAGGACAATCCTTACCCTTCAAGAGTTTTCCACTTAGTCTTTTCAAATGCCCTAGACATCACTATAGACTTTTTCCCCTCTGAATATAGAAGAACAGGAGTTAGTGGAGCCAGAAAGTTGGATAAAATACAGGGCATCCTTGGAGAGGAGTCTGGAGACCAGAGGATGAATGAATCCTACCCTTAAATTGGCTAAAGTATATTCGCCTAGAATGTTGTGTGCTCTTTTCGTTTATGATAAAATTGTTAATGCTTGCATAGTGCTTTACTGTTTATAAAGTGATTTTTCATATTTCATAGAGGTATCAAATTAGTGCTAACATTCTCTTTATGAAGAAACGGGCTCAGTGAAATTAATGAACTTGCCCAAGGTTACTCAGCTAGAAGTGATGAAGCATTTTAGAGTCTAGTTGAGGAATAAGTGTGATGTCCAAAGAGCATCTGACCCACCCACCACCCAAGGGTAAGGGTATCAGGAAAGCTTCCCAGATCATGTAAGACTGATTACTAAAGGATGAATTTAATTAAGCAAAAAAAAAAAAAAAAAAAAGGAAATATGCAGGGAAAGGTTTTCCAGCCAGATGGGATAACATGCAGGGACACAGAAGCATGAAACTACATGGCATTTGAGGAAATTAGGGCTGCACCTGCAGTGGTCAAGACACATACGGTAGGCTTGGGATTTGACTATCACAGATGCAGGTGTTTGGTCAAGGACAGACAGAGGTTGTGAAGGGAGGACCTGTCTTTGAACAGTACATTTGGGAGAGTAACTAGGAACGGAACAAGAGTAGATATGAAATGCTAAGGACATTGAACTTCAGCCTGTGAGTACTAAGAAATGAAACCATTGAAAGTTCTCTATTACTTAGATGATTAATTCAAAGGTTAAGTGGAAGAGTTGGGAAATATCATTAGAATGGTCTTGTCATAAGTTGAGAGAGAGTGAGGGCTTACAGAAATTAACCTGAAGGGAAATGTGGACTTAGTCTTCTCACATCTTCTTTTCAAAAGCAGATAGCCAATAGACCACTAATAGCTTATAAATTAATCTGTGTTAAGTAGCAGGACAGTAACACCTATTTTGACTCCATTTTAGCATTTTCTGAATAGCCTTCTGTGATATACAATCCTGTGGGTGTCCTAGGCCTTCCTTATGAGCTACAATGAAAACACAATAGTGCTTTTTGTCCATGATTTACCACTTCCCACAAAAATCCCATTTCACTTTACTCTAATTGGTTCTTTAGGTCTCTGTATTGTGTAAATTTTCACACTTCTTCTGAGGGTTCAGTCCCATATGGTCTCTCCAGCTTTTACAGCTTTCGACTTTCTTCTCATTTTACTTTTTTTAAACCTTTCTGGAAACTTTCTGAATGGTGGCAATGAAAGTTTAAAAAGAAAAAAACCAACAACAAGTCCTGGGGCACCTGGGTGGCTCAGTTGGTTAAACGTCCTGCTTTGGCTCAGGTCATGATCTCACGGTTCCTGACTTTGAGCTCTACCTCAGGCTCTCTGCCGTCAGCGCGGAGCCTGCTTTAGATCCTCTGCCCCCCTCTCTCTCTGTCTCTTTCCTACTCACAGTCTCTCTTTCTTTCTCTCAAAAATAAATAAACATTAAAAAAATTAAAATGAGAAAAAAAAACTTCAAACATTTCCTATAAAGTGGTAGTAGGATTCCAGTGCTGGTTTAAGCTTTTGTGACCTAATTGAGCCCACTATACCTAGGTGTCAAGGCCAATAAGTTCATTATGCCTAGTTTAAAAGAAATATTTCATTTATATTTGCTCTTCCTTTAAACTCTTACTAGCAGAGGGTGCCTGGGTGACTCAGTCAGTTAAGCGGCCGACATTGGCTCAGGTCATGATCTCACGGTTTGTGAGTTTGAGCACCAGGTTGGGCTCTGCACTGACAGCTCAGAGCTCGGAGCCTGCTTCAGAGTCTGTGTCTCCTTCTCTCTCTGCCCCTCCCCTGCTCATGCTCTGTCTCGCTCTGTCTCTCTCTCTCAAAAGTAAATAAATAAATGTTAAAAATTTTTTTAAATAAAATAAAAGTAAACTCCTAGTAGCAAATAAAATCTGAACCAATTTTGGGTACATGAATCGGAAGGGGAATAGAATTTGTCTTCTATAGATAGGAAATCGGTATTATTACATATGAAAAAAGTGTTACCTATAACACTGTAATTTATTTTCATTTTTTGTCTGTTTAGGTATTTTTCTTACTGCCTATAGACATTTTACATAAAAATTGAGTATTGCTGAGTAATGGCTAAGTGAATTCCCTTGTTCCCCTTCTTCCTAAGCTACTTGTAGCCATTTCATAGGCTTGTTCTGAAAATTATTGTATATAACATGCCTGGAACAATGGTTGGCACAAAGTACTGGGTTTAACTATAACTATGTGGAGCTCAGAAAACAATAATCCTTCTTGTAGAAATTCACATGAAAGTTAATAAGGCTGACCAGTGCAAAATTGTCGAGTACCCAGAGTTGGTTGTTACTGGCCTTTACCTCATCACAGGTGAAAGAATGTTTGTATACAATATTAGCAAGAAAGTGGCCCAAGCATTTAGTAATTGTGGTGGAAAGGCATATGGAGCATTATGGTGATACTTAATGAGTTTAGAATAGTCTCAAAGCAATTCTTATGGCAGTGATGTGTGCATTATGCACGAAGGAGTATGTAATTTCCATTTATTGACTAAAGTTATTTATTTGACCAAATATCTATATGCATGTGTAGTTTCTTCCCCCTCCCCCACTTTCTGGTCTACTTGAGGTCTACTTGCATTATTATAATTTTAAAACATTTTTAAACACTTTAGAAATTAACCAGACTTCATGATATATGGAAGAAAAAATAGTACTTCCACCAAAATGAGGTAGAAAAATAAGGCTCTTTTTGCAAGTACGCAAATTAAATGGTGCTTATTAACTTGACATGACTGTAACCGTCTCTTTGGTCTTTGTCATTTAAGGGTTAGTAATCGTAATAATTAATAATCCTTTCAGGCACAGGGCATCATGAGAAAGTAATGGAGTCCACCGTAGTAGAAGGCATTCTTTCTTGATCAGTTTCTGCCTCCGGTAAAGCAGAACTATAGGGAGTAGAGACCCGGGATTGACATGCCTGACTCTGAAGAAGTGTTATTTGTCTTTTCTATTTCTTTTTACCTGCATTGTCGCCCACTAGCCCAGTCTGGAAAGCAGTCTTGGGCTGTATTGGAACTCTAGCTGCTTGGGTTTGCAGAATCCTGGCAGAACTTTTCTGACAACCCTGCTCTAGATCAAGTCTGCTTTAGACTGCATTTTTCAGTGACCTCCTGAAAGAGCACAAAGATAAGAATGACACTGAGCGATCTGTATGGAGGGTAGGACTTGGCACAACCACCAAGAGACTCAGGACTTTTGTTTTCCTTTACCTTGTTCCATTACTTTAAAACTGATCTAGTATCAGTATTGATCCACATTGTTTGTATGTGGTGTGAATGTAATCATGTTGTACAGGTGCTTTATATAGATGTTCAGAGTTATTGGTGTGTCTTTCTTTACTCCATATGTCACACCCCCCTTTTTTCCTTCTTTACAATTTTTTTCATAAAAGAGACCTTTTGTACTGCTCCTTCTTCCAAATCTTATTTCCTGGGTCTTTTATCTCCACATCACACTCTATAGTTTCTGCTTTGCTAAGATCTTTGATGTCTGGAACCCTAGGAGTGATCCTTTTCTGATTGGGGGTGGGGGGAAGGCTAGATGTACTGGTCATGGAATCCTCATAAAATTATGGACACTGGGTGAAGACAGTAGGGGCATAGAAGGGAGAAAGGGAAATGGGGAATGCACTCACAGGAAGCCTAAGATGATTATTGGCAGAAGAGCTGGGGAGGTAAACAGTTCTAGAATATCTGATTGTTGGGGAATCTAATCTAAGTCCTTTATCTTTTCATGAGTGTGATAAAATTTAAACTATGTTATCAAGAAAAGCTTCATCACTGATACAGGGTATAGATGCTAATTTCATTTTTTTGTTGTTGTTGCCACAGTACATTTCTAAAAGCTCAGTTAAAAACCGAACAAGGAAAAACATTATTTTTTAGAGCCAGTATATATAACTTACAGTTCTACTCTTTTGTGTCTGCTTTGGTAAAGGAAATTATGCCCACAAAAGATGTTGAATCATTGACAAATTAGTGGATTAATGGTATGAAAGGCATAATATAGATACTTTTTGGTACTCCTGGATTAGGGAAGGGGAGTCCCCTAAGATGGTGAAAAGATTAGGAGACAAGTGAGATTCAAGATTGTGAAAACCTCTACCCATGGTTTACTATCAAGACTGCCTGAGGGTGCCTGGGTGGCTTAGTCAGTTAAGTGGCCACCTTCAGCTCAGGTCATGATCTTGCAGTTTGTGGGTTCAAGCCCCATATCAGGCTCTGTGCTGACAGCTCAGAGCCTGGAGCCTGCTTCAGATTCTGTGTTTCCCTCTCTCTCTGACCCTCCCCCGCTCATACTCTGTCTCTCTGTCTCTCTCTCAAAAATAAACAAACATTTTTTTAAAAATTTAATAAAAAGACTGCCTGTGCCAGAGAACTAAAGAAAAATGGTGGAAGTATTGATATGATCATATGATCATATAAAAGTAATTCTATTTTATGTACTGGTTTCTAATTTTATCAGATTGCCATACAAGAATAAATTATATACTCATTAATATTTATTCTAATGTCTTATTACATTAAGCAATATCTAGATGATCTTTATATTCATTGTATGTGTAAATAAAAATCTGTTGAATGACTTTTGGGGCCAGGCCAACCTATGGAAATTACATTGTTATTGGTACTTTTGTACCCCAAGACTTCAGGTATCTTGAAATCTTAGACAAATGTAAATTACATCTGAACGGAGATCTTTTCCAAATCGTTGAGAGTTAAGCATTTATTTACTAAAGTGTAATTTTAACTATATGAATGGAAATCTCTCTCAAATATTACTAATTCACCTTTTGGCCACTTCTTAGTGAACCGTCATTGTGAAAACTGATGTAGGATAGCCCTTGAGACACATGATATGGGACAAAGAACTGGATTAACTCTGCCAAATATACATCTTCTATGTCATATGCCATGGGAGGTACTGCTCAGTAACTTTAGGTGATGCACAGGGAGCAGAGTTGGAATTACTAGTAAGCCTTCATATTACTATTTATTACAAATGATCAGCTTTCAGTGAGTATTTTATTGACTGAATACATTATTTTCTTTGCATTCTGTAGAATTGCTTCTAGATAGACCCAGGGTTTCCCCTGTCCACCTGATTCACCCATCTAGACCTTCACTAAGGCTGTGGTATGTTTTAGCATTAAGTACCCCCAAGTTTGTTTATGCTTTAGAGAACAAAGTCTTGGGGTTCCTGGGTGGCTCAGTCAGTCAAACAGCCCTGAGTCTTGATTTCGGCCCAGTTCATGATCTCACAGTGGCGAGATCTCAACACGTGGAGACTGCTTAAGTGTCTCCCTCTCCCTCCCCTGCCCCTCCCCTGCATGTGCCCATGTGTGTGCACTCTCTCTCTTCCTCTCAAAAAAAAGGAAGAAAGAACAAGAAAACAAAAACGGTCTTGCTGTGAATCAAAAGACAGTCATTGAAATGAGAGAGTCAATTGAAGACCACCCAAATTAAAGAAAGCACAATATGGCTGTTCAAGCATTTTTAATGGCACTCACTCTACCATCCTGGCTGTCCACTGCTGAAATGAACCATCAGTAAATGGTTAGCACTAAATGAGGCAGGTGTTTATGTCTGTAAGGTTTATGAACAGATGCTGGTCTTTGCTTGACATTTTCATTGTATAGCTAACCACTCTTACTCTTCGTATATGAGATTAGCACTACTACCCCTGATTCTGCTCTGTCTTTCACTACAAAAAATTGGGACCTTATATTTTAGGATATCTTTCTGGATATGGTATATTTTTATTTTTAACCTGTTTGCTATTTAGCCTGTTATTTTGTGTAAGCAACATCATGTATTACACTTTTTTTGGTGGGCGAGAAAGGCGTTACTGTCCTTCACTATAACAACTGTTCCTGATCCTGGAATACGGATTGCATTGTTTGGAATTCTAATTGCCTGACAGGATTCTGTCTTTCATGGACAGACCTAGAACCCATCAAACTGTAGGATAGGTCCCACATTAAGGGTGGACCTGGTTTACAACATTTGTTTTCAAATCAGCTTTTCTGTACCTCAGCTCATCAGTTTTATCTGTCACTTCATTTCAGTTCTTACAAGTTTTTCTAGAGAGGTAGCATTGTGTCTTGTTTATGAATGTAAGTGACCCCTGGAGTCACCTGCCTGGGTCAGAATCCCAGCTCTGCCATATACTGTCTGCATATGGGCAACTTAAATTCTCTGTGCCTCAGTTCCTTCTGTAAATTGTGGATAATAGCATCTCCCTCTTAGGATTATTGGAGTAAATGTGTTAAAATATTCGAAGATCTTGAAACATCTCATGATAGACGGTAAATTCTATGTAACAGTGTTATTCTCCATTTTTCTGCCGCCTCTGTCCTTTCAAATTTACAACCAACCTGACATTCTGGCTTTCAACTCTCCTATTTCAATTTGTAGTCTCTTTCATGACATAGCCTTTTCTTTGGCCTTGACTCTTGGTAATAGTCTCTGAATTAGGCACAGTCCTAGACCCCTTGTGAACTGTCACTTGCTCCTGTGAGAAACTGTGACTGATTTTTGCCCAGTCTTTCAGGCCCCAGAACGAGCTGTGCTGTCTTGAGCTTTCCTGGTTTGTGCATCAGAGGTGTGCATGGTCCTCTTACAAATCTACTGATTGGGGGAAAGGAAGAATTCCTTCACATGAACGTATTCTAACTTTTTGAGCATTGACTTTCTTGGTGTGCGGATCCTGTCACCAGCTGTGGGAGGTACTGACTTCATCCCCAAAGCTCATCTGGAACATCTCTACCAGCTACCAGGATTTTTAATACAATAGAGAAGTTGACAGCTTTCTAAAAGACTGCTCAGTTTTTGGTGAGCCAGTAGTGTTCTTGGTCTTTTGCCATGTTGGCAAGAAAGAAATGGCCCATAATTCCTTTCATAGTGGAGACCTCAATATGAAAACTTTGAAGGAATCGATTCCTCTTAATTGACCTGCCGCTGAGCCAGGAGTGGTAGGAATGGCAGCTAGGTTCTGGCACCAAGAGTAAGATCTAGCTTCAGATGTGAATCTGCCTTTAAGCCCAGGGATCTGAAGCAGCCATCCCTTACCAGCATTAGCAAGAAAAGCTGAGTAGGCTCAGAAAACAGATCTTTGTTGCCAGTTTCCCTCAGTTTGAATCCTTGATTTGTCATAGCCATATGACTTTAGGCAAGTTATAATCTCTTCGTGGCTCAGTTTCTCTTGTGTAAATGGAGATGATAATTCCTGCTTTGCAGGGTTAAAGAGTCTGTTAAAATACACATATACAGAGTACTTAGCATAGTACCTGGTTCCATATGTGTTAGCTGTTATATTTAAGCCATGCTGATATATTGGCTCTTCAACTAAAAACCTAGCTTCTGGAAATTAAAAAGTGTGTGGTTGGCCTATTTTATTTGTGAAAAAGAAGAAGGGGAATATATGGCTGGGCCAAAATTATTTCAGCCTTAAATGTGATGACCATATACACACATAACACATGTATACACACATAGTCCCTCTCCCCTGGCCCCTCCTCACCATTTTCTATAGATACATCTCTGTGATCATTTTAAACATTTTAAATCCCTTGCCTATGTAATGACATCCTATCTTAGATCAGTACTTTGCAGATTTCACTGAGCCTAACAGTCCCTGGGAAGATTATTAAAAACGTAGATATAGATTAGGAGCACCAGGGTGGCTCAGTCAGTTGAGCATCTGACTTCAGCTCAGTTCACGATCTTTCAGTTTGTGAGTTTGAGCCTCACATTGGGCTTGCTGCTGTCAGCTCAGAGCCTGCTTCAGATACTCTGTCTCCGTCTCTCTCTGCCCCTCCCCTGCTCCCATTCTCTCTAAAGAAAAAAAAAATTAATTTTTTTAAAGATGTAGATTTTTAGATCTCATCCTTGGAGATTAGAGTCAAGAGATCCTGTTTAATAGGTACCTCAGGTAATTATGATTGCAGGGGGTCTATAGACCTCTCATTGTTAACTCTGTCAATTCATTAACTCTTTCAGTCTAAATGACTGTCAAATGCCTCATCTTAGGTTGTCTTCATTTTCAATCAGAAAATAACTGGTTCAGCCAGTCCAGGGTTGAATTTTAGGTGGTTCAAGAGGAACCAGCCTTCGACCCACAAGTTGGTATCATTATTTCATCTTTGTTTTTCTTTTACCTATTTCTGCTGTACCCTTCCAATTTAAAACTTGTATGTTTATATGGATTTTCTGTAAACTCATTCTGTCAATTATTGAGGAGGATGAAGTCCTCAACTATAATTATGGATTTATTTATTCTTTTAGTTCTTTTGGTTTTGGTTCCTTATATTTTAAAGCTCTATTATTAGATGCATACACATTGAGGATTGTTGTATCCTTCTGATGAAATAAAGCCGTGATTATTTCGAAATGTCCCCCTTTATCTCTGGTTTCTTTCTTATATTGGTGTCCACTTTGAAACTAATTTAGACATTCTCAACTTTCTTTTGATTTAGTATTCGCATAATACGTCTTATTCTTTTACTTTTAAACCTGCATGTGTTTTTGCAGATCTTAGACATTGCTTTTTAAACCCTATTCTGACAAGTGATAACTTTTATTTGGTGTTTTAGGCCATTTTTATTTAACATGATTAATGTTTAAATTTGAGTTTAAATTGACCATCTTGCTAGTGTTTTACTATTCATCCCATTTATTCTTTGTTCCTTTCTTCTTTTTCCTGCCTTCTTTTGGATTATTTGTTATGATTCCCTTTTACTGATACCTGTTTCATATTTTTCCTGGTTGGTGTTCTGTGACATTTTTGGATTACAGTTACATGTGTATTAGATCATTTGGTATTGTACCACAGCTCTTGGATGCTCTATTCTGTTTTTTAACTCTTCCACCACTTTTGTGTGTGTGTGTTTCAGTTTGGGTAATTTCTATTGACTTCAGGTTCACTGATTCTTTCCTCAGCTATGTTGAGTCTACTGATGAACCCATCAAAAGCAGTCTTTATCTCTCTTCCTGTGTTTTTAATTTCTACCATTTTTTATTCTTGTAGTTTCCATCTCTGTGCAAATTGTCCATCTGATTATTGAAACTGCCCACCTTTCCCATGAGAGCCTTTAGCATATTAATCGTGGTTATTTTAAATTCTCTAATATTAAATTCCAACATCTGGAACATCTCTAATCCAATTCTGTTGTTTTCATCCATTGATGGTATGTTTCTTGCTTTTTTATGTCTCAACTTTTTATTGAAAGCTGGACATCTTGTGTAGGACAGTAGAGTAATTAGCCGAGAAATAGTTAATACCTTATCTTTTGCTCAGCCTTTAGTATGAGAGGTTGATCAATCTAGTTGGGAGTTAAGCTGAGTTTGGGTTTTGTTACTATAGCTGTTATCATCAGGGCACCACAGGCTTCAAAGCCCCCTGGCATTACCTTGTATTTAGGGTGAGGGCTGGTTTGCCACAGTTTTTCTCCATGCTGTTTCCCTCCCCCAGCAGTAGATGAAATGCGTGCTCTATTGGTGATGATGCTGGGAGACTAGAGAGGGGACAGTCCACTTATTAGCGTGCTTCCACTTACCCTCACAACTGTTTTTGCTGTTGTTACACATTTTACTCCTGCATATATTATAAAGCCCCAAATATTTTTGCTTTAAGAGGTCAATTTTTAAGAGATTTCTTTAAATGAAAAAAAAGTCTTATATTTATCATTTCTGTTGTTCTTCATTCCTTCATGGAAATTCTGTTTGAAGACCTTCCTCTACCTTTTCTCTTAGTGCAGATCTGTTGATGATAAATTCTTCTTGTTTTTGTCTTTAAAAGTCTTTATTTCTTCCTCATTTTTGACAGATATTTTTGCTGGATATAGAATCCCAGGTTGACATTCTTTCCCCCTTCAGAACTTAAACATGTCACTTCATTGTCTTTCACTTGTATTTTTTTTTAAGTTATTATTTATTTATTTTGAGAGACAGAGCACATACAAGTGGGGGAGGGGCAGAGAGAAAGGAAGAATCTCAAGCAGGATCCAGCTGTCAGCGCAGAGCCCATGTAGGGAATCAGTTCACAAACAGATCATGACCTGAGCCGAAATCAAGAGTCAGATGCTTAACCAACTGAGCCACCCAGGCTCCCCTCATTTGTATATTTTCTGATGAGAAAATCCTCTTACTTTTTCTTCTAGATGTCATCTTTTTTTTCTAGCAGCTTTTCTATCCCCAATTTGATTATGTGTCTTGGTGTGGCTTTCTTCATATTTCTTCTGCATAGGATTTTTTCAGGTTCTACGAACTGTGGGTTTATAGTTTTCATCAGATTTGGAAAATATTTACCTATATCTTCCATGCCCTTCCTCCTCATGTTCATGTTTTCCTCTACCTTCTTGAATTTGGAGAGTGTAATGGCATTGTTAGGCTGTTAATTTTGCCATCTGTGTTGTTTCTGGATCTGTTGCTATCCATTGACTTTTCTCTTGGTTATGGGTTAGATTTTTGTACTGCTTCGAACATTGTTGTTGGTGTTTTGTTTTTTTGGTTTTTTTGGTTTTTTTGGATGCCAGATACTGTAAATTTTCCATTGTGGGCTGGATTTTGTAGAATTTCTTTAATATTGTTGGGCTTTGCTCTAATACACGGTTAAGTTCAAATTTGTTTGATCCTATCAAGGCTTTCTTTTGAGCTTTATTAAAATGGTCAGAGTTACCTTTATTTTTGGGACCATTTATCCCAACTACTAAGGCAATACTTTTCGAGGACATTACCCCAGGCCTCAGGGTTTTAGGTCTTTTTTACTCTTGCTTCCTGGTACTTGAACTATTCCTAGCTTTATATGGGCTCTGAAGATTGGTACACTTACTCCTTTCCAGTGGTCTTTTTCCTTGGCCTCAGATAGTTTTCTCCCATGTGTGCATAGGTAAGTATTCGACCAAAGACTCAAAGAAATTCTTCTAGAGATCTTCAGCACTGTCTTTCTGTAAGCCCTCTATTTATCAATATTTTGCCCCACAGATTCTATCTACCTTAGCCTCTCTGAACTCTGAGCCACTTGGCATCTGCGCAAGACTGCCAGTCTCTGTTTGGGTTATCTGTCCCTGTGCTGTAGACCAGGAGCTCCAGCCACTACGCTTGGGCAGCTGCAGAAGGTCTCCCAGTGACCACAGTCTTCTGCCTGTTGTGCAATATCTGAACATCATCGCTCCATATATGTATTTTTAATTAAAGATTTCTTTTTTCTTTTAACTATTTATTTTTTATGTCCTATTTGTTAGGCACAACCTATTAACTCTCATATCCTATGTGTCTTTTTGCCCAGAAGTATTGGAATGAACAAAATAATACCTTTAGTAGGCCAACATGGATCAAGAGGTTGTTTGCCACGCAGAGTGAGAACCAAGATGTCCTCTGCAGCTGTTTTTATGGGCTGTATGGTAGAAGTGATTGTTATACTTGTACATCAAAACTATTTGCTGCTGTCTCTTTCTGCTGGCATATTACATTCAGCCTACCAAACCAAATGCTGCATTTAATTTCTCATGCTTCCTAGTTTCCACCTTTTTTTCTCTATCTTATTTCTTACAGCTCCCTGTAAAAACAGACTCCTGAGGATCTGTTTTCACATCAAAGGAACCTCTCCACCTCCTCCTTAACTGGTATCATTGGGAAATAAATCAGAGCACTGGATTAACCTGCCAGTCACAGTATGTCTGCAGTGATCTCATCTGTAGGTTTTAAGCTTATATTTAGTTTTTGGATTTCACCAGTTGTCATCGTGTGAGGTTTTTCATTTTGGAAGAGATGGTAGGGGAAAAGGGAGTTTAGTTGAGCCAAATGGCTTGAGGATTCTAGAAGGCTAGTCTTGATCTAGCCAGATTTAATGAACCACTGCATGTAGTTTTAGAAACATTAAAAGATATTAGGTGAATTAGAGTAAAGCCATAATTAGGACTGGGATTTTATAATTTACAGAGTGCTTTCACATACATTGTTTTATTAATCCCTGTTATAACCCTGCAATGGTATAGAATATCCTCATGTTGTAGATGGTTACAGAGAGAAGTTAAAAATGGAACTGGAGGGGCGCCTGGGTGGCTTAGTCGGTTAAGCATCCGACTTTCGCTTAGGTCATGATCTCGCGGTTAGTGGGTTCGGGCCCCGCATCCGGCTCTGTGCTGACTGCCAGCTCAGAGCCTGGAGCCTGTTTCAGTCTGTGACTCCCTCTCTCTCTGACCCTCCCCTGCTCACGCTGTCTCTCTCTCTCCTAGAAATACATAAAACATTAAAAAAAAAATGGAACTGGAATTAGGCTGAGCCTTCTGAGTCCTTAACCATTTCCCTGTCTCCTGCCTACCATCTCTGATCTCACAGATTATACCATCTGAGCAGATGTGAAGATTATATGCTAATAATACTTAATATCTTAGATTATTTTGTGCTATGTAAGATTCACTTGCCCATTTTTACTGTTCCTTATTCCTTCTATTTGATGATTTTTAAATATAATTCTCGAGTTTCTTGTGGCTTTAGGTTTAGGAATTTCTTAAATGTTTTCCTCAGTTTCTTTTTTACGTATGTTCACATTTTTGCTTTTATGTTGTCAGCATTCTGAATTTTGACTGAATAAATCTTTCTTTTCTCCCTTGTTCCTCTTTTTTACAAAAGATTTAGCTTTTCTGTTTTTTTTTTCTTAAACCAATTTAGAGCTTACATTCTGAAATGACCACATTATTGTTTATAGCCAGTGAACCCACCTAAAGAGAAACTGGGCAGACTGATGTTTGTTTGCCATTTTCCTTAACTTTGTGCTTCTCTCTTGTAGTGTGAATTATTCTTTTTTTGTACTATGAATTATTTTCCTTCAGTACCTTTTTAACCCAGCAGATCACATTTTTATTACTTTCATTCTACAAATATTCATCTAGTGTCTGTTCAGTAACAGAAGACAGAGATCATCTTTACCTCAAGTTTATAAAAAGCAAGGGGGCACCTGAGTGGCTCAGTCATTTAAGCAAGTTTACAAAAAGCTTTCCAGAGAAGTAGACACTTGACTTGGATCTTAAAGGGTGTTATTGGCAGAGGGAATGGCATGGTTAGAGGCCTCGATTCTTGAAGAAGTACTCATACGTTCAGAGGACTCAAGAGGTTCTCTCTGGCAGGAGCATTGGGAATAAGAGAAAAAGGTAGAAGAAAGAAACTGGATATACGTAGCCAAGGACTAGATAATCTGTGAGAATAAAACATTGGAAGGCATAAAATGGAGAAATATCTTAACCAGATTTGCATTTTGAGGTTATGGCTTTGGCAGCAGTATAGAAGATAATTGGAGATCTGGAAATGTGATGTAATAATTAGAAAGACTAGTAAAGGAGTTATTGCAGTATTCGAGAGAGAAGCAGGGTCTAAGGCAACACTTTTTGAATGGTTATGAGAGGGTTGGAGGAAGATGTTAAGCAGAATATACACTATCAATGCCATATGAGTAAGAGGGAGGGTAGTCCAGTTTATCCCTAATATTTTTAACTTGGGTGGATTATGGAGGAAGAAAAGGTTTCCTACCAAGTTCACATTGACGTGGCAGAAGGAGGGTAAATAGTAATTTATTTTGATATATTATTGCATATAAGGTGCCTATTGCTCACCCAGATAGAAGCATCCAGTGGGCAGTTGGATATATAGGTCTGGAGCTCAGAAGAAAACAGTGTTGCAATTAAAGATGGAAAGATCTTTGTAATTTAAGACAAGATCTCTAAAATGTGTGTGCAAACACTCTATTGGGGATGTTATAATAAAAATATTTGAATTTATATTTACTTCCTATTTCATCCCTTCATATTTTCTATATTTGAATGTTTTCTAATATATGTAATATATGTAGATCAGTAATACATATGCATAATTTAGAAATAAGTATGTATGAGAATGTGATCAAAATATTTTTGGGGATTACTAATTTAAGCTGGTTGGGAACTAGTGTTCACTTCTGAGCATTTTGCTTTACAATAGCAACCTGAAGAACTTTTCAAAAAATACAGGTTTCTGGGGTGCCTGGGTGGCTCAGTTGGTTAAGTATCCAACTCTTGGTTTCTGCTCAGGTCCTGATCTCACGATCTGGGGGATCAAGCCCTGTGTTGGGCTCCACGCTGGCATCCTGGAGCCTGCTTTGGATTTTCTCTCTCTGTGTCTCTCTGCCCCTCCCCTGCTCATGTACATGCTCTCTCTTTCTCTCTCAAAACAAAGTTTTTTTTAAAATACATATCTCTGGACCCCATCTCCAGAAGGCTATGATTTATTAAGTATGTAGAATGTAGAATAAAATATGAAAAATCTATTTTTTTCTCTGATTTTTTTCTTTTAATAACAGTTTTTGGTTCACAGCAACTTTGAGCCAAAGGTACAGAAATTTCCCATATGCCTCCTGCCCTCCATATGCATAAGTTCCCCTCTATCAATGTCTCCCACCAGAGATGGATACTCATTACGGTAGATGAATGAACTTACATTGACACATCATGACCATCCAAAGTCCATAGATTTCATTAGGGTTGATTCTTGGGTTGTACATTCTGTGGGATTGGACACATTTCTGATGACATGTGTCTACCATTATAGGATCATACCCACTAATTTCACTGCCCTAAACTTCCTGTGTGCTGCACCTATTCATCCCTCCCCCTCCCTCTGCCCTAAGCCCTGGCAGTCACTGACCTTTTCCCTATCTCCTTCATTTTGCCTTGGCTAGAATGTCATATAGTTGGAATAATACAATATGTAGCCTTTACAGATTGGCTTCTTGCACTTAATAAAATCTGTTTAGGTTTCCTCCATGTCTTTTCAGAGCTTGATAGCTTCTTTTTTGTTTGTTTGTTTTTGATCACTGGATTTCTTTTTTTCTTTTTTCTTTTTTTTTTTAAATAGTTTATTGTCAAGTTGGTTTCCATATAACACCCAGTGTTCATCCCCACAAGTGCCCTCCTCCATGCCCATCACCCCCCTTCCCCTCCCCTCCCGTACTCATCAGTCCTCAAGTTTGTTCTCAGCATTCAAGAGTCTCTCGTGGTTTGCCTCCCTCCCTCTACCCCCCTTTTCCCCCCTTCTTCTCCCCCACGGTCCTCCGTTAAGTTCCTCCTAATCCTCCTATACGTGCAAACATATGGTAGGTGTCCTTCTCTGCCTGACTTATTTCATTCGGCATAACACCCTCAAGTTCCATCCATGTTGCTACACATGGCCAGATTTCATTCTTTCTCATTGCCATGTAGTATTCCATCGTATAGATAAACCACATCTTCTTGATCCATTCGTCAGTTGATGGACACTTAGGCTTTTTCCATGTTTTGGCTGTTGTTGAGAGTGCTGCTATGAACATTGGTGTACATGTGCCCCTATGCATCAGTACCCCTGTATCCCTTGGTAAATTCCTAGCAGTGCTATTGCTGGGTCATAGGGGAGTTCTATTGTTAATTGAAAACTCCATTTTTTAATTTAATTCCTAAAGTGATTCTAATAGTTGGTCAAGTTTGAGAGAACCATGTTAAAACTATGAGAAGCATGTACAGTATAGAAAGAGAAGATGAGAAGATAAGACAGGTTTGAATGACACTTTCCTGATTCTGAAAGTTCCAAATTTGATAATTCTTTTGATTTCAATAATCTGATGGAATATGGCCATAGTATTGAATTGATTATTTCCACTACGCTAAAATTAACATTAAAAATTCAAAAGTCTGTGTTCATGTTATATACTCCTTTTTTAGCACAGGTTTTTTCCCCCCATATCTGTGCAGATTATATCAAACATTTTTTAATTAGCCAAGGACCTAGAGAACTTTTTTCCTAAGCATGTAAAATTCTGCAGTGCCTAGAACCACCCAGATATTAAACATGGAAGGCTAAAGACAAAAGGGCCAATGATTTAAAGTTTTTTCTGCATTTGAAATGAAGAGATTGTGGGCAGCATCTAAAATCTGCTACCTTTGAATTAAAATTTGAGAAAAGGATGGAAATGCAATGGGAAAACCTGAAAGGATTGTGTCATAAAAATTTTTGAGAACTCCTGTGGGCTGAATTTTGCCTTCCCTGCAAACATATAGTAAAGCCCTAATCACCACTACCTCAGAATGTGACTGTGTGCAGTGATAGGGCCTTTAATGAGATGAATAAGTTAAAATAAGGCTATTAGAGTAGGCACTAACCCAGTTTGACTGGTGTCATAAGAAGAGGAAATTTGGACACAGAACAAGTCAAGAGGGATGCATGTGCACAAAGAAAAGACCATGTGGGGCTGTAGTGAGAGAGGCCTCAGGAGAAATGAAAGATGCAAACACCATAATCTTGGACTTCCAGCCTCCAGGACTGTGAGGAAATAAATTTCTCTTGTTTAAACCACCCAGAATGTGGTATTTTGTTATGGCAGCCCCAGCAAACCAATATAAGAACAGTAAAGTGTTTATTAAACATTACAATTACACTAATGAAGAACCAAGAAATATATACAGGTTCTAAAACCCAAAGGGCCTTGTTCCCTGAATCAAAAGAAGCAAAGAGTACTTAGTTATATTATATTGTCCAGAGTTTCTCACCTCTAAGAAATTGTTTTAAACTTGGTAGATATTATTGACAGTAGCTCTTGCCTAAACATAATTTACTTCCTAGTGTAACTGTTACTTTCACATGTGAACCCAGGTATGTTTTGCGGTATCTGTATTTCTTTCATAAGGTAGAATTTTGTGTGATTGCTAACTATGAACCTAGTTTTGCAGTTATAACATTGTGGCCTAGCTAAATGATGATTAGGGTAATGATTGTGTAATTATTTTTGTCCTACATTATTCTTCCAGATTCTATTTTCTTGTGCAGTGAATGAATAAGCATTCAGGTATTCAAATGGAAGGTAACAAATGGAAGGTAATATTTTGATATTGAGCTCCTAATTTTATCACCCACCTTCAGAGAAGTATCAGTTTATTATTACTTTTTCCACAACCACCGCTCACTGCCTTTTTTTTTTTAAGACTTTATTTTTAAGTAGTCTCTCCACCCACCATGAGACTTGAATTTACAACCCTGAGATTAAAAGTCCCCCAATCTACCGACTAAGCCAGCCAGGTGCCCCCAATTTATTATTAATTATTGATTTTATTTTGAATATCTCAAGTATGTAAAAAGAGCTAGATAACATAGTCAACAATCAGTACTCCCCGTCACTTCTCTTAACAAATTAAACATTACAGTTTATAATCAAAATCTCTTCTGTGACCCCCTTCTATTCCCCTTTCTTCAGTCCAGAAGTGACAACCCTCCTTAATCTGTTACTTATTCCCATATACTTTTTAGATTATTATATCCATAGGCATTGTTTGTTTTGGCTTTATGTAAATGCCATTTCTGTTTGTTTCCTTCTGCGATTTGCTTTCTAGTTCAGGTTAGGTTTTTGAGATTTATCCATGTTGATGCATGTAAACTCCAGCTATTTGTTTTTACCTTGTATGGTAGTGTTACGTGGTATGAATATACCACAGTTTGTTTTCTTCTTTGGGCAAGCTGTTGTTTGCAATTTTATGCTATTATGAACATTGCTGTAATAAACAGTTTTATATACATCTCCTGTGCAGATGTGCCAGAATTTCCCTAAAATGTATACCTAGAAATGGCACTGTTGCAGATCCTATCTTTCTCTGTTTACTGGTGAATCTGAGTATATTTCATGCTATGTATTACTGACTTTTTGGGGTTTTTTTGTGATAATCTTGTTATATCAGTTAAGAGTCCAATGAGGAGCAAAAACACATAGTTATTTCACCAGAGAAATTATAAAGAATTATCAGAGGGATGAAGTAACAGGGCAAAGAGAACTCTGTGGAGAAGACAGAATTAGCAGATGCACATAGCAGCCACTACTATGACTGAGCTAGAGCACCCCAGGAGAAGGCCACGTCCTCTCAGGCCTTAGAGTCTGATCTTGCTGGCCAGTGCCACAGTAGTCACTGAGGTGCCACCCCAGTAGAACTGCTGGAAATCTGCCCCCTGGAGAGCTGGGAGGGGCCTTCCGCAGGGAGGTGCCTGGGGCCTTGGGAGTGCCTAGCAGGTGACATTCTGCTCTGAAACTGCTTGGGGTGGGGGTGCTGCCAATGAGAAGACGCTACTGCTGTTAGCACAGGGGTGCTGCTGCAAAGTGAAATGTACATCCTACAAGAACCCAGTAAGGTGAACGCACCGGAACTAGGGAGAGAAACCCCTGCCTCTTCCGTCATGAAAGATGATTTGGTAGAAATAGTTCATCAATATATAAGGCACAGATGGTTTAGGTAGGCCTCTGTGGGGCTGATCCTGGAAACTTATCTACCATTTATAGCATTAATTCTAGGAGAAGTATATTCAGAGTTCCTAAGTAGTTAAGTTTATAATAAACCATAAGAATGATTTTTCTTAATCTTCACTCTTTCCCATCTTCCTGGTCTCTCCTATCTTCTCCTTATGTCTTTTTTTTCTTATATCTAATCCTTGCTTGCTTCTTCCCCTGAATACCAATACTCCAGCATTCTTATTTTCCCTTACTCTGTGACTTTGTTCCATCTTAAGTCGTGTGTGGCCAGATTGGCTATGTAAGTTTGTAGAGCAGTGAATTATAGGCCTGCCTTGGACCCTAATTGCATAAAGCTACAGGGGCATGCTAAGCTGGAGGAAAAGGGTGAAGACTTCCTTTCTATACATATAATGCAGAGTACAATATGGGCTGAAATAGTTCTTGAAAACAGTCCTTTAGAAGTCTTATAGTTGCTCCCTCTGCCTCCTGGTGGAAGTGTGGTTTTTTTATACATAAATATCTTTATTGCCAGGTTTCCCCCACCTGCATCTCAGAGCTGATCGATCCACTCAGGCTTTTGTTTAAATGAAGAAAGTGTTCATAGTGAAAAATGGACCTTGCAATTGTTTTCTAGTCAACAAAAACCTACATTTTTCTTTTTTGCCCTCATTTTTATTAAGGTATAATCGACATACAACATTACATGGTTTCAGGTATATAGCATAGGGAGTTGATATTTGTATATATTATAAAATGAGCACTACAGTAAATCAAATTAACATCTGTCACCATGCATACTTACAAAAAATTATTTTTTCTTATAATGAGGACTTTTAAGATCTACTCTCTTAGTAGTTTTCTTTTTCTTTTAATTTTGTTTTTAATATTTTATTTATTTCTGAGAGAGAGAGAGAGACAGCGTGAGCAGGGGGGGGTCAGAGAGAGAGGGAGTCACAGACTCTGAAACAGGCTCCAGGCTCTGAGCTGGCTGTCAGCACAGAGCCCGACGTGGGGCTCGAACCCACAAACCGTGTGATCATGATCTGAGCCGAAGTTGGACACTCAACCAACTGAGCCACCCAGGCGCCCCTCTTAGTAATTTTCAAGTACAGATCAGTTCACTTCCAGACCACAATAAAGCAAATATCACAATAAAGCAAGTCAAATGAATTTTTTTATTTCCAAGTGCATATAAAAGTTGTCTTTACACTATACTATAGTCTGTCAGTTATGCAATAGCATTATGTCAGGAAAAATGTACATGAGTTATTTTTAAACTATGGCTTAAAAATGCTAACTATCACCTGAGCTTTAGTGAATCATGATCTTTTTGCTAGTGGGGGGTCTTGCCTCAATATTGATGGCTGCTGACTAATCAGGATGGAGCTTGCTGAAGGTTGGAGTGTCTGTGGCAGTTTCTTAACCTAAAACAATAATGAAGTTTTCTGTGTCCGCTTCACTCTTCCTTTCACAGACAATTTCTGTGCAGCATGCAGTGCTCTCTGACAGCATCTCACCCACAGAACTTCTTTCAAAATTGGAGCCTGTCGTCTCAAACTGTCCTGCTGCCCTGTCAGCTAAGCTTATGTCATATTCTGAATCCTTTGATGTCATTTCCACAGTCTTCACAAGCATCTTCACCATGGGATGAAGACTCCATATTGAAACTACTTTCTTTGAGGCACCTGGGTGGCTCAGTGATCATGATCATGGTTTATGGGTTCAAGCCCCGTGTCAGGCTCTGTGTTGATAGCTAGCTCAGATCCTGGAGCCCGTTTCAGATTCTGTGTCTCCCTCTCTCTCTGACCCTCCCCTGCTCATACTGTCTCTGTCTCTGTCTGTCTCTCTCAGAAATTTAAAAAAAAAAACAAAAAACTACTTCCTTTGCTCTTCTTTAAGAAGCAACTCCTTGTCCATTCAAGTTTTATCCTGAGATTGCCGCAGTTCAGTCCCGTCTCCAGGCTCCACTTCTAATTCGAGTTGTCTGGCTGTTTTCACCATATCCACAGTGACTTCCTCCACTGACGTGTTGAACCCTCAGAGTCATCCTTGAGGGTTGAAATCAACTGCTTTGAAACTCCTGTTCATGTTGGTATTTTGACCTTTTCCCATGAATCATGATGTTCTTAGTGGCACCTAGAATGGTGACTTATTTCCAGCAGGTTTTTCTATTGACTTTGCTCAGATCCATCAGAAGAATCACTAACCATGGCAGCTGAGCCTTGTTAAACATACTTCTTAAATAATAAGATTTAAAAGTTTATGTTTTTCTTGATTCATAGACTGCAGAATGGATGTTGTGTTAGCAACCATGAAAACAACATTAATTTTGTTATACATCTCCATCGAAGCTCTTGAGTGACCAGGTGCCTTTTTAATGAGCAGTAATATTTTGAATCTTTTTTTTTTTCTGAGCAGTAGGTCTCAACAGTGGGCTTAAAATGTCCAGTAAACCGTGTTATAAATGGATGTGCGGTCATCCAAGCTTTGTTGTTCCGTTTATGAAGTACAGGCAGAGTACAGTTAGCATTATTCTTAAGGGCCCTAGGATTTTCAGATGGTAAATGAGCATATGCTTCAAGTCACCAACTGCATTAGCTCTAGCAAGAGAAAGTTCTAGATGGCATCTTCTTCCTTTTTTTTTTTTAATATTTTTATTTATTTCTAGGAGACAGAGAGAGAGAGACAGTGTGAGCAGGGGAGGGTCAGAGAGAGAGGTAGACACAGACGCTGAAAATAGGCTCCAGGCTCTGAGCTGGCAGTCAGCACAGAGCCCGACGCGAGGCTCGAACCCACGAACCGCGAGATCATGACCTAAGTGAAAGTCGGACGCTTAACCGACTAAGCCACCCAGGCGCCCTGATGGCATCTTCTTCCAATAAAAAGCTGTTACTTTACATTGAAAATTTGTTTAGTGTAACCACCTTCACCAATTATCTTGGCTACATCTTCTGTGTAGCTTGCTGCAGCTTCTACATCAGCACTTGCTGCTTTACGTACTTTTATGTTATTGAGATGGTTTCTTTCCCCAAACCTCATGAACCAACCTGTGCTAGCTTCAGACTTTTCTGTAGCTTCCTCACCTCTGTCAGCCTTTGTAGAATTGAAGAGAGTGAGGACTTGCTCTGGATTAGGCTTTGGCTTAAGGGAATGTTGCAGGTGGTTTGATCTTCTATCTAGACCACTAAAACTTTCCTCATATCAGCAATAAGGCTGTTGGGCTTTCTCACCATTCGTATGTTCACTGGAGTACCACTTTTAATTTCCTTCAAGAACTTTTCCTTTGCATTTACAACTTGGCTAACTGTGTGGCACAAGAGGCCTAGCTTTTGGCCCAGCTCAGCTTTCCACAGGCCTTCTTCACTAAAGCTTTATCATGTCTAGCTTTTGATTTAAAGTGGGAAATGTGCAACTCTTCCTTTCACTTGAGCATTTAAAAGCCATTGTGGGGCTCTTAATTGACCTAATTTCAATATTGTTGTATCTCAGGGAATAGGAAGACCTGAGGAGAGGGAGAGAGATGGGTAATGGGCCATCTGTGGGGCAGTCAGACACAAAATTTTCAGGTAAGTTTGCTGTCTTATATGGGTGCAGCTCATGCTGTCCTAAAATGATTACAGTGGTAACATCAATGAGCACTGATCACAGATCACCGTAACAAATAGAATAATGATGAGAAATCATAATAAAGAGAAACAATAATAATGGGAAATAATGAATGCATGCATGAGCATGAGTGGGAGAGGGACAGAGAGCAAGAATTCCAAGCAGGCTCTGTGCTGTCAGTGCAGAGCCAAATGAGCAGTTCGAGCTCACAAACCTCTAGATCATAACCTAAGCCAAGATCAAGAGTCCTACTCTTAACTGACTGAGCTACTCAGGAGCCCTGCTATGTGTGATTTTTAAAACGCCAAAATAACAGTGGCTTACAAACAAAAAATTTATTGCTTTCCACCTAAAATTATTGTGGATGTCTATGTTTCAAGGCTATGGGGAAGTTGCACTGTAATCAGGGACAGAGGCTCCTTCTGTTGTTATTCAGCTTTCTGTCCTAGGCTCCTGGACCAATTCCAAGTGTGTGTGCGCATGTGTGGTGTTCTGATGAGGGGAGGGGGAAGATTCCAAGCAATTTTCTAGGGATGCTCCTTGTGGGTTGTTCTACAGTTAAACTCGGTTCTGACACTGTCTCCTCAGGTTAAAGGCTAAGTCATATAAGACTGTCTACTCTCCCAGCCACCCTTCAGAAGCCAGTCACAAGCCCAGATTGTTACCTATACTTCTTACTAACTAACAATTAATCAGAGGTTTCCATGACACCCTGCTTGGGATTAATTTGCTAGAGAGCTCACAGAACTGAGAGAAATGTTCTACTTAGTATCTAATAGTTAGTTTATTACAGTTATTGCTGTTTTATTTATACTATTTATAGTCATTACTAGTTTATTACAAAAGTGTATAACTTAGGAACAACCAAATGGAAGAGATGCATAGGGCACATTATGTGGGAAGGGATGCAGAGTTTCTATGCTCTCTCTCAGTGTACCATTCTTACCACAATTCTGCATGTTCATCAATCCAGAAGCTCTCTGAACCCTACCCTTTTCGATTTGTTTTTTTAAGTTTATTTATTTTGAGAGAGAGATCGAAAGCACATGTGCAAGCAAGGGGAGGAGAGAGAGAAGGAGAGAATCCCAAGCAAGTCTCCACACTGTCAGAGCAGAGCTTGACACGGGGCTTGAACCTACAAACTGAGAGATCATGACCTGAGCCACGGAGGCACCCCTCCTTTTAGGTTTTTGTGTTGACTCTTTTACATAGGCATAACTGATTTAATCATTGGCCTTTGGTGATTGATTCAACCTCCAGCCCCTCTCCCAGGAGGTGATGGGGTGGGGCTGAAAAATCCAACTCTGGGAACCAGCCAGTCTTTAGGTGATCTAGGGACATTCCAAAAGCCACCTCATTAACATAACCAAAGACGCCTTAATCTTTCTCATGAAATTCCAAGGGTTTTAGGAGCTCTGTGCCAGAAAACAAGGACAAAGTCCAAAGATGTATTTCTTATTATTGTTAAAAAAATAAACCAAAATTCAGCTGAGTAAATGTGAAGATATTGAAGATATAATTGGTTTTATTAAGTGATTCATGAATCAGACAGCATCCCAGGAGTTGTGCAAAATGGAAGGCTTTTATAAGGAAGGAGGGTGAGCAAGATGTTACTAGCAAAAGAAAAGAATTATTTCAGGCTTGGTCCCCTTCCCTTAGAGGAAAGGGCAAGGTCTCTTATTCGGTAGGTGGATCACCTCATCTGCCTTTGGGGGATGGAGAGGGCCCAAGAGATAGATTCCATCATTTTTTCTGATCAGGAAATTTCTGACTGACAAGTTAACACTACATTTCTGGGGGAGATTGGAACTACAGTTAAGTTAGGTATGAAGCCAGTTTGGTGACTTGGTCCGGTATAAGTAACTCCATCTTGGGCCTATAGTTTTCTGTTTAACATTCTAAGTCAAAATATTATATAGTAAAGGACTTGATCCAAGAGATCTCCAGGAGCTCAAGACACATAGATGGCAGGAACAAAAGGTAAAAGTCAAGGAGCTGTACCACAGATAATTTGCAATATCCTGTTACTCAAATTCAGTCACATGACTGAACCTAGCTGCGCAAGTAGACTAGAAATAGTCCTTTAACTGAGCATCTTGCTGCCCTGAATAAATTGGTATTCTGTTATAAGAAATAGGAGATTAGATATAGCGTGGTCATCTAGCAGTTTCCTCCAAAATATGTGACCTTTATTTTACCTGAATGTATAAGGGTTGTGCAGAGACAAAGAGATTACAAGGAATTGGCTCATACAGCAAACTTGGCTGCCAAGTTTGCAGAGCCTGTGTCTCTGTTGAAAGGCCATCCACCTGGAAGAGCTCAGTGTTCCAGTTTAAAGGGCGTCAGGCAGAATATAAAACTAAAACATTTAGAGTAAAACCTTAGATTGCGAGTAACTTGTTCTGCAAGTGTTCCACATTTCTAAGAAATTTTAACTTGATGAGTGATGTCTTGCAATACAAGTAGTATGGGACACTGAACATCACATGATCACAACTGAGCCAATGGTTCTTCTCTCTTTCTCTCATGCTTCAAGATTGTGGGTGATCGTCTCCCATGCTCAGATGCTCTCAGTCTCAGGCAATGGTGTTTGGCAGAGATCAGTGATTTTTCAGAACATTGGAAGGTGCCCACAACTGGCACTAATTTATTCTTTTGTCACTTCAAAGCATCTATGGACAGTCCTTTGCTTTTCCATACAAGAGTAAGCTGAGGAATGCTTTGCTTCATTCTAGGTCATTGGATAGGTTCCTTGTTAAAGTGGCACAAAAAAGAAAAGTTTCCAACAGTGATTCTGTTACTGATAGTGAAAGTTGTCCTACATAATAACTCCCCTCTCTCTTGTCTCCCTCACACCAGCCATGAAGGTTTTCAAAGGTAAGTGCAGGTTAATTTGTTTATTTTTCTTTGTATTGTGTACCTCTTTATTATTTTGTATTATATTCCAATATTGTTCATTTTTATATAAATATTTTTGGGTTTCCATTATTTGTTATGGGGAAATTTTTCTTTCATATACAAGTGCTTTGGATTACAAGCGTGTTTCCAGAATGAATTATTCTCACGAACTAAGGTTTTACTGTATATTCTAAAAACACCAAATAATTATAGACATTTATAATATAGAAATGAAAATTTCCTTATATTACTACCTCCCAGAGATATTTATTAATAACAGCTTAGTATATTTTTCTCCACTTACTTGCAGTATATATACTAATGCATATATTTTTAAAAAACAGGATTATACTATTTATACACATACAAAAATATATATACATGTAGTACTATGATTTAATTTTTTAATTTTTATTCTAGACATTTTTCTATGTCATTAAATATATATACCTACTTCTTCTGAACATTATTTCACTATGGGTGTATTATCCATTCATTCATATTTTCATTTATTTAATGAATATTTTTAATACCTACTATGTGCCAAGCCACATTTGTATGTCTGATCCTCCAGTGGTAGAAATTTAGGTCATTTTGTTTGTTTTAATTCCTTTATTTTCTGTTACAACAACATTGAAGTAAACATCTTTAACTGTATCTTCAGACATTATTGCAAGAGTTTATTCTATAAAGTATATTTCTAGAATTGCTCAGTAAGAAGATACCCGTATTTTAGGCTTTAAAAGGTGCTGCTATCCCAGAGTTTGTCAACCTCAGTACTGTTGACATTTTGGGCCGGATAAGTTATCGGTGTTGGGCAGGATGGTGTGAGGTCAGGGGAGCTGTTGTAGGGAGCATGGTAGGGTGGCAACATCTTTGGCCGAGATACCAGCAACACCATCCCACCCCCCAGTTGTTTCAATCAAAAATGTGTACAAACACTGCCAAATGTCTCCTGGGGGTGAGAGGGGAATTATCCCCGATTGAGAACCAGTACACTAGCCTTTCTTTCTTTTCCTGCTTTCGTGCAGTACGGACAGCCAGGCTTGGGATGTCAGAGCCCAAGTTCAGTAAAGATATGTCCACATGAAAAACAGGCTAGCATGGGATATTGGGGGCCAACTGGGGTGAGGAGGGCAGCCACAGGAATCATGGCTTATTGTGGGATGTCAGAGCACAAGCAGGGTTAGGAGGATATCCCTGCACGAGGGCAGCCTGGTATGTGGTATTTTGAACCTCAGGCAGGATGAAGAGTATGTCCATATCACAGAGGCAGAGGACAATCCTCTCCAGCCCAAAAAAGAGAGTGCTTCATTTGACTAACGGCCCAGTTAGGGTGGTTTCCCTAAGTTTGGTCCCTAAGGAGATCCATTACTGATTTGATGATTTACTATCTTTTACAGTATATAACTAGGGATTTTGTTGGGCTGATGATCTCTATGCTATTTGGAATTATTTTAATAGAAGAAGCTAGGCTAAGAACAAAGCTGACAGCTGCCTAATGCTCACTTGCTAACATTTGGCAACGACCCATACAAATAATCCTATCTATAATGGATAGCTCTCGCTAATATAATGCTGAACCAAAGAAACTATACAGAAGAGTACATACTACATGATTCTGTTATATAAACTACTAAAAAGCAAGACTCATTTGTGGTGCTAGAGGTTAGAATTATGTTTACCCTTAGTGAGAAGTGAGGTGTAGCACCTGGAAAGGAGATGCACAAGGGAGCTTCTGAAATGCTGATAATGTTTTCTTTCTTGATCTGGGTATCATTAACATGTAAAAAGCCATTGAGGTATATACATATGATTAGCACACCTTTCTATATGTGTGTAATCCTTCAACAAAATGTTCACCGCCCCCCCAAAAAAAACCCTGTTCTTTTATTCTTGGAAAATAGTCAGACTCTTTCCTCATGTAATTGGAATCTCCATTCCTCATGTAATATAATCATGTAATTACTAGAAAATATAATGTTTGGGTGCCTGGGTGGCTAAGTTGGTTAAAGGTCCTGATAAACGACTCTTTATTTTTTTCTCCGGTCATGATCTCACTGTCATGAGATCAAGCTGTGCGTCAGACTCTGTGCTGGATATGGAGCCTACTTAAGTTTTTTTCTCTGTCTTCCTCTCTCAAAATATAAAAAAGAAAATAGAATGTTAATGGCTCACAGACCACAGCATAAACCAACTAAATAGAGGTAAGTACTGCTCAAACTAAGGAAGACCAATTTGGAGCAGTAACCAAAGTGCTCAGTCTGCCAAACTTGCTAGATAGCAGGGTAAGCTGAATGAAACATGTCTTATTCAGCAACATTCAGCATACCTTTACTGAAATCTTACTTTATCATAGGTGGTCTTACTTTTGGATTTTGGAGGCACTTAAGGACATAGTATCTACATTCAAGGATCCCATGGAAATGAGGAAGACTAAGCAGTTAGAATACAATAACATGAACCCTGATAGATGTGGACAGAGTTGATTCAGAGAAGGAGAGGTAACCACAGGCTTCCTGATGGAGATCAGGATGAAAGTTAGCTAAATGAAGAAAATGGGGAAGAGCATCCCAGTTAGAAGGAACAGCATGTGCAGGATACGGAAGCAGAACTCAGCATCACATTCAGAGAACTGTCCTGTTGACATGGAAAGCACAGGGACCATCAGCATTATCTTACGTATCACTGGAGTACAACAGAGAGCCTGTTTTGTGGTAGATATGCAGATATTATTTAGATAAATAAATACCTAATGTAGCATCAGGTATGTGAAGAGATAGAAAAGGAAAGATCATGAGTTTATAAATCCTCCTAAGAAACTCATAATTCATTTGGTAGGCAGTGAGGAGCCGTTAAGGAATTTAAGTATTTGAATAACATGATTTGTGGTATTTTAGAAAGGTTCTCTGACAACTCTGTAAAAGATGGATTGAGTTTCTAAAAAGAAGAGAGTGAGTTAGGGGAATTTGTGAGTGTGTGTGTGTAACTTATATATACACATACTTGTGAGCAGTCTTTTGGTAGTGGTGATGACCGTTGAAGCTAGGGAGACTACATTTAGATAGGAAGTTCCTAAAATGAAATGAATAGAAATGATAAGAGTATGGACTTAGACTGTGGGCCCAATGAATATGGGATGAATTTGAGGGTGATTTAGGAGATACAATAAACAGTGGTTAATGTCCAGTTATAAAAAGCATTCGAGAAAGAGGCATTTTGGATGACTCCCAGAGTTGCATCTTGAGTGACGAGCTAAATCCTGTCAGCACACCATTTAATGGGGAATACAGGTTGAGGAAAAAGTTTGTGTTCCCTTTTGTTTTCCAGGAGGAACCTAGTGTGTTCCAGGACTATTTGTTGATCTGTCTACTAGTTAGCACTTGAATATTTGGGTCTGAAGTTCAAGACAGAGGCCTGAATCAGAAAGATGATACAATATTTGATAGCGCACTGGTAGTTTTTAAAACTTGGGAAAAACCCCAAAACAGCTAGCAATAGAATACAGGTGTATATAGATTAGGCTATAGAGAGGAAAAGAGTTAGGAGTGCAGATGTTTGCTATAATTTTACTATTTTTCACTCTGCTTTTTTACTTCTGTGATTTTTATGGAGAGGCATGGTTGGCTCTGGTTTGTCTCATAATATATTGTCAATATAAAATCTCCCAAATTACTTATTTTCAAATTATCAACACAACTAAATAGCCTGTATTTCTTGGGGAGAGTACTGAAAAGGGATTTTTCTTATTTGAGAAGGTTGTGTGGTATAGTAGAAAGAGCTTAGATGGACGTTGGAATCAAAGTTTGGTTAGAATCTTGGTTCTCATATTTAGCTATGTGTCTTTGGGCAAGTTTTTTAGTTTCACCAAGACTCAGCTTACTTATTTGTAAAACTGAGGTAATTACAGCTATCTTTTAAGATTACTTGAAGGTTGGGGCGCCTGGGTGGCTTAGTCGGTTAAGCGTCGACTTTCGCTTAGGTCATGATCTCGCGGTTCGTGGGTTCGTGCCCCGCGTCGGGCTATGTGCTGACTGCCAGCTCAGAGCCTGGAGCCTGTTTCAGTCTGTGACTCCCTCTCTCTCTGACCCTCCCCTGTTCACGCTGTCTCTCTCTCCTAGAAATAAATAAAAATATTTAAAAAAAAAAATTACTTGAAGGATTACATCACATAAGCTTTTGGGTCTGGAAGATCATGGCAGCTGTCTATATGTAAACCCACACATCCTCCCCAAAAGCCGTAAGATTGAAAAGGAACACACACACACGCACACACACACCACTCACTGACTCACACATGCACGCATACACATAGCCCATATATAACTCACACCTTTAGCATTACTATAACATAGATAATACCATGAATTTTAAATTACTTGTATGTAAAGAAACAATAAGTTATGATAGTTCTCTCACTGCTACAAACCTCTTAAGTCTGGAGAGAAGGGCAAGGAGAGGCTTAAGAGATAGTGAAGAGAGGAAAGGAATCAGAGGTTTATAACGAAGCACAAACAAAATGACCCTCAGAAAGAAAACATCCCCCACACAGCTGAGAAAATACAAACACAGGCCTGGGACTTAGGAATTCATGGCGGTAGCTATAGGAAAGGTGTGTGAAAGAGAGAGGCCACTAGCAGTATTAGAGAAACATTGCTCCTGGGAAAGGAGATACAGGCCCCTTGGAGCCATCACAGTGAGAGGAAAGGAGGATGTAAGGAGAAAATAAGGGTACTGCTGTAGAAATTAAAGAGAAATGAGGGGCGCCTGGGTGGCTTAGTTGGTTAAGCGTCCGACTTTCGCTTGGGTCATGATCTCACGGTTCATGGGTTCAAGCCCCGCGTCGGGCTCTGTGCTGACTGCCAGCTCAGAGCCTGGAGCCTGTTTCAGTCTGTGACTCCCTCTCTCTCTGACCCTCCCCTGCTCACGCTGTCTCTCTCTCTCTCCTAGAAATAAATAAAACATTTAAAAAAAAAAAAAAGAAATTAAAGAGAAATGAGGCACACAGGTTCAATACCCACTCACCCACCACCACTCCTAATGTGCAGTGGTGTGTTAGCTTCTGGTGTGTATTGTTGAATATAATGATTCAGCAATTCTGCACATTACTCAGAGCTCATCCTACTAAGTATACTCTTAGTCCCATTCACCTCTTTCACCCATACTCCCACCCACCTCCCCTTTGGTATCCATCAGTTCTCTATATTTAAGAGTCTGTTTTTTGGTTTGTCTCCTTTTTCCTTTGTTTCTTTGTTCTGTTTCTTACATTCCACATATGAGTGAAATCATATAGTATTTTTTTCCCTTATTTCACTTAGCATTATACTCACTAGATCCATCCATATTATGCAAATGACAAGATTTCATTCCTTTTTATGGCTGAGTAATATTCGTGTGTGTGTGTGTGTGTGTGTGTGTGTGTGACGTCTTTATCCATTTATCTATCACCAATGCACTTGGGTTGCTTCTATATCTTGACTATTGTAAAAAAAAAAAAATGCTACAGTAAACATAGAGCTGCATATATCTTCAAATTTGTGTTTTCTTATTCTTTGGCTATGTAACCAGTAGTGGAATTAGGGGTTCATATGGTAATTCTATTTTTAACTTTTTGAGGAATCTCCATGCTGTTTTTCACAGTAGTTGCACCAGTTTGCATTCCCATCAACAGTACGTGGGGGTTCATTTTTCTCTGCATCTTTGCCAGCATTTATTGTTTCCTGCGTTTTTTATTTTAGCCATTTTGACAGGTGGTTTTGATTGCATTTCCTTACTGGTTAGTGATGTTGAGCATCTTTTCATGTGTCTGTTGGCCATATGCATGTCTTTGGAGAAATGTCTGTTCATGTCTTCTGCTCATTTTTTAATTAGATAATTTAGTTTTTTGGTGTTGA
Source organism: Crocuta crocuta (assembly GCF_008692635.1). Classification (NCBI taxonomy): domain Eukaryota; kingdom Metazoa; phylum Chordata; class Mammalia; order Carnivora; family Hyaenidae; genus Crocuta; species Crocuta crocuta. Next base: position 590,110 of record NW_027527551.1, on the reverse strand, counting down.
GTTGTAAGTTCTTTATATATTTTGGATACTAACCTCTTATCAGATATACCATTTGCAAATATCTTCTCCCATTTGCTAGGTTGTCTTTTTGTTGATTGTTTCCTTTGCTGTGTGGAAGCTTTTTATTTTGGTATAATCCCAATAGTTGGTTTTTACTTTTGTTTCCCTTGCCTTAGGAGATGTACATAGAGAAACATTGCTATCACCAATGTCAGAGAAATTACTTACTACCTGTGCGCTCTCTGCTAGGATTTTTATGGTTTTGGTCTCACACTTAGATCTTTAATCCATTCTGAGTTTATTTTTGTGAATGGTATAAAAGAGTGGTACAGTTTTATTCTTTCGCATGTAGCTGTCCAGTTTTCCCACCACCATTTGTTGAAGAGACTTTTTCCTATTGGGTATTCTTGCCTCTTTTGTCATAGATTAATTGACAGTATAATCATGGGTTTATTTCTGGTCTTCCTATTCTGTTCCATTCATCTATGTATGTGTTCATCTTTTTTAACCAATATCATAGTGTTTTAATTACTACAGCTTTTAGTATATCTTGAAATCTGGGGTTGTGATAACGCCAGTTTTGTTCTTCCTTTCCAGCATTGCTTTGGCTATTTGGTTATTGTGGTTCCATAAAAATTTGAGAATTATTTGTTCGAGTTCTGTGAAAAATGCTGTTGGTATTTTGAGAGACATATCATTAAATCTGCAGATTAGGTGGTAGAGATATTTTAACACTATTTGTCCTCCCACTCCATGACCATGGAGTCTCTTTCCATTTCTTTGTGCCATATGTAATTTCTTTTATCAGTGTTTTATAGTTTTCAGAGTACAGGTCTTGTACCTCCATGGTTAAGTTTATTCCTAGGTTTTTATTATTTTTGAAGCAATAGTAAATGAGATTGTTATATGCATTTCTCTTTCTGTTACTTTATTATTAGTGTATAGAAATACAATGGATTTCTGTATATGGATTTTGTATCCTTTGACCTTACTGAATTCATTTATCAGTTCTGATAGTTTTTTGGTGGAGTCCTTAGAGTTATCTATATGTAGTATTATGTCATACACAAATAGTGGATGTTTGCTTCTTTATCACCAGTTTGGATGCCTTTAGCTTGTTTTTCTTGTCTGCTGTGGCTAGGACTTCCGTGCTACATTGAAGGACAGTGGGGAAAACGGACATTCTTGTCTTGTTCCTGGTCTTAGGGGGAAAGCTCTCAGTTTTCACCATCAAGTATGATGTTAGCTGTGGGTTTTTCACATAAGGCCTTTATTATGTTGAGGTATGTTTCCTCTACACCTAGTTTGTTGAGGATTTTTATCATGAATGGATCTTGTGCTTTGTCAAGTGCTTTTTCTGCATCTGTTGAAATAATCATATGGTTTTTATCTTTTATTAATGTGATGTATCACATTGATTCATGAATGTTGAACCAGTCTTGCATCTTGGAAGTAAATCCCACTTGATCATGGTGAATGATATTTTTAATATATAGTTTACTAATATTTTATTGAAGATTTTTGCATCTATGCTCATCAGAGATATTGGTCTGTAGTTGTCTTTTTTTGTAGTGTCTTTACAAACGACACTTTTATCTGGTTTTGGTATCAGGGTGATGCTGGCCTCTTAGGCTGAATTTGGAAGCTTTCCTTCCTCTTCTATTTTTTGGAATAGTTTGAGAGAAACATATATTAATTCTTCTTTAAGTGTTTGTTAGAATTCACCTGTGAAGCTATCTGGTCCTGGACTTTTGTTTGTTGGAACTTTTTTGAATACTGATTCAATTTCACTGCTAGAAATCAGTCTGTTCAAATTTTCTGTTTCTTCCTGATTTTGTTTTGGGAGGTTATGTGCTTCTAGAAACTAAGCCATTTTTTCTATGTTGCCCAATTTGTTGGCATATATTTTTCATAATGTTCTCTTATGATCTTTTGTATTTCTATGGCTTTGGTTGTTATTTCTCTTTCATTTCTGATTTTGCTTATTTGAGTCTTTTTTTTTAACGGTAAGTTTGGCTAAAAGTTTATCAATTTTATTTCTCTTTTTAAAGAACCAGCTCCTGGTTTCATTGATCTGTTCAGTTTTTGTTATTGTTTTTGGGAGATTTGTTTGTATTTGGGGGGGGGGTTGTTGGGTTTTTTGTTTTTATTTCTTGTTTTTAGTTTCTATTTTGTTTATTTCTGCTTTAATCCTTATTATTTCCTTCCTTCCTTCTATTGGTTTTGGGTTTTGTTTGTTGTCCTTTTTCTGGCTCCTTTAGATGAAAGGTTAAGTTGCTTATTTGAGATTTTTCTTGTTTCTTGAGGTAGATTTGTATTACTATAAACTTCCCTCTTAGAACAGATTTTGCTGCCTCCCAGAGGTTTTGATTGTGTTTTCATTTTCATTTGCCTCCATGTGTTTATTTGATTTTCTCTTTGATTTCTTGGTTGACCCATCCATTTTTTTAATGTCATGTTATTTAGCCTGCTTGTATTTGTGTTATTTCCAAATCTTTTCTTGTGGTTTATTTCTAGTTTTATGACATTGTAGTCAGAAAAAATACATGACTTTAGACTTTTTTAATTTGTTGAAACCTGTTTTGTGTCCCAACACATTATCTATTCTGGAGAATGTTCCCCATGCACTGGAAAAGAATGTGTATTCTGCTGTTTTTTTCATGGAATGTTATGAGTATAACTTGTTAGATCTACCTGATCCAATGTGTCATCCAAAGCCATTATTTCCCTGTTACCTTTCTGTTTGGATGATCTATCCATTATTGTATGTGGGGTGTTAAAATCTCCCATTATTATTGTATTACTGTCAGTTACTTCCATTATGTTTGTTATTAGCCGCTTTATCTATTTGGGTACTCCCATGCTGGGTACATAAATATTTACAATGTTAAATCTTGCTGGATTGTTCCTTTTATGATTATGTAGTGTCCTTCTTTGACTCTTGTCAGTCTTTGTTTTAAAATCGGTTTTGTCTGATTGTAAGTATTGCTATCCAGCTTTCTTTTTCACTTCTATTTGCATGATAAATGTATTTCTATCAGTTCACTTTCAGCCTGCATGTGTCTTTAGGTCTGAAATGAGTTTCTTGTAGGCAGCACATAGATGAGTATTGCTTTTTTTTTTTTTTATCCATTCTATTACCCAGTGTCTTTTATTGGAGCCTTTAGTATGTTTACTTTCAAAGTAATTGTTGATAGGTATGTATGTATTGCCATTTTGTTTTAATTTTTTTTAATGTTTATTTTTGAGAGAGAGAGACAGAGCATGAGCAGGGGAGGGGCAGAGAGAAGGTGACACAGAATCTGAAGCAGGCACCAGGCCCTGAGCTGACAGCACCTAGAGTCCTGTGCAGGGCTTGAACTCATGAACCGTGAGATCATAACCTGAGCCGAAGTCTGATGTTTAATCAAATGAGCCACTCAGGTGCCCCCGTATTGCCATTTTGTTACTGGTTTTATGGTTTTTATAGTTCTTCTCTGTTCCTTTCTTGTTCTCTTCTCTCACAGTTTGCTGGCTTTCATTAGTAATATACTTAGATTCCTTTCGCTTCATAATTTGCCTATTACTGGTTTTTGATTTGTGGTTACCATTAGATTTATGTATGTATAATTTCTTATGTATATAGAAATCTATATTAAGTTGATGGCCCCTAAAATTTGAAACCATTCTAAAAGCACTAAATTTTTACTCCTCACCCTCTCCCATGTTTTAGGTATATGGTGTCATACTTTGCATCCTTTTATGTTGTGAATCCCTTGACTGATTTTTATAGATATACTTAATTTTACTGCTTTTATGCTTCCTACTTTTCTTGTGGTCTTTCCTTTCCAGAGTCCCCGTTAACATTTCTTATAAGACTGGTTTAGTGGTGATGAATTCCTTTTGATAATTTTTTTAATGTTTTATTTCTTTTTGAGAAAGAGAGAGAGACAGCATGAACAGGGGAGAGTCAGAGAGAGAGGGAGACACAGAATCCGAAGCAGGCTCCAGGCTCTGAGCTGTCAGCACAGAGCCCGATGCGGGAACCCACAAACCGTGAGATCATGACTTGAGCCGAAGTCGAAGTCGAAGTTGGATATTTAACCTCCTGAGCCACCCAGGCACCCCTGGTGATGAATTCCTTTAATTCTTGTTTGTCTGGAACATTCTTTGTCTCCTCTTCTGAATGTCACCGTTGCTTAGCTGTCAGGTTTTTTCTTTCAATACTTTGAATATATTATGTCATTCCCTTCTAACCTGCAATGTTTTTGCCAAAAACAAAAAAAGTCAGCTGATCGCCTTATGGGTTTCCCTTGTATGTAACTGTTTTCTCTTACTGCTTATAAAATTCTCTCTTTACTACTACTTTTTGCCATTTTAATTACTATGTGTCTTGATTGTTTTTCATCACTCTGTCCTCCAGGCCACTGATCCATCTTCTGCTCCTATAGTGTACCGTTTATTCTCTCCAGTGTATTCTGGATTTCAGTTATTGAGTTCATCTCTGACTTGTTCTTTTTTATGTTTTCTCTTTGTTGAGGTTCTCACTGGAGTCCTCCACTCTTTTCTGAAGTCCAGTGAGTATCTTTATGACCATTACTTTAAATTCTCTAGCAGGCATATTACTTATCTCTACTTCATTTATTAGCTCTTTTGCTATTTTTTGTCCTATTCTTTTATTTGGAACGTATTCTTTTGTCTCCTCATTTAGACTAACTCTGTTTCTATGTGTTAGGTAATTCAGCTATGTCTCCTGCTCTTGAAAGTAGTGACCTTATGAACAGTCCTATAGTGCCCTGCAGTGTCCCTTGTTCACTCCGGGGGTGTCTGCTGAGTATGTTGCCTGTGTCCTACTGTTGTGGCTGAGCCACATTTGTCTTCAGTCCGGGCTTCTGCAAGGCTCTCTTTGCCTATTACAGACAGGGTTTGGTCCCTGTGTTGGTAAGGGACCAACCAGTCTGCGGCTACCTTGGGCTTGATTTGAGTTAGACTAGGTGTTTGTCAGAGATGCAGTATCACTAAACTGCAGGGTGCTATCTCTGTGTTGTCCTCTGAGAAGGAGGTGGGTGGGACCTACAGTCAGACCACGTCTGGCCCCTACCCACTGCTGGGGTTGCCGTGGGACTGGTGTGTGTGGTTGTCTTCCCCTTTCTTTAAGGCAGGAGTGGTGCTGGCCCCTGCTGGGCTGCTTGCACATTTGCACGCTGCCACACTTGTGGCACTGCTTTGGATGGACTCCTGCTTAGGATCTGTTGGGGAGGAGGGCAGGTCCAGAGGAGAGCAGTCTGTTTACAGACTAGTTGGAGAATGTTTCTAGTGGTTCCCCCAGATGTTCCTATATCTAGGCTGTGGGGAGGAGGAGGGAAAATGCACCCTCTGGCTCTTTTGTTCTTTGAGAAGTTTCCTGAAAATCCCTACCACTCCAGCATACATTCTGAGATTTGTAAATGAATCTTCCCTGGTGGTTTTCAAACTGTTGCTTCTAATCTGTAAGTTGGGTTCTTTCTTATACTCTCTTTTATTTTTTTAATTTTTTGATGTTTTATTTATTTTTAAGAGAGAGAGAGAGAGAGCTGGAGGGAGACACAGAATTGGAAGGAGGCTCCAGGGTCTGAGCTGTCAGCACAGAGCCCGATGCGGGGCTTGAAATCACGAGCTGTGAGATCATGACCTGAGCCGAAGTTGGACGCTTAACCGACTGAGCCACCCAGGCGCCTCTCTTATACCCTCTTTTAGAGCAGGGACTCAGGTTCTGTCATGCTGTGGCTCTCCCAGTGCAAAGCCCACCGAGTTTTAGAATTCCAGTTTTTAAGCTCCATGGATTTTAGTTAAGAACTCAAATGTTAAAACCCTGTGGTTTCCAAAGCCATATGTTATGAGGATTTTCTTCTTCCCGGTACAGGTCTCCCATGCCTCGGGTGCCTGATGAGGTGTCTTCTCCTCTCTTGTTTCTGTTCCTGTGGCATCACTTCTTCCCACAGTCTCCCAGTCAGTTTGGTTGTCAACCACATCTCCACTTTTCCTACCCTCTTTGATATGGCTTCTTCCCTACAGTTAGCTGTAGAGAGTCTGATCTGCCAGTCTTCAGGTCATTTTCTGGGCTATTTATACTGATATGGATGTTATCTCTCTGTGTCCGCAGGATGAGGTGAGCTGAGGATCCCCCTACTTCACTATCTTCCCTGGAAGTTTTGGGAAACTATTAAAGTACTCCAACCAAATAAAGAATAAACTTGTGGACATGCTAATAGGGGTATTGATGTAAGAGGCATTGATAAAAGGAAGGAAAACAAACAAAAGAATGAAAATGAGATGCAGAAAGAATTAACAAGCTTGAGAAAGAAAGTGTATGAAATGCAGCATAGGCAAAGGAAGACCTAACATTTATAATTAGAGTCGCTGCAGAAGAAAAATCAGTAGAACAGAACTGATGATTAAACTACAATTCAAGGCAACTTTTCAGAAATAAGAGAAAAATTGATCACCGTGGACAGATTGATCAGAACAATGAACTCCAAGTCAGAAACTATTAGATTTTAAGGACTAGTGAAAATATAGACTTCGAAGACAACTTATTTTCTGCCTTCTGGGATATGGAGTGAGCAGGAGATGACTTTATTATTAAAAAAAAAAAATTAGGCTCACATCAGACTTCTCAAGAACAATATACCAAGGAAAACTATGGTAGAATACCCTTTTAAAAAACTCAAGGAGGGGAGCCTCGGTGGCTCAGTCAGTTAAACGCATCTGACTTCGACTCACGTCATGATCTTGCCATTCCGGAGTTGGAGCCCCGTGTCAGGCTCTGTGCTGACACCTCAGAGACTGGAGCCAGTTTCAGATTCTGTGTTTCCCTTCCTCTCTGCCCCTCCCCCACAGGCACGCACGTGTGTGCGCGCGCGCGCTCTCTCTTTCAAAAATAAACACTAAACTCAAGGAAACAAAGTTTAAGCTAGTAATCCTGTCCTTCAAGTATCAGAGTGATAAACAGTTTTGAACATGAAAGAATTTAGGAAGTTCTTAGTGAGAATTTAATACATTTAATTGTAGATCCAAAACTAAAACAGTTGTGGGGATTGGGTGTGATTATTATATATTCTGACAAAGTAGAAAGAATAAAACTAAAAATGAGGGAAGAGAGGAGGGGAAAATAGAATAAGATCATTCCCTATTGTATAAGTATTAAGTGGCTGTTCTAGGATACCACGTAAAGTGAGCAATCCAGATAGCAAAAGGTTAAATAAAAAAATAGATTTAAGATTCTCTAAAATACATACACATAAACAAACATGCAGCATATGAAGGTAACAGTTAGAACAAAAAAATGCAAATCTTCCTAAATACCAAAAGAAAGCTTTAAAAACTAATAATAATAACAGCTACAGGGAAAAAAGAGTAAGTATGAATAATAAAGTGGTAATTATAAAAGAACACACAATTCAAATATATCAGTCATATCAATAAATATAAATGGGTTTAACTCACCTATTAGAAGAAAAAGATTTTCAAGTGGCTTCCTGAAGCAAAACCCATTCTGTGGTGTGTATAAGAGACACATCTAGAACACAGTGATTCAAAAGTTAAAAATGAAGGGATGTGCAAAACCATCACAGGCAAATAGAAAAATTAAGAAAGCAGGGTTGCAATCTCCACAAACAAAGTAGGATCCAGGTTAAAAGTCATTAACACAGCAAAATATACTTTATAGTGTTAAAAACTATAATTCATAATCAGGCTCTAATATTTTTGAGTATCTATGTACCAGATAACACAGGAAACCCCTAAATACAGAAATGTGATAGCAGAATATAGGATAATGTAAGAAGAAATAGAAACACAGATTACATTTTTAATACATCGCAGTACAAGTCTGGTACAAGAAGATATTTCAAGATCATCTGGTAAATTTTCTGTCTCACACCCATAATTAGCCATTTCTTAAAGGACTCTTGGTTTCTTTTGGCAGGAAATGGTATTTAGAGATCATGATCTTTGTTTCAGGAGTACTCAACTGTTGGTGTGTTTCTAGACCTTTTCAGTGGATAAAGCTTATTAAGTTTATTCAGAGAGAGAGAGTGCACACACTTGTGTGCATGTGTGAGTGGGAGGAGGGGCAGAAAGAGAAAAGAGAGAGAATCCTAAGTAGGCTCCACGTTGTCAGTATGGAGCCTGACACAGGGCTCAAACCCACTAGCAGCAAGATCATGACCTGAGCCAAAATCAAGAGTTGATTATTTAACCAACTGAGCCACCCAGGTGCCACAGAACATTTTTAAAAGAGAAAATACATCATTTTAGTTCATGCTGACATTTCTAACTGAAATTTAAAATAACTTTTTTTTAAAGTTTATTTATTTTCAGAGAGAGGGGAAGAGAAGGAGCATGCATAAGAGGGGCAGAGAGAAGGAAAGAGAAAGAATCCCAGGCAGCTCTGCACTGTCAGTGTGCAGCCCAATGTGGGACTTGAACCCATGAACTATGAGATCATGACCGGAGCTGAAACCAAGACACTTAATTGACTAAGCCACGCAGGCGCCCCTAATTGAAAATAACATTACAATTTTTATTTCTTTGATTTTTATATTTGTATCTTTTTTCTTGGTTCCTAATGATATTAATAAAATTAAAAATTTCATTTTAACCTAGAGTTTCAAATCAATACCAATATTATTAAAATTCTTAACAATTATAACAGTGCAGTTACTACAGAAAACTTAAGATGCATTTGCTTGCAGTTCTTTTTGTCCATAGGATATATCCCAATATGTGTGTAAAAGTTACTGTGTTTTAAATACACTTGAAATAGTTTTTCTATGTATGATTAAACCACCATACCTCTCCATTATTGTTTGTTTTATTTTGCTTTTTATTTTTAAGGTTTTTTATTTACATTTTATTTTTGTTTTATTTTTTTATAAATTTTAGAGGATTCAGGATAGCGTAGCTGACAAATATGGTTTATTTTTTTAAATGAATAAATAGCTACTAAAAGTTTTAGGCTTATAGAAACAGTATTTAATCAAAAAGTTTAGAAATAGTTCAAGAAAATTTTTTACTCAATTTTTTTCTAAAATGAGTGAAGAATTTACTATAATTAACTGTTTCAGCTGTTTTCCCATATGCTAACTGGGAGTCCATAACCTTCAAGGAAGCCCTAAAAAGTGCAATAAATACACTATTACCACACAGCACTGTTTCTGAACTGCTTCTGGGAATGTATATCAGTATTTTCTAAGACATTGGAACTGTCACCAGTCTTACATGAACTTGTATTAATCCCTTTGCCTATTAATTTGGGTTACTCAGGGCCATAGTTATAAAGATAACTGCTCACCTACCTTTCTAATGCCAAAATAATTTTTGTGCATAATGCCCAAAATAAATAAAATGATACACTGTAAAAATATATACATACTGTGGCTTGAAATCTGAAATTTAAAACTTTAAATGATTCTGCTGGGTCAAGAAAGTCAGTTTTTGCCACAGCAGTAACAAAATACAAAATTATAGTTACTATGTCTCTTTTTGTGATTTCTCTTTTCAGAGGCTGATAAAATACCAGTAATGCGTGGACAGTGGTTTATTGATGGTACTTGGCAGCCTCTAGAAGAAGAAGAAAGTAATTTAATTGAGCAAGAACATCTCAGCTGTTTTAGAGGTCAGCAGATGCAGGAAAATTTTGATATTGAAGTGTCAAAATCCATAGATGGAAAAGATGGTAAGACCAATTAATACACTTAATATGTTTTGTAAACCAAGTAAGTTCTTGATGAAGTTTAGAGTAGTTCTTAAGTTCATGAGTGTTAGAATTTATAAAATTCCTGATAATTTTAAATATCTGATTATTTTAAAATTTAAAACTATGCATTTCTGAACTATCTCAATCTTTATTTTGCTTAATATGTATGTTCACTGGCATGACACTAATATGACTTAACTGTAATTATGCAAATTGTTATAATATGTTCTGTGAATTAGTCATTTCTGTAGTTTTTAATTATCAATGAAAGTTGAATCTACAAAAAATGTCATTCTATCAAAAGAACAGTTTTATTAATATTTTAATGTTCTTTTCCTGAAATTAAAAAAAAAACTTCGATTTCCTTTGTGTACGCATCTTTTAGCTGTCTCCATATTGATAACCACATCAACTTTTAATTTGAAACAGTCTACTCCTTATATTCCCTTATTCAGCATTTGGGTATGTTTGCAGTAGCTTAAAATATTTATATACTAGCCAAGATTGTCATGTTTCATTATGTATCTGATCTTGAGTAAAATTTAAAATACATGGTAAAGTTAAAAATACTTCTATTGTTCCATTTACTGCAGGCAGTGGGATCAGCTATTCTGGTGAGTATAATAATACAGGTAGATTAGAATTCGTAGATTTCTCTAACTATTTTTTTCTAAAAATGTTTCTTTATCCATGCTTGCCTTTATTTTGGAATTTTCTTGGCAAGCCCCATTGAATCTAGTGAATTCATGAATTAAGTGATTATTCCCCCTTCCCCTTGTAAAACATCTCTAAAGCAGAAAAACTCTGTAATCCACAGAACACAGTTTTGAAAAAATTATGTGATTGGAAATAATTGTTTACATGACATAACTAATGACAAACATTAAGCTTTAAATTGACTTATTTTTTCCTTATTGTTAGTAACAAACATCCCAAGTTTTTTTGTCTCTACTCTTTGTCTCTGAACACACACACACACACACACACACACACACACACACACACCACTTGTCCCAAGCAAGGAAACTGTCTAGTTTAAACTATGCCAAATTAACATATCTTTTGTGTTTAGTTGATTAAAAGTCCACAAAACTGAGAAAAGATGTGGCTTCTGAATAAATTTGCAACTAAATCTAGCAAATATATGTACTACTAGTTGTCTGTTATGTGCCACATGCCATACTCTACAAATTTTCAATATCTCATTTTCCTAAACTGTAGAGTCAGATTTGTCCTTATTTTACTGTAAAATTCAAGCTCAGGGTTCTTATATATCAGTATATAAAGAGTAGCTCAGTGTCTACAGAGCAGAGCTCTGTCTGCATTCTCACAGTACTTTAGAAACCATACTTTCTCTAGTTATAGCACAAATAACAATTTTTATATATTTGCGATCTTATATTAACGAGTATTTTGTAATTTCTCATCACCACTACCAAAATACCATTGCTATTGAAGGCAAAATTCTAGATTTTTTTCTTTCTATGAATTCTCCTTCAATCCTGCGTCAGAAGTGGCAATTCACCTTAACCTAGTTTAGCCACCCAAATTCCTTACTATTAGTACAGGGACAAAAACCCAAGAGCTCAGAGAAGAAAAAGGATGAGTATAAAAAATAAAAATATAAGTAGATTATTCCCCTTTTTTGTACTGTATTCAAAATGTTTTTTAAAAATGTTGTTTTTCTCTTGCTAATCCATCTTGTGGAAGTTGTCAGTTCTTTTTCATCTCTAGATACCATCTATTTGGAATCTTGGGGTGCTTGTTTTGAGAGAGAGAGAGAGCATGTGCAAGTCAGGGAGGGGCAGAGAGAGAGAGAGAGGGAGAGAGAGAATCCTTGCTGTGTGGTCTCAGCAAGATGCCCAAGGCAGGGCTTGATCTAAGGAACCATGAATTCATGACCTGAGCTGAAATCAAGAGACGGACACTTAACCAACTGAGACACCCAGATGCCCCTTGAATCTTGTTTTTATTACAGTAAGAATTAGAATTCTGTGTGTCCTTTTTACTTCTACTCCCTACCAAAATGTTAAGTGTAGCAGGGATATTTCAGTTTTCTTCAAAGTGCCCTACTTTTATGAGCCAGTCATTTAAATAAGTCTGATAAAGAACATGGTATACTTGTGTGAGTAGATTTTTAGTATGTCTTTGAGGGGGTGTATGTTGATGCTAGCATATCATTTTTTTACTAGCTTTAAGGATATACATTGGGTGGATAATATAGTATAGTAATATTTTTTACTAGCTTTAAGGATATACATTGGGTGGTAAAATTCCAATTAGTAACAATAAAAATTTTAGACTGTTAAACATTTTTATGTTGTAATCTTTCAAAATGATGATTCTTTAAGGTTCATTAGAAGAAAAATTGGTTTTTTAAAATACACTATGGCATATAGGTAAAGCTTCAACATGTTTAATTATTAACAAAGATTTTAAGTTCAATTTAGTATATATGCTGTTGTCATAAATTTCCAGCCATTTTAGTTGTAAAACATACAGTTATGAGTTAAGATAAGATGTTTGACTTTGAAGGTTGTGGGAAATTTTGTAGTACATTTGAAAATTATCACTGGTCTTAAGGAAAGAACATTTGCTGTCCAAAAAGCCACACTGTTGGAAAAATAAATCAAATTGACCATATCTACAAAGAAAAACCATATTCTAATCTATTATTTTGCTTCTTACCTCCAAGCTTCTGAAATATCATATTTCATTAATTAATTAGGGTAACAGATCTTTTCCACCTAAATTTTCTCAGGTATATAAGGTAAAGCCTTGACTCTTCATATTGTCAGGAGGTTTTAAATATTTCCATGTTCAGTTGTACTGTGCTAGGCACTTTTGTGAAAGAAATAGACAGGTCTTTGACCCTCAAGAAGTTTTGGGGAAGACAACCAAAGATGAGAGTAGTTACAAAGTGTAAGTAAAAGATAACACAGTAAACAGAATTAGATATCTGCAAAAAGATTTGGAATAAAGAGAGTTGGAAATCACAGTGGAGTGGAGTTGTTTCAAGTAAGGCTTTCTAGAAAAATCCGATTTAATAATTAAAAACATTTTAAAATACAATATTTAGGTGCTCTCAAATGCTCTGTGGAATTTCTTTTTTTCTTTTTCTTTTTCCTTCCTCTGTGGAAATTATAAGAAACTAAACCGAACCCTTGCCTTGAAGGACATTAAAATAAAATAGCAATTCCTTTTCTTTCTCACTTTATCTGTGTTTTGGTTCGGGTAGCTAATGCAAAGAATAACTTGGAATTTTAAATATTTTCTCCTTGTTAATTTTCCTACTAATCTCAAAGTAAGCATTGAATTAAATAGATTGATGACAGGTTAACATAATTTTTTAGCATACAAATAAAGATAGCCTATAAAAATATAATCACTTTTTGTGGTTTAGATACTTTAATCTAAATTTTGTTTTCTCTGAGAATTAACATAAAAATTCTCTTCCCACCCTACCTCCTAGCAGCCTAACAAATGAAAGCCTAGAGTTTCACTAGGGACGAATTATACAATTAAAATAAGGCCTGCAAATAAGTAATTTTGAAAATTCTTGAACATACTGCTAGATTAGTGTTTCACTCACTTTATAATTTATCTATGCAGGCAATAATCAGTTTTAAAAAGGTTGAAATAAATGGTATCATACAGGTTAGTCCTGTACTTCATTCTGGCCAAAATATGTATAACCTCAATCCAATCATGCGAAGACATCAATTAACTCAAATTAAAGGACATTCTACAAAACAACTGATCAGAGCACTTCAAAAGTGTTAAGGGGTCTCGTTAACTAGATGAGGGGAATCCTTTCACAATGTATATCAATTTACCATGATGTACACTTTAAATATTTTATACTTTTGTCAGTTATAACTCAGTAGTGATTTTTTTAAGTGTCAAAGTTATGAAAGATTGAAGAATATGTCAGAGGAAACTAAGGGAACATGACAATGAAATGCAACATGGTACCCCAGATTGAATCCTAGAATGGAAAAGGACATTAGGAAAACTGGAGAAGTCTGAATAAAGTCTGTATCTTAGTTGCTAGTATTGTGCCATTATTAATTTCTTAGTTTTGGTAATTGTACTGTAGTTACACTAACTTCAGAGGAAGCTAATATGTGATAATTCTCTGTTCTATTTTTGCACCTTTTCTGTAAATATAAAATTATTCCACGATAAAAATGTTTTTTAAAAAAGGCCAAAAGGGTAATTAAAATAGTAAAAAAAAAATTAATTAACCCAAAAGAAATCAAGGGGATTTCTTGAAACAAGAAACAAAATACAGATGGAACAAAGAGAAAATAAATAGGAAATGGTAGACCTAAATTCACTCATGTCAATAATTACAATAACTGTAAGTGAACTAATGCTCCAGTTAAGCAGAGATTGACAGATTAGGAATGTAAAACCTGACTATATGATCCCTACAAGAGTCACCCTATCAATATAAAGTCACAGATAAGTTACTGTTCAAACTAATTTGGGATGCTCTGGCATCACAGGTGTTGGTGGATCTTGACTTAAAACATTTAACAATTTGGCATGTAAAGTGTGTATTCACTGTTGCTAGATAAGAATATCCCTAACTGTGAGTATACAATTAGAGAACTCAAAAGGGTGAGAGGGGTTGCAGGAGTGCTAACCCTTTCTAACCAGTTTTCCTTTTCCTCTCCAGCAACTAAGAAGAATCCCACCTCCTAGCTTTTAGTCACTGTTTTTTATAAACTTATGTAATTAGTTTCTCAGATATCCAAGAAGGTTTCTAGGACTTTTCTCATGATAGCTGGCAGGTTTGAGATGTGCAGACCCGCTTCCCCTAAAGTTGAGATTATCTAGGTTAACAGCTTTTAGGACAGGAAAAGTCACGGAGTTGTTTTGTTCTGAGGATTAGTATGTCATCAGCAACCCCGTTTTTTGATACTTTGATTGCTTTCAGAATTATATAATGACGAAAATCTCTTTAAGAGGTGGATTAGTAAGGAAACTTATTGGATATGCTTTAAAGTACTTTAAATCTTTTTCATTGTTGTATAAGGCTTCAGTATAACATTTTAATTAAATGTTAGTATTTAATAAGTTAACATTTTGAGTTTATGAATATTTTTGCTAACATGAAAATTCTTCACTAAAACTTTAGGGGGAAAATGAAGTAATGCTTTCTAGCACTTGAATTTCACTTAATGATGATCCCCATTTGGATTGACAGTAATTAGTTTTTGTCTCTACTGTACTAATGATAGTACCCCTAATTCTCTGCTTTGGGTTGAAAAAATTTGAGCTTTCTAATTATGCTATGGGATGTTGTGACAGATACAGCAAGTGACTTTCAAGTAAAATAAGAATTTAACTTGAGAAGAAGGTAAAGAACCATGTCTATTTAATTTTGTGAAAATACTTTAAATAAATGTGCTTCTCTATTTTTATTATATAGAGATGTTTGTCTTTTTTAAATCTCTAAATTGTACTGTTCCTTTAGAAACAAAAACCTTTCTTTTTTATATTTTGAGTAGCTTTCTGAAAGTGTTTGCATAATTTTGAAGTGTAGTCAGATGGTCTATATTTGACCATTTCAAGTGGATTTTTAAATAATTGCTTATTTAAAATGTGAAAAAAATGTATTAGTCTATAACTAGCAGTATTTGACAGGGAAAATGTTGACTTCAGGGTGATGTGCTGATTTGCCAAATACCAAGTCTATGTCTGGCTTTATGCTGGTTATTTCATGCTTACAAAATGTCATAGCATACATTTTTACTAATGATTTTTTTTATTAATTTTCTTCTAGTAAATATGAATTTGGTTCATGTTAGTTTTACCAGTGGATATTTTAAAAATCTAGATTTTGTTTCTTTAAGTAGTAAAGTCTAAATTTTATGTTATTTGATCTACTTTGATATTTAGCTCTTTCCTAATGAATTTTTTGTTTAAAAATGTTTCCTGCAAGTGGTACATCTACTCCTCAATAACCGACCTGAAGGCATCTGAGAGAAGACACTTTTTCAGTGAAGAAAATTGTTTCAGTTGTCATTTTCCACCTCTCTGTGACAATGAAATGTTTTTATAATCTTGATGTTATAATCCAGCTTTTAATTCTAGTCTGTAGCCATCTGATTACATATAGTTGTAATTATTAAGTGTCTTATAAGCATTTCTGTTGTCTTTATTGCACAAATGTCTGAATATACTTCATCTGTACATTTAACAGATTTTAGAAATATTTTTAGTACTATACAACAGGAATTAAATATGTTCATATTTAAGCAGTATTTAACCTTTGAATGTCATGTTAATGTAGAAGGGAGAGAGGATGCAAAAGCAAATACTCTTTAGAACGTAAATTTGAACTAAGTCCTAAAGATTCTTGTGGTTCATTAATTGAACTGATTTGTAAGGTTCAATTTCAAGTGGATTTTTAAATAATTGCTTATTTTAAAATGTAAAGAAATTTACTGATACATAACTTTAGCAATGTTTGACAGGAAAAATGTTGACTTTAAGGTTATCTGCTGATTTGCCAAATATCAAGTCTATGTCTGGCTTTATGTTGTCATTTTCATGCTTACAAGATGTCATAGCATACATTTTTACTGGTGACTTTTTTTCCATTATTTATTACAATCTTTCATTATTTTATCACTAATTTAAAAGCACAGCTTCCAATTTAATTCATTTTAGCATAAGTTCATTTTAAAAATTCTTTTAACAACTCAAACATAGTTGTAAAAAGAATATTTTGTTTCTGTGGGAAGCTTCCATTATATACTTTAGTAATAGAAGGCATCTAGTGGAATGTATACTGTGATATTTTCTCAGGAAAACTGCATTAGATGTTTAAAATGTTACTTATTGCCTTATTAATTTGCACATCAGCTGTTGGCTATGTCATGGTCACAAATTTGGTGAGAGTAAATAACCTTAGTATTGTGAAGATGGGACTTATAAATCCCTATGCATACAAAAATACCATGACCTATTTTTTATTCTATCTGTGCAAAGACATTAAATACGATCACATAGTTGACTTTAACTGATAGGTATCATTTGCCTTTTTTCTTTCAAGAAAAGTAGAGTATATATTTGATAAACATTATTAAGTTAATGTTTTGCTTTACTGATTTTTAATTACAAATTATATAAATAAATCATTTAGAATAATGTTTGTCAAATACAACTCATTTTTTAAAGTTAATACGACAAAAAGGCAAAGCAGCAAACCTCATTTAAAATTTACTTTGAAGCTCAGTGTTTTTGCTTTCTTAGTTGTCTACCACCTCCCTCCCTTCTCCCTCCCTTCTCTGTTCAAATGGAGAGGATATAAGGAGAGTACAGATGCGGCAGGTCTTAAGCGAAAGCGTTCTCAAGGTACAGTAATTGTAGTTTTATTTCTCCATGTAGTTATACACCCTGGCTTATAGCATTCGGTATTTAAAGCATAGAAATTATTAGTTTTTAGAAATGTGTCCAGTATGCTATTTTGCTTAGAGTTACTTAATTTTAAGCGCTATAAATATTTGTTTAAAATAATGTGTGTGGTCCAGTAATGGCATGTTCACCAATACTAAGATGTTTTACTTTAAGACAGTGTGTGGATGGTTTGAGGAGGAACAAAATTTCATGGGCTTAACACTGTTCTCTTCATATCTTGTCTTACAGTTTCAGTGTTTTAAGCATATGTTGCTCAAAACTATTTTAACAAAAATATGGATTAGAAACATTAGGTAAAAAGGCATAAAACAGTGATTTGGATCAGGCATAGAAAAGTAAATAATTACTACAGTCTTGCAAAGGATTTTTTTAATTTATGAAAAGTTCTTTAAAAATAAAAGCTGAGTTTGTACATTGTTTTTGTGGGCAGGCAAATTGAAGATATTAATGTTTGTTACATTAATTGCACCTTGGTCTGCGTTCAGTGTTAGTAATATGTCCTAGCAAATAAGTGAAATAGAAATTGATTTTTCATAAATTTTTGAAATTGCATTTGAACCGTAACTAAGAAGTGCAGTTCCCCAGAAAGGATTTACTTTTCCTGTGTGTTCTAGTAGGGAATAGGTTTTTGTTAAAATGACTTTTGATCTTAGATCTTGATGAGGGCTATAACCTTTGATTTTTAACTTGAGGTTATTTCCAACCCACCCTCAAATCTGAATAGTTAGACTCTGCCGGTAACTAGCTTTGTGGCAAGACTCTATTAAGGGACTCTTGGTACCTCTGGGTCTTTATATATAATAGGAGATTATATGTTGCTTACAAGGGATGTTTTAAGAAATAAATCAGGCATAGTGATTTTAAGGTGCCTGGTTTTCTGAAGGGTATGTGAATTTTTCTCAACTCTATACCAGAGATATAGAGGAAAGTTAAGGCCTTCGGAATACAAGAATTATCAAGTACGAATCAGTGGATATGTTATGACACTTCTCTGAATCTGTTGCTTCCACAAACATTACTGAATTTGTGACACATGTCCAGACTGTGCTAAGACAGTGGTGCTAGTGGTACAAAATGATCAGGACACAGTCCTTGCCTCACAGACCTTATGGATTCTTTGAGCATATAGGGTTCTTTCTTTTTTTTTCAGAGCCTATTTTCAGAAATGTAATAACCATACTGACTTGAACATCATAGTAGAAAAACATTTCTTTGATTTCTTACGAAAATATCTTCCAACTTTGGATTTCTGTTATGGCAAGCAATATCCAGTGATAGTTGGTTTAATATCCATTCCAAAACTACCTTATTTGTAATCAATTAGATTGTTCTCTTCCCGGTTTAAAGATAATTTTTTTCCCCCGTAGTCTTGTCTTGCACAGCTGAGTGAAATTTTCACAGATCCAAAAATAAAATCCACAGAAGGAAGGAAACTTAAGTTTCTATGTCAAAGGTATTGAGGACTTGCGTGAAGGTATATATTATCCCTTAGACCTAAGAAATGTCTTATCACCTGGGAAAGCAGTTCTTTAATAATCAGAATATATTAACTGCCTGTTAGAGGTTAAAACTATGGTGAGTAAGCCAGTTATTCCATGTTTTGCTAACAAGTTGCCATTCCCGGTAGCATGGTTCATCATTTATAAGATCCTTATCCATTACTTGCTTCAATTTAATATGTGTTTCAGGAAAATAATTTTCCATTGAACTGAGTTCAAATAATTATTCAGAAATCTGTGTATTCTAATTCTTTGCACAAATGAGAGACCTTCAAATTAATTTTTCCTTTTTGCAACAGCTATTCATAGTTTCAAGTTGAGTCGCAATCACGTGGACTGGCACAGTGTGGATGAAGTGTATCTTTACAGTGATGCAACAACTTCTAAAATTGCAAGGACAGTCACCCAAAAACTGGGATTTTCTAAAGGTAATTGTTAAATATAGTTTGTCAAAATTGGGGGAATTTTTTTTCTTGTATTCAAAAGGGACTATTCAGATTCTATTCTTAGTATATTTTAAATATTATTAAATTTAGTGATACTTACTGCCCTGTTAAATGAAACTTTTATTAAGGTGATTGAGTTCACATGTATTCATCAGTGAATAAACATACAGTTAGAGTGATCTGACAAGATTAATAAATATCTTTTATACTTCTAGAAACACAACAGCATTCAAACTTCAGGCAGTGATGTGAAAATAAAATATGGCAATTGAAGGTGAAAACTAAAAATTTTCTGTTGGATTTAGTCATATAGAGTTCATTGGTGACTTGGATGGATTGGGGGAGCAGAAACCAGATTGGCATGGGTTGAAGTCTAAGTAGGTGAAAAATAGAAGCAACAAGAATAGACGGCTTTTTACAGAAGTTTGACAAAAGGAAAGAGGAAATGGTGCTTGAGGAAGATGTGAGAGCATTAGTAATAAATTTTTCAGAAATGTTTGTTAAGCTTGATATTAATCTTTTCAATTCTTTTATAATTTCTTTGATAACAAGGTATGCTTGAATATCTTATTACATGTTTCCTAGTCATTTATCTTTGTTTCGTGAATTACCTTATGCTTTTAGCCCATTTTGCTATATGAATGGTTGTCTTTTCACTTTTTGATTAGTAAGCTCTGTTTTCCACTTCAGTAATCAACTCATTATGCACTAAATTTTGCACAATTTTTCCCAGTTTGTCATTCATCTTTTATCTTTGCTTTATGGTATTTTTTTGTTTATAGAAACTTTTAAAAATATTTATGTGTTCAGTCTGTTCTTCCCTCCTTCCTTTTCTTTTCCTTGTGGTTTCTGGCTTTGGTGTCATGTCCAGTTCAGCCGTTTATATCTGAGCCAGTCAGTACACACCATTTTACAAATTTCATCCCCACCCAACCCAGTGAAATTTTTTCTTAGTATTCCTTTTTCTTTATTATTTCTTTCAATGTATTGCCAAAATGTTATTTCGGTAGTAAATAGTAAACCTGGAATCATAATTTTTCTACAGCATCAAGTAGTGGGACTAGACTTCATAGAGGTTATGTAGAAGAAGCCACATTAGAAGACAAGCCATCACAGACCACCCATATTGTATTTGTCGTGCACGGCATTGGGCAGAAAATGGACCAAGGAAGAATTATCAAAAATACAGCCATGTGAGTTCTTTGATGAATACATTCGCCATCACTAGAATACAGACTTTTGTCTGGGGCATAACAGCGTTTACTCATTCCACCACATGTTTCTTCAATCCCAACTACTCTAATATCTCTTATGTTATAGATGGAATTTCTGGACCAAATTTTGAGAGTGATTATGTCATGATGGTGATGATGATGATGACGATGACGATGATGATGATGATGGTGATATTTGAGGTTTTTCCCCAACAGCATGGGGAAGAGGAAGAATAAGAAAGTGTTTTTAACTTATTAATTTGCGTTATACTAAGGTTAAAGGAAAGAAAAACTGTAATTTTTAGTTTGTGTCTTACTCACTGAATTGAGCAGAAAGAGAATAATTGCAAGGTTGCATAATTATGAAAAACCTAAGAATTACTTAAATTGCTATGGAGCACCTGGGTGGCTCAGTCAGTTAAGCATCTGACCAGCTCAGGTCATGATCTCGCCGCTTCTGAGTTCAAGCCCCACATTGGGCTCTCTGTTCTCAGCACTGAGCCTGCTTCCCATTCTCTGTCTCCCTCTCTCTCTACCCTTCCCCAGCTCAATCTGTCTCCCTCTTCCTCTCTCTCAAAAATAAATAAACATTTAAAATAAATAAATAAATTGCCAATTAGCAGCTTAACCGGGCCAGTTAATTACTACCAGAGGAAACTGAACTCTAAATTTTACATAGAGAATAATGGGTGTTTTACCAACATACCACATACATTATTTACCCCATTAATTTTTTTTTATTCAACTTCATTCTTTTTTTTTTTTTTATCTTTATTCTAAAAACTCTTAAGGTATTATGGGCATGGGGAATGTTTATACTTGTATGTATTTGAAAAATGTTAAGGACTGTGTTGAAAGGACATGTTAGGGTTAGGCCACCATAAATTTGGCTCTAAACTAGCAACCAATATGAAGAAAAATCTAATCAGACTTATGATGAGATGAAAACAGATCAGTTGTTGGTTCAGAACACACTTTATCTGGTTCTGAGGCTTCAAGTAATGTATTTCTTGAGTCGTTATAGAGCAAATACTGTGTGGTACCAGGAATTCTGTCCTAATCAACATCTCTATAATCAATGTTGAGTTTTGTTTCACCTTCTATTGTAACACCTCTTAATGTCAACTGATGGATTAAAGTAAAAGTACAGTTCAACTTTAAAAAATTTTGTCAGATACTGCCACACCGCCCTAATTTTTTGTCAATCTTCATAGCTTCTATTACAAAAATCTCTTCTCTTTGATTCTGACTTTATTTTCTGGTTGAGTTGCACATTGTTTCTTATAATATTTATATTCTTATGTTAAAATGGTGGTCTTTTGCTTGGATATCTAGGAATCTGAGATATGGGTTTAATGGCATATTCACACTGGAGCTGTTGATAAATAAGAAGGTATCAGCTTGCTTTTATTGGATGTAGGTGAGGGAAAACCTAACACAAAACGGCTTAAGCCGAAAGAGGATTTAGTAGTTCATAACACTGAGAAGTCTAAATCTAAGATTTGTCAGTCCTGAGAACCAAGAATCCAGTTTCTATCCACTCTACTTTCCTTCATTTTTGAGCTATTCTCAGACATCTCCTGTGGTTCCAGATATGGTTTATATGATGTTCAACTTCAAAAAGAAAGAGTAAGCCTATCTTTCCAGAAGTCCCAGCTAGTCTCGGCATTTCAGTGACCAATGGTGTTGTATCCAGCTGCCTGAATCTGTACATGCAGCCACGCAGGGTGTGATGTGCTGAGCTTGTCATCTCCCAGAGTCAGATGGAAGTTGGCTTCATCATCACCATAGGAAAAGGGAGAGCCACAGATAAAAGTCAAGAGCTATTATTGGAAGTGGGATGAATGAATCCAGAGTGGCTCAAAAAAACAAGTGTCTGCTTACAGAGAAGATTGCTGTCATTCCTTCCGAAACGGGGAAATTTGATAGAAAACTTCCCACATAAACTAGTAATTGATAGAAAATAGACAAAAAGGAATTCTGATTAATAATAAACAGGAAAATCCAGAGGATTTCTTAACTCTTTCCCTGCTTTCTACCGTTCCTTAGTAGTCCAGAACTGTAAAAAGAGTAAAGGTTACTTCATCCTTGTCACTACCATTCTGAATCTTGTTTGTATTTGTGGGACTACAGTGGAAATGAACAAAGTAGTGAGGGATTATCAGAACCGACTCTTTTGACAACCTTTTGTTCTCTGAGGACCTCTTGAAATCATGTTTCAGAAGCCCAGAATTAAAGGTTTTTCCCTCTCTTCCTTTCCCTCTTCTTATCCCCTTCCTTCTTCCATTCTTTACTATCTTCTTTGATCTATCCCTTTATTTCATTTTTTTAGTAATTCCAATTAATTACACCCAAGTGATTTAGTAGACCTACCTGCTTGTCTAATCTCTACGTATGTGACCATTTGAGAACTAGGATAGTGATCCTGTGGAGTGGGGGATTGTGTAAGTTTACTGTAGAAGAGGACAGTATTTTAAGTAAATGTGTTTTTCTGAGTTTATAACTCAGTCAGGGTTCTTTAGCCCCATCAGTATGATGTTTTTGACCAGTTAATTCTTTTCTTTTAAAATTTTTTCATATTTATTTTTGAGAGAGAAACATGCATGCATATGCTTGTTTGCATGAGAGGAGAAGGAGCAGAGAGAAAGGGAGAGAGAATCCCAAGTAGGCTTCATGCTGTCAGTACAGAGCCTAATGTGGGGCTAGATCTCACCAACTGTGAGGTCATAACCTAAGCTGAAACCAAGAATCGGATGCTCAACCAACTGAGCCACCCAGGCACCCCTAACCTGATAACCATCATGAAATACATAAGAACTATACAGCCGTGAAACATGAATATGTGGGTAGAATAATAATAGAAATCTTAAAATATAGTCTTATATACTCATACATCTTTTTGTGTGTGTGTGTTTATTTCTGAGAGAGAGGGAGAGAGAAAGAGAGAGAGAGAGAGAATGAACGGGGAAGGGGCAGAGAGTGAGGGAGACACAGAATCCGAAGCAAGTTCCAGGCTCTGAGCTGTCAGCATGGAGCCCAATGTGGGGCTTGAACTCACAAACCATGAGATCATAACCTCAACTGAAATCAGAAGCTTAACCAACTGAGCCACCCAGGCACCCCATACTCATACTTCTTAAAACTGAACACTTTAAAAGATGTCAAAGAAACTTAAAAATGTATTTGTAACCATAACTGGAGTATCTGCTTTAAAAAATAAAAAACAAAAAAGGAACTTTTTTTCCACAATTATTTATTTTTGAGAGAGAACACATGCAAACAGGGGAGGGGTAGAGAAAGAGAATCAAAGCAGACTCGAGGCTCCAAGCTGTCAGCGCAAAGCCTGACATGGAGCTTGAACTCACAAACCATGAGACCATGACTTGAGCCCAAGTAGGACGCTTAACTGACTAAGCCATCCAGGCACCCCTGGAACTTTATTAGACTCTGTGGGTGAAAAAAGAGATTGTGCCTTTAAGTCTGAAGTTCTGACTACCGTATTTATTTTCAGTAATAATAAAGGAAGCAGATTTTCTTTTTGGCGACCTAGAATTTATTTAGACATTTTTAAATAGCAACATTGGGGATATAGAATCAATAAAATAGAAATAATGCTTTTTAAAATATGCTAGTAATGGAGATAGACTTTTTAACAAATAGTATTGGGATAACTAGATAGCCATAGGAAAAAAATAAAATTGGGTCCATTTCTCACACTAAGATAAATTTTTATTGGATCAGATTTAAACATAAGAAATGAAACCATACAAATACTATGGGTTTTAAAGGTGGGATCGAGGGGAGTTTGAATTCTTCTACCTTCAGGAATAGAGAAAACTTCTTAAGTATGACTTAATCCAGAAGCAATAAGGAAAAATATTGATAGATATGTTTTTTTCCCAAGTAAGCTATGTGATAAAAACATAAAATAAGACAAACTGAGAGAAAACCTGCAGCTTACATCACAGATAAACAATTAATATCCTTAATATATATAGGGAACTTCTAAAAAAAATGCCTAACCACCTTTTAGAAAAACAGGTGTAAGAGATAAACAGCCAATTCCCAGAAGAGTGAATTGTCAACATTGCTCATAAACTGTAAATTAAAATTGCACTAAAATGCTATTTCTTGACTATGAGATTAGCAAAAATCCAAAATTTAACACATAATCTTTTAGCCAGACTGTAGGTAATAGGCATTCTCAAACCGCTAGCCAAATGTAATGAAGAGAGAGAATGTGGCAATATCTATCAAAATTATATATGCATTTATTCTTTAACCCAGCAAACTTGACTTCTGAATCAAGGATAATATCAGCAAAAATATTTTTGCAAAGATATATGCACAAAATTATTCTTTGCAGCATTGCTTGTAGGAAATTACCGAAATGTGCACCAGTAAGAAACTGGTTGGTAAACTGTGGCTATTTACACGATGGAAAATGATGGAAAACTATGTAGTTGTAGAACAGTAAGGATATTCTCTCTATATTATAATGGTTCTTCGAAAAGATTGGCAAAACTGAGAAACCTGCAGCATGGTCAGTGTAGACCAAGAAAAAAGAAGATTCAAATTGCTAAAATCAGGAATGAAAGAGGGGACATAATTACTGACCGTACAGAAATCAAAAGGATTATAAGGAATACTATGCACAGTTCTGTGCCAACAAATTATATAGCCTAGATGAAATGAGCAAATTCCTAGAAAGATACAAACTACCAAACTGATTTGATGATCAGTAAGAAGAAACAGAATCTAAATGGATCATTAACAAGTAAAGCATTTGAGTTAATAATCAAAAAACTTCCTTCCAAAGAAACAAAAAGGCTCAGGACCAGATGGCTTCACTGGAAAATTGTGCAAAAAAGAGTTAGCACCAATTCTTCATAAACTCTCCAAAAACTAAAAGAAGACTTCTCAACTCATTCATTGAGGCCAGTATTGCCCTAATACCAAAACCAGACAGATATCATAAGGAAAAAAACAAAACAAAACAACAACTAGAGACCAGTGTCCCTTATGAATACGTATCAGTATTCCTTATGGACCCAAAAATTCTAACAAATACCAGCAAACTGAATCCAGCAACATGTAAAGAAGATTATACCCTACGACTGATTGGAATTCATCCCAGAATACAAAATTGATTAAACATATTTTTAAAAGTAAATCAAGGGTAATACACCACAGTAATAGAACAAAGGGGAAAAAAACATCATGTGGTTTTTGATGCAGAAAAGGCATTGACAAAATTTAACCCCTTTCTTAGTGAAAACACTCAGGAGACTAGAGAAAGAAGGGAATTTCTTCTCTCTGATAAAAGGCATCTACAAGGCCATGGCTAATATTACACTCTGACAATGAATGACTGAAAGCTTTTCCTCAAGATCAACAATGAAACAGAGAAGTCCTGTCCCAGTTTTGTTCAACATTGTACTGTAAGTTTCATCCAGGGCAACTAGGCAAGTAAAAGAAATAATAAAAGAGATCCAGATTAGAAAGGAAGAAATAAAATCATCTCTGTTTGCAGATAACACGATCTTAATAGAGAAAATCCTAGGGAATCTATACACAAAAAACTATTACTGCTAACAGATCAACTCAGCATGAACTCAGCAAAGTACAGGATACAAGATCAATATGCAGAAATCAATTGTATTTATATACTAGCAGTGAACTATCTGGAAATTAAGAAAGCATTTCTAGGAGTGCCTGGCTAGCTCAGTTTGAAGAGCGTGCACCTCTTGATCTCAGCGTCATGAGTTTGGGCCCCATGTTGGGATTGAGTTTACCTTTTTTTTAAAAAAGTAAAGAAAGCATTTCCATTTATTACAGTATCAAAAAGAAAAAAAGAATAACCTACTTAGGAATAAGTTTAATAAAAGTATAAGTTTTTTACACTGAAAACTATAGTACACCATTGAAAGAAATAAAAGAAGACCTAAGTAAATTAAAACAACCTGTTTCTGGATTAGAAGACTTAATGTTGTTAAGATGGCAATACTTACCACATCCCTATTAAAGTCCTACCTGTCTTTTATGCAGAAATTGACAAGCTGATTCTAAAATCCACATGGAAATGCAAGAAACCCAGACTAGCCAAAACAATCTTGAAAAAAAACAAAGATGGAAGACTAACATTTCCCAGTTTCATAAGTTGCTGCAAAGCAAGATCAATGGAATAGAATCAGAGTTCAACTGATTTTCAGAAAGAGTGCCAAAACAATTCATTGATGAAAGAATAGCCTTTTAACAAATGGTGCTAGGGCACCTGGATATCTATCTGCAGAAGAATGAAATTAAACCCTACCTCACACGTACACAAAAATTAATTCAAAATCAATCAAAGGCCAAATACAAGAGCCAAAACTATAAAAGTCTTAAAATTTAGGAGTATATCTTTATAACCTTGGATTAGGCAAGGTTATAAAGGTTCCTGAGATACGACATCAAAAGTAGAAGCCACAGAGGAAAAAAGAGAGAAATTGGGCTTTGGCAAAAATTAAAACCTTTGTTCTTCAAAGGACATTATCAGGAAAGTGAAGACAACCACAGAATGGGAGAAAATATTTGCACATCATAATCTGAGAAGGATCCAGTATCTAGCATATATAAAGAACTTTTAATTTTTTAAGTGGGTAAAGGATTTGAATAAACATTTGTCCAAAGAAAATATACCAGTGGCCTATAAGCACGTAAAAAGATGTTCAAAATCATTAGGTATTAGGGAGATGCAATTCATAACCACAAAGAGATGCCACTCCACATCTGCTAAGTTAGCTCTTATCAAAAAGATGGAAAAAACAAGTGTTAGTGAGGATGTGGTAAAATTAGAACTCTCCTGGGGCGCCTGGGTGGCTTAGTCGGTTAAGTGTCCGACTTTCACTTAGGTCATGATCTCGCGGTTCGTGGGTTCGAGCCCCGCGTCGGCTCTGTGCTGACTGCCAGCTCAGAGCCTGGAGCCTGTTTCAGAGTCTGTGACTCCCTCTCTCTCTGACCCTCCCCTACTCATGCTGTCTCTCTCCTAGAAATAAAAAAAAAAAAAAAAAAAATTAAAATTAGAACTCTCCTGTGTTGCTGTTGGGATTGTAAAATACAGTACAACTGCCTTTGAAAGTAGTTTGGCACTACTTCAGGAATTTAAACGTAAAGTTTAAAGTCAATAATTCCACTCCTCGGTATATACCCAAAAGAATTGAAAGCATAGCAACACAAAACCCTGGTAAAGAATATTCATAGCAGCATTATTCATAATAGCCAAAATTATATAAACAATCGAAATGTTCCAATGCAAATGGATAAACAAAAGCATATTCATACAATGAAATATTATTCAACTATGTAATATATTATTCAACTATAAAAAGCAGCAAAGTACTGATTCACAGTACAACATGGGTAAACCTTGAAACATTATGGTAAGTGCAAGAAGCCAGACACAAAAGGCCTCATATGTAGGATTCCATTTATATGAACTATCCAGAATAAGCGGATCCATAAAGACAGAAAGTGGATTCGTGATTGCCAGGGCTGAGGGAGAAGAAATATGGGGAGGTGACTGCTATGGCTACATTGTTTTTTTGTGTAGGTGATGTAAGTTCTGAAATTAGATAGTAGTGATGATTGCACAACTCTATGAACAAACTAAAAAGCCCCTGAGTTGTTCACAAGGAAAAACTAGTGAGGTTGTGTCACAAGGACACAGAAGCCAACTTGAAGAGATACTGATCAAAAAAGGAGATAATTTGGGCATCAGTAACAATAATAACTACGGTGGATTGAAATGCTTCAAATATGTTTAAGTGTATGAGTTACTAAAGATATAGAAGCCAAGAACTCAATATTTTGCAAATTGTTAACAGAAGGGAAGAATTAACTATTCATCCTTCATTCTCTCAGCTCATACAGAAGCTATTTGGTTGTACTACAATGCAGCCAAATATCTAATGTGAAGAAGTTTCTCTTTCTAGAATTATAAGCTTTACAAACAAAGAGTGATGGAAACATAATAAATTAATGAATCTAAGCAGTGATTGTCATAACTGCTAGCTTCACCAGACAGACACGAACACGGATGTGTGCACCTGTGGAGTAGTAGCGGTCTTGCCAAAACCATAGAACTTTAATCTGATCAAGCCCCTATTTCTCACAAACTAGATATGGGAAATAGAGGACAGAGAGCATGTTAAATACCTTGGGGATACAGTCGTTAAAACTCAGACTCTGAGGAACTCTACAGGACAAAAATAAATTACAAAAGAAAAAAAGGAGAGAGAAAAGAACCTATAGATTAAAAGACTTAAGAGACATATCTACCAATTACAATGTGTGGACTATACAGTAGTCCCCCCCACCCCACCCTTATCTGCAGTTTCTCTCTCTCTGGTTTCAGTTACCTAGGGTCCACTGCAGGCTGGAAGGAGATGATAGTAGCCTAACGCTGTCACAGTGTATGTGTCATTCACCTCATTTCATCTCACCGCAGAGGCATTTTTTTTATTTTTTAATTTTTTAAAATCTTTATTTATTTTTGAGAGAGGGAGAGACAGAGTGTGAGCCGAGAAGGGACAGAGAGAAGAGGAGACACAGAATCCAAAGTAGACTCCAGGCTCTGAGCTGTCAGCACAGAGCCCAGCACGGGGCTCAAACCCATGAACCGTGAGATCATGACCTGAGCCGACATCGGATGCTTAACCAACAGAGCCACCCAGATGCCCCTTTGCAGAGGCATTTTAACATCTCATATGTTATTGCAAGAAGAAGGATGAGTACAGTGCAATAAGATTTTGAGGGCCCACATTCATATAACTTTTATTATACTCTATTATAATTTTTCTTTTTTATTATTATTGTTATTAAGCTCTCACTGCGCCTAATATATAAATTAAACTTGTCATATGTGTATGTATAGGAAAAAACAGTATATATAGGGTTCAGGACTATCTGCAGTTTCACACATCCATTGGGGGTCTTGAATGTATCCCCACATGTAAAAGGGGGAACTGTTGTATTTGGATCTCAATTCAAACAAATATAAAAATATATTTTATATTATAAAATAACATAGTCTAACTCGGAAAATGGAACCGCTGAACTACATATTTACTGAAATTAAAGAATTGTTAAAAGTTTTGGTATGATTGGAGCACCTGGGTGGCTCAAGTAGTTAAGCCTCCGACTCTTGGTTTGGGCCCGGGTCATGGATCTCACAGTTTGTGAGTTTGTGCCCCACATCCAGCTACATGATAGCAGTGCTGGCAGTGCAGAGCCTGCTTGGGATCTTCTTTCTTCCTCTGTCTCTGCCCCTACTTCTTGTTCTCTCTCTCTCTCTCTCAAAAATAAATAAAATTTAAAAAATAGTTTTGGGGGTGCTTCGGTGGCTCAGTTGGTTAAGCGTCCCACTTCGGCTCAGGTCATGATATCATAGTTTGTGGGTTCGAGGCCCATGTCTGAACCTAGTTCAGATTCTGTGTCTCCCTCACTCTCTGTCTCTCTCTCTCAAAAATAAATAAGCATTTAAAAAAAGTTTTGGCATGATAATAGTACAGAATAGGTTATGTTTTCCTTATGTTTTAGTAATAGATACTAAACAGTTTACAGATGAAATGATGTGATGTCTGGGATTTGCTTCAAAATATTACGGGGGAAGAGTGCTTCTATAAAGGGTTAGTGTGAGGGAATTTGGAGGAATAATAGAACTATACTATATCTTAATTGTGGTGATGCTAACCACAAAATCTATACAACTGATATCAAAAGGGGAAAAAAGTCAGTTTTACTGTATCTGAATTTTAAAAATAAAATTTAAAAATTCATCTTTTGCGAGAATGGGTGGGAAAATAGATGAAATAAGACAGGCCATGACTTGCTATAATTGGGAGCAGGGCGATGGCACAGGGCGATATTTGTTGTACTGTTCTTTCTACTAAATATTACCATATGTAATTATTTAGATTATAACATGAAAGCTTGTAATATTTGAAATTGCAGTTGACAAATTTAGGGAAATAGCTTTGAAATGAGGGATACCTAGTATTGTGAACGATTGCATAGTATAACAATAGTTAAAACGTAATTGGATAAAGTTAGAAGCAAGTAGAAATTGTATGGCCAAAGATATTTTATACCCTATAAATACATATGAGAAGTTACTCTGATAACATTTTGTTTTGTTTTTATTTTTTTATTTTCCTTTAATTTTTTTAGGATGAGAGAAGCTGCAAGAAAAATAGAAGAAAGGCATTTTTCCAACCATGCAACACATGTGGAGTTCCTGCCTGTTGAGTGGCGGTCAAAACTCACTCTTGATGGAGGTACAGTTTCTTTAAAAATCATTTAGTCATTGGCATGGGGCGCCTGGGTGGCTTAGTTGGTTAAGCTTCCGACTTTCGCTTAGGTCATGATCTCACGGTTCGTGGGTTCGAGCCCCGCGTCGGGCTCTGTGCTGACTGCCAGCTCAGAGCCTGGAGCCTGTTTCAGAGTCTGTGACTCCCTCTCTCTCTGACCCTCCCCTACTCATGCTGTCTCTCTCCTAGAAATAAATAAAACATTAAAAAAAAAAAATTAAAAAAAAAAAATCATTTAGTCATTGGCAACAAAGTGTTGGTTATTGGAAACAAAGTGCCTTCCATTTAGTTGTCTTGAGGTATACTCACTCTTTGTTCTACATTATTAAAATAAAATCCATTGATTTTTAAAGTAATTATATTGACATCTGTTGATTTCACAGAGAGCAGAGTTTTCACACCTGCTCTCTGTGGATGAGGAGGCGGGGTGGGGAGGAGCCTGTGGAGGGAATAAAATGTCTAAAGTTTTTGACAGAAAGTGACTTTTCAACACGGAAAATGTTTGTTGTCCATGGTTCCATATGAGCTTACATTTTCTTTCTAATACTTTTCTTTTTCTGTATTTGGAATCCCAGGTTTTTTGTTTTCTTTTGTGGTTCCTGCATTCCTCAGGCTGGTGAATTATTATAATCTAGCATAGAGAAAGTATACAATATGTTTGTTTAATTAAAATCATTTTTGTTTGCTTCCTTTACGAGCTGTTCTCTAAAATATGCACCTTTCTTTACACAGCATTATGACCTTTTAATATTAAACCATTAGAATAGCATGTCTCAGCTGATGATTTGCATAATCTGGAAAATGAGTTGTGCTAGACCCGATGTCAGCTGCTTTGGTGGAGCTTCGCCTGTGTGCCTAGCGCTCCACGGGGCATTTTACTGGAGCATCTCATTTAATTTTCTCATAAACCTATGAAATATACCTAGTTTGTTTTTTCTACTTTACTACTAAGGAAACTGAAACCCATTAAAAGGTAAATGAATTTAACTAAGAACAGGCAGAATCTAGGTCTTTATGAGATCAGAGCCCTTGTCACAGTGCCAAACTGCCCCCCAGATGATCTCCAAGGATTCTTCCAAGACTGCGGTTCTATCTCATAGTCAGGAATGTCACTCATAGCTTATAAACCAAAATGGCATCCAAAGTTGTAATGAGTTTTAAAAAAAAATGGTAGTGACTAAAGAAGGCTTCTCAGCAGCAGGAGCACATATATAAAGTTCTAGCATAATAACACTATCTTTTGGGCTTTTCCCGTTTACCCAGATAAATTTCTTTTTTTTTTTTTAATTTTTTTTTTACAACTAGTTTATTGTCAAATTAGTTTCCACATAACACCCAGTGCTCATCCCCACAAGTGCCCTCCTCCATGCCCATCCCCCCTCCCCCCACATCCATCAGTCCTCAGTTTTTGTCAGCATTCAAGAGTCTCTCATGGTTTGCCTCTCTCCCTTTCCCCCACCATTTCCGCCCTTCTTCTCCCCCTTGTTCCTCCGTCAAGTTCCTCCTAATCCTCCTATACGTGCAAACATATGATATTTGTCCTTCTCTGCCTGACTTATTTCGCTCAGCATAACACCCTCAAGGTCCATCCATGTTGCTACACATGGCCAGATTTCATTGTTTCTCATTGCCATGTAGTATTCCATGGTATAGATAAACCACATCTTCTTGATCCATTCATCTGTTGATGGACACTTAGGCTCTTTCCATGTTTTAGCTATTGTGGAGAGTGCTGCTATGAACATTGGGGTACATGTGCTCCTATGCATCAGCATTTCTGTATCCCTTGGGTAAATTCCTAGCAGTGCTATTGCTGGGTCATAGGGGAGTTCTATTGTTAGTTTCCTGAGGAACCTCCACACTGTTTTCCAGAGGGGCTGTACCAGTTTACATTCCCACCAACAGTGTAGGAGGGTGCCCGTTTCTCCACATCCTCGCCAGCATCTAGAGTTCTCTGATTTGCTCATTTTAGCCACTCTGACTGGCGTGAGGTGGTATCTCAGTGTGGTTTTGATTTGTATTTCCCTGATGAGGAGGGATGCTGAGCATCGTTTCATGTGTCTGTTGGCCATACCCAGATAAATTTCTGAGGCTGCTCAGGAATGTAGACAACATGGATGAATTAACACTTAATAAAACTCAAATTCTGTTAGGTTTAAACTACTGTGATAGAATCTCCAAGGCATTATGCTGAGTGAAAGAAGCCAGAGGAAAAACACCACTGTTTCTATTCTCAAAACCTCTAATGCCAAAAGTATGGAGGTTACTCCCTATACCAACCATTTCTTTCAATTCTGGTGTCCTATAATTTAACTCACTTCTGCCACAGACTCCCCAGAGAGAGTGCAGTCAGGTTAAGGACTCAGTGCCACAGGACTGCCCCACCCCCTGCCTCAGATGCAATCACACCTTCCAGGTTGTCATTCGTACTTCTGACTGACTGGCCATGACCTAATCCTGAGGTTCAGTAATTTACTAGAATGACTCACAGAACTCACAGAAACACTTATTTACATTTACTAGCTTAAAATTTACTGGTTTGAAGGATATTACAAAGGATACACTGAAAAGCTAGGTGAAGAGCTACGTAGGGCAAGGTGTGGGGAAGGCGTGTGACGATTTTGTACCTGTCTGAGTGCACCACACTTCCAGTATCTCCATGCATTTGCCAATTCAGAGGCTCCCCAGGCCCTTTTGTTGTTTAGAGTTTTTATGGAGGTTCCGTTATGTGGACATAGTTGATTAAATCGCCGATTGACCTCAGTCTCAAACCCCTCTCTCCTTTATGGAGGTCAGGGAATGGGGCAGAAAGTTCAGCCTCTAATGACATGGTTGGTTCCTCTGACAATCACCCCCCATCCTTCAAGGGTCACCTTATTAGCATAAACTCAGGTATGGTTGAAAGAGGCTTATTATGAATAATAAAAATTTTTGTCACCCATCATTCAGGAAATTATAAGGGTTTTAGGAACCCTGTGGCAAGAACCAGGGACAAAGATCAAACATACATTTCTTATTATAGTTGACTCTTGAACAATATGGAGGGTTAGGGGCACTGACCCCTCTACTCACGCAGTCAAAAATTTGTGTATAACTTTTGACTTCTCAAAAACTTGACTACTGGGGCACCTGGGTGGCTCAGTCGGTTGGGCGGCTGACTTCGGCTCAGGTCATGATCTCATGGCTCGTGGGTTCGAGCCCCATGTCATACTCTGTGCTGACAGCTAGCTCAGAGCCTGGAGGCTGCTTTGGATTCTGTGTCTCCCTCTCTCTCTGACTGTCCCCTGCTCACACTGCCTCTCTCTCTCTCTCTCTCTCAGAAATAAATAAAACATTACAAATAATTTTAAAAAAAACTTTACTACTAATTGCCTACTGTTGACCAGAAACCTTACTGATAACATAGTAAATTAACACATGTTTTATGTTATATGTATTACATTTTGTATTCTTATAGTAAAATAAGCTAGAGAAAAGAAAATGTTGGGGCACCTGGGTGGCTCAGTTGGCTGAGCATCTGACTCTTGATTTCAGCTCAGGTCATGATCCCAGGGTCATGAGATCGAGCCATGTTGGGCTCTGCACTGAGCGTGGAGCCTGCTTAAGATTCTCTCCCTCTCCTTCTGCCCCTCTCCAACATGCTCTATCTCTCTCTCTCTCAAAAGAATAGAAGAGAAAAGAAAAAAAAATCTTATTGCAGAAAGTATAAGGAAAAGAAAATGCACTTATAGTACTGTACTGTATTTTTTGAAAAAGATCCATGTATGAGTGGACCTGCACAATTCA
This sequence comes from Crocuta crocuta, assembly GCF_008692635.1. Lineage (NCBI taxonomy): Eukaryota > Metazoa > Chordata > Mammalia > Carnivora > Hyaenidae > Crocuta > Crocuta crocuta. The sequence goes on along the minus strand of NW_027527551.1, from coordinate 555,664 downwards.
AACCCTTGTTGTTTGGGGGCCAGCTGAGTATCACAATATTACAGAAACCAACCTCAAAGATTACATAATTTGTGCCTCCATTTATGTGACAGACTGGAAGAGACAAAATTGTAGAAACAGAGAACTGATTGGTGGTTACAGGGATTAGGGGAAGGTTTAAATTTAAAAGGGCAGTTTTTTTTATGGTGATGGAATGGTTCTGTATCCTGATCATGGTGCTAGTTATGCAAAACTATATATGCATTAAAACTCAGAGTCAATTTTACTGTTTGTAAATTTAAAAATATCGGTAAAGAGGATTTACCTACAATAAACATCATTGTCCTCATGTTGTTTTGTGTTGAAGAGCTAAAAACATTTCTTCTAAATCAAGAACAAGCTAAGGATGTCTACTCTTACAACAGATCCTCAATTAGAAGGCTTAACCAGTCAATAAGATAAAGAAAAGAAATAATAGTTTTAAGGAATGGAAAAGATATGTTTTTATTTGCAGGTCTTATGGTTGTCTACACAGAATACACAAAAGAACCTACAGAAAAATTAGAATTAAATAGTTTACAAGGCTATGAAATAAAACATGTATATATGAAAATGACTGCATTCCTATATCCCAGCACAAACTATTTGAGATAGGATAACAATATGAGGTTCCTAGAAATCTAATAAAATACATATATGTATGTTAAAATGAAAAAAACTGTTAAAAGGTATTCAGTACAACTTAAATATGTACAAAGATAGATCATTTTCATAGATTGGATGATTCAGTATCCTAGAGAAGTTAATTCTCCCAAACTGACCAATAGATTCCATGCAATGCCAATCAAAATCCCAATAGAGTTCCACAAAACTTGACAAGCTGATCCTAAAGTTATTGTAGAAGATCAGAGGCCCAAAAATAGCCAAGATACAGAACAAGAGGGTGGAGAAGTTGTCATGTGCTAGTAGATAACTGTTTTTTAACTTTTGTATCTAAGACCATTTAGATTGGCAGAAGGGTAGGCAGACACATCAGTGCACCAGGCCAGAGACCCCGAGTCTGTGTTCAGTTTGGAAACCTGATGTATGACGGAGACAGCCTTTTGCAGATCCCTGGTGAAGGGGTGGCCTATTCCATAAATGGTGCTTGGTAACCAGTTCTCCTATAGGGAGGGGGAAGTAAAAATGATTCCTACCTCACATTCCAGATAGGTCAGACACATAATTTATGAAAGCTAAGACTTTAAAATGTATTAGGAAAAAAAATATGGGAGAATACCTTCTTAAACAAGACACAAAAGCACAACTATAAAGTAGGATGGAAATTTTTGATTAGATTGAAATTAAGGACTTCTTTTTCTCAAAAGACAACATAAAAAGTAAGGCAAGCCACAAACAGAAAAGATGTTATAACAGAACAACAGATATAACCACCAAAGCTTTTACTATCCAGATAAAGAACAAGAAACTCAAATGGAGATTGATAGGCACACACACACACACACACACACATGTGTGTGTGTGTGTTTATGTTTTATAGTGTATATTTTAAATATTTTTTTTATATAGTAAAAAGTACATCTCTCTAGTAATCAAGAAATGCACTTCAAAACCACAATGAAATATCTTCCAACACCCATCAGTTAGGCAAAAATTTAAGAAAGTGACAATACCAAATGTTGGTGAGGATGTTCAGCATGGACATTTGTCATTGACTATTGGAGTGAGAATTGGCACAATTACTTTGGAAGATGGTTTGACATATTCTTATATTGTTGAATGTGCATGTGCCCTATATCAGTGGTTTCACTCCTCGGTGTATATATCTAAAGAAACTCCCATAAATGTGTACCAGGAGACATTTACAACAGTGTTATTAGGAGCATAGTTTATATTAGCAAAAAACTAAAAGCAACTCAGATGTCTTTCAAAGGAAAATGGGTATGTTATTAGATATGTGGGATGTGCTGTATTGTACACCAGTGAAAATGAGGGGATTACAGCTATCCAGCTTAACTTCCATAAATCTCAGAAACATAGTATTGGGGGTGAAACAAACAATAATTCAATTTGCGTAGTGTTCCAAAACAGACAAAATGATTTAAAATATTTAAGCTCTGGCACATAGTAAATGCTACAAAATGACTAAAATTATTAATGAACATGTAGGAAATCTGTAAAGAAAAGTAAGAGTGTAATCAACCAAATTTATTTTATTTCATTTTATATTTAGAGAGAGCATGTGAGATGGGGGAAGGACAGAGGGAAAGAGAGAATCTTTAAGCAGGCTCTACACTCGGCGCAGAGCCCAACACAGGGCTCGATCCCACAACCCTGGGATCATGACCTTAGATGAAATCAAGAATGAGACACTCAACTTACTGAGCCACCCACGCATCTCAACAAGGCCTTCTTATTGGTGGTTATTTAGAGAGGGAGGAGGGGCATGTGATCATTTAGGGATACCCTGTGGGTTTCAGAGATAACTGGCAATATTCTTAAGCTAGGTGGAAGAAACATGTTTTCCCATATATAAGTTATTTCAGATGCACATACAAAATTTCTTCATATGCATGTGTATTGCACAGTAAAAACTTCTTTGGGGAAATACATTAAAATGACATTTAAACTTTTCATATCAGCATGGAAGTCCCATCTTTCACTTTTACAATTTACAAATGGCCACAGGCTGTAAATATGTTGTGCAGCCCATATCCTTTATGTCTTTGAAAACACTTCTAGCTTTTGCTTGAATCAATTGTCTTCCAGTCATTATTAGATTTTATTGAAGTAGGGAATAAATAAAAATCAATGCAGTGAAATACTGGAAGATAAAAATATAAGCCTTTTCCTGCCCACCTTGCACTTTCATATTATGATAGTCACCCAAGTATAGGGCTTCTTTATATTTCTATAAGAAATGCAAAGTTTTCTGCATCTCTAATCATTTTGTTAGGCATTTAATAGAATAATCTTCCCAAGGTAGAATTTCCACAGGTTAGCTGTAATTGCAGTATAATTTATGTAACTTTTTAAAAAATAAATTATCCCAGCTTTATCTTGTTTACTGAGGAGGCCCGTTGCTGATTTGCATTTGTGCACATTTGTAATTTGGCAACTACTGCCAATAGCATTTTTGGTTCACAAAAGAGAGAAACATGTAAAGTGTAAGGAAACTTTTTAATTTGTTGCTGGTTTGTCACCAGTGGCTCTAGGCAATCCACATGGGTATTGCCAGGCCCAGGGTGCAGAGGCCAAAGAAGGAGAAGAGAAAGGAAGCCGAAAAAGAGGAATAGGAAGAGTGAGGTTGTGTCCGTTAACACTATTCCAAGAGTAGAGATGGCCTGGTTTTGCTCTGGGTACCCCTGAATGTCATGCAAAAGCCAGTATATAGGAAAAAATGGTAAATCTTTATAGATTTGATAATGTCTTTCATCCTTAATGTTCCTTTTCTTCCCAAGTCCACTTTTGTCTTTTACCGTTTTTTGTTGTGTTGTGTTGTGTTTTGTTTTGTTGTGTTTTGTTTTGTTTGCAGGGGGAGGGGGAGGCGGATTGTAACATTTTGCAAGAAGGGAAAGTTCATTAGATCCAAAGCTACTCTTGAATATTTTTCTTTGACACTTTTTTTTTAGTCAGTCAACATACAGTGCAATATTGGATTCAGGAGTAGAATTCACTGAGTCATCACTTAATACAACACCCTGTTATCACAATAAATGCCCTTCTTAGTGCTCATCACCATCCAGCCCATCTCCCACCCACCTCCCTCCATCATCCCTCAGTTTGTTTTCATTAAGAGTATCTTGAGGTTTGTTTCCCTCTCTCCTCTTTTCCCCCTCTTCCCTTATGCTCATCTGTTTTGTTTCTTAAATCCTACACATGAGTGAAATCATATGGTATTTGTCTTTCTCTGATTGACTTATTTCACTTAGCATAATACATTCTAGCTCCATCCATGTCGTTACAAACAGCAAGATTTTATTCTTTTAATCACTGAGTAATATTCCATTATATGTATATACCACATCTTCTTTGTCCACTGATCATTCAATGGACATTTGGGTTCTCTCCATAGTTTGGCTATTGTTGATAATGCTGCTATAAACATATACCCCTTTGAATCTGTATTTCTGTATCCTTTGAGTAAATACCTAATAGTACAATTGCTGGATTGTAGGGTAGTTCTATTTTTAGTTTTTTGAAGAAATTCCCTACTGTTCTCCAGACCACTTTTGATACTTAAACATGAACTTAAAGACTTATTGTTTCAGAGAGTGTAATTTTTTTCACTATTTTTCCCTAAAACAAAGATCTTCTATAAATTTTTTTTTTTTTTTAATTTGTAGACACTGTTGATTCCATTACTCCTGACAAAGTACGAGGTTTAAGGGATATGTTGAACAGCAGTGCAATGGACATAATGTATTATACTAGCCCACTTTATAGAGATGAAGTAAGTATCATGATTGTTTTGTTGCTGTTGGGTATCTTTTAGAATGATTGCATATGTGTCCTGAATTTGAAATTTTTATGCACTTATTTTTTTTTTTACAAGCAAATGAGAATATACAGGAATCCATTAACCTACAAACAGCCTGTATTAAACAGTGAATTTGATTGTCTTCAACATATTGGGAAGCCTATAATAAAATGAGTAATCCTGGAAGTAACAGATTGGTTAGAAAATAGCTCTTTGAAAAATATCACTTTTCATAAATCCGATTAATTTTGTCTATAATTATTGTCCTCACAAAAGAGTTTTAGACATTTAGAAATTTCCTTCAAGTTTTTTGTATGTCGTAGACTTGCTTTTATTGTGTCATTTCCATAGTGGATTAATTTAGTTCTTAAATAAGAATGTTGATGCATCACAAAATAACCCTAAGGGCGTAAGAGTAAAAGTTTATTCAGAGGGATGAGAGATCCTCTACTGAATACATTTCGTCACTTTATTGGTAAGAGAAAAAGAATTCTGGGGCACCTGGGTGGTTCAGTTGGTTAAAGGTCCGACTTCAGCTCAGGTCACGATCTCACAGTTGTGAGTTCGAGCCCTATGTCAGGCTCTGTGCTGACAGCTCAGAGCCTGGAGCCTGCTTCCAATTCTGTGTCTCCCTCTCTCTCTCTCTGCCCCTCCACCACTCGTGCTCTGTCTCTCTCTCTCCTTCACTCAAAAGTAAAAATAAATATTAAGAAAAAAAAAGAACATGTCTAAAGAGAAAAAGAATTCTGTTTCATGGGAATAACCTTGTTAATTACATAGCTTGTGTTAGCTTGTCTAATCCTCATAAAAACCCTATGAGATAGATATAATTATTCTCCTCACTTGAAAGATGAGAAAACTGGTACAAGGAGTAGTTACTAGTACAGCTTTCTGTGCTGCTCCAAGTCAGTAAATTTCTGATTTTGTTGATTCAAAGTCATCCCTGATACATCTTGCGTATCTACAGAAACATGTTTGGTTCAGCCGCCATCCCCTTAGGGTTTTCACCGTTGTTCTTTCTGTATCCCCTCATTGTCATCTCCCAGTACAGAGTAGTCTGCCTCGATCTGATTGATAACAGTAAAAGAAACTATTCTGGACCTCATTCTAACCCAACAAAGAAGGCCTGATTCATGAGGCACAGAATTTACCTGTTCATAGTCCTTTATAGTTTATGGTAGGTATTGTTAGATATGCCCCAAAGGTTAAGAAATTGAACTTTAGTATTGCAAGTGACACCAGTTAGTGGGTGGGAAAAGGGAAGAGAATGGCTGAGAGGATATAACACTCACACACACACTCAGATGCCATGGGTCTACCTTATACACACACATAGATATATGGTTGGTAGTATTCCTAAGAAGGTATCCTGAGTGTTTAAGGGTAAAATGTGCTGAGGCATGTCCCCCAAAACTAATAAGAGTTTTTTTAAAAAGTTTAGGTTGACATTGATAACAAGAAAAACTAGAAAAAGTGCCAGACTCAAAGCTCTGACCATTAGCTAGTGATGACAACGAAAGTAATCACTTTCTTATTTTACTCTTATACCTTCTAAAATAGTTATACTTTGAATGCAATTGACTAAAAGATATTCGGTAGAAAGAGGGAACTGATGGGTAAGATCAACAAAATGGAGAACACCCAGCGTTTGAAGTTAGCTTGTCTTTTAATCCAGTTGAATTTTGCAGAAAAGCACTGAAGAACTTGTAGCTGAGTTTCATCAGTCCTGAGCAATATTTCCCAAACATCTTTAATTAGAACAGTCAGTTGGGGTACTCATTAAAAATACAGCCGACAAAGCTTCATGGGGCTCATTGGAATTGAGGATATTAATGTGAATTCATGATTTTGAAATTTTGGGAGTCTGTACAGATATCTCTGTATTTAAATGTATATATGTACATATACATGCATATATTTCCCACCTGTGTGCATTGAAGGGCCAAGAAGCAAAGACACCCCAATCCATTGAGTACACATAGCACTCAGACGTTTGTATCCAATTCTGTTATTACCCTCTAAGAAGAACTAGTGTTCCTGGGGAAAATGGCTGATTCCAGAACTGGGGCAGGATACATACAGGTCGAAGCTGGAACTACTTGTCGTGACAGAAAGGAAAACGCGTGAAAGAATGATGGGGCAGGTCACAAGGACACAGGAGCCCAATTAAAGAAGCAGATCCCCACTGGCCAAATCTGGAATAATTTGAGCACCAAAATAATTAATTATTACTTATGATAAGGAATTAGGAGTAGTTTTAATATAGAATTATAAAGATAACATAATAAAGAATTATAAATCACTGCAAAATTCATAATCCATTTCAATTACAAATAAATAAACAAATGGGAGAGAAAGTTCTGCTTCCAGTAAATGCCAAGGGCTTTCTGAAAAATGTGGAGGGCCTGCTGGAGGAAAACCCTCATTTTGCACTTATTGTGATAGGATCAGGTAAAAGAGGCTCAGGCAGGATTCATCAATGGATGCTAAATTGAGGGTATAATTTTGATGAGGAACAGGACATTTGCATAGTCTTAAAATATATCCTCACAGACTGCTTATTAACTAAAAAAAAAAAAACAGGTATACAGTAGAGAAATTAGGCAGTGCCTTTTCTGGGTGTTACTGAGGGACACTCAGAGGATACAGCATCATTTATACAGTACTCCAAACAGGAAGCCTCAAACAAACACGAAATGAGGAAGATCAAATAAAGTAGGAATGGGACTATGTTCTTTTTAAATGTAAATATCATGAAAGACAAAGACTGTAGGAAACGGTCCAGATTAAAGGAGGTTAAAGAGACAATGGTGGCTAAAGACCACCTCTCCTCCTAGATCATAACTTGTACTGGCTGGAGGAAAATGCTGTGAACTGTGTTATTAGATCATCTGACAAAATGTGGATGGTAGATCAGATTAGTTGAAATGTTATATCAAAGTAAATTTATTTTTTTAGGTTTACTTATTTTGAGATTGAGCCAGGGAGGGGCAGAGGGAGAGAAAATCCCAAGCAGGCCCCTCACTATCAGCACAGAGCCCAATGCGGAGCTCAGTCTCACAAACCATGAGATCATGACCGGAGCTGAGATCAAGAGCAGACCCTTAACTGACTGAGCAACCCGGGTGCCCCTCAAAGTAAATTTATGAAGTTGATTGCTACACTCGAGTATGGAAGGCAGTATTCCTAGTCTTGGGAAATATACACTGGAGTATTTAGAGGTAAAGGAACATGATGTAATATATCCTCAAGTGGTTCACAAAACCACGTGGTTCACAAAACAAAAATGTGTATGCATGTGTGTGCTACAAAAACAAACAGAAGGAATGATAAAGCAAACACGGTAAGATGCTAACAATAGATAAATCTTGGGTAAAAGATTTATGGGTGATTTTTATCCTTTTTTCTGTTTTGCTGTGTAAAATTTGAAATTATTTCCAGGTAAAAAGTTAAAAAAAGGAAACAAAAAAAATGGTTTCCAAGGTCCTCTCCCTGGAAATTCTGATTGAGTGAGTCTGACATAGAGCTTGTGAATTTGTGTTTAAACATTTCCCAGGTGTTACTGTCAGGAATATTTGCAAAATCTTGCTTAAGGTATTGTGAAGAACGAAAGAAAACTTTGTGAGAAGCAGGCAAAAATTGTTCTTAATTTTAAAAAAGAAAAGCTGGTTCTGCAAATCAAAGCTCATTTAGCACAAGGTTGATATTAGCCATATTCTAGAATACATTATTTTTACTTATTTTTAATTTTTTTAATGTTTATTTATTTTGAAAGAGAGAGCCAGAGTGCGAGTAGGGAAGGAGCAGAGAGAGGAAGACAGAATCTGAAGCAGGCTCCAGACTCTGAGCTGTCAGCACAGAGCCCACGGCAAGTCTCACACTTACGAGCTGTGAGATCATGACCTGAGCCGAAGTTGAATGCTCAACTGACTGAGCCACCCAGGCACCCCTAGAATAAATTATTTTTAAGCAGTGTATGTTCCTTAGGAATAAATAACAATGATAATGTTTATGAATATATCATGCCTAGCAAATGAACCTTGTTTTGTTTATTTGATAGGCATATGAAAGAGCACTTTTTCCCCCTTCCTCTCAGCCTTTGGAGTTAAATAGATGCACAATCAAAGACTGCCACTTAACTACCTGTGTGACCTTAGGTCAAACTTCTCACTTTCTCAGCTTCGTCACTTATAAAATGGACACAAGATACCTACCTGATAAAGGTTGTCATGAAGATTATAGGTGTAATGGATATAAAGTTCCCAGTACAATTCTCAAGTTGTGATTAATTATATATCTGTCTTTATGTATTTCAAGAGTTCCCATTTAAGAAGAAAAAAAGGGAATAGACTTAACTCAGTTAACTCTAGAAAGTGAGTTAAGATCAGTGATAAAAAAAATATAGAAAGGAACATGTTTGTTCACTAATGAAGAACTTTGTAAGTAACTAAAGCTGCCTTAAAAAAAATAGAAATGTCTCAGAGGAAAAACAATTGTAAATAATGTGATAGATTTTTAACTTAAGGGGTGTTTGGATGGCTCAGTCAGCTGCACATCCGATTTTGGCTTAGGTTATGATCTTGTGGTTTGTGGTTTCAGGTTCCACATTGGTCTCCGTGCAGACAGCTCAGAGCCTGAGCCTGCTTCAGATTCTGTGTCTCCCTCTCTCTCTGCCCTTCCCCTGCTTATACTCTCTCTCTCAAAATTAAACATTTAAAAAAAAATTTTAAGACCTATTTGTAGTGATCATTTTGCAATATATATATGTATCAAATCATTATGTTGTACACCTTAAACTTATACAATGGTGTATGTCAATTATACTGGGGTAAAAAGGTTTTTAAAAACTAGAAGTGTCCACTTTAGAGTGGAGATCCTCACTGGGGTAGATGGTGAGTGACTTATCAGGGATGCCACTGAGGGGACTCTTACCTTCACAGTTTAAACTAGATCATCTTAGTTCCCTTTTCACGGGAGATTGTGAGATGCTCACGGGAGGACCCTAATTAGTGATCCCACCAATAATCATTAAAAAAGCCATGCTTAGGGGAAGAGTTTTGTATATCAATTACTACTCTCAGGTTATACTTTCCGAGGACCAATTAAAAAAAAACAAAAAACAAAAGGAAACTAATCCAGACTTCAGAGACTTCATCAGAAAGCCTTTGGCCCTTTCTTTGACCCTGAATAAAGTATGAAAAATCCAGAGAGAACTAGGCGTCTTCTGTACATTTGAACTCTCTTCTCAATGACTTTTAAAAATGAAAAATTATATGGGGCGCCTGGGTGGCTTAGTCGGTTAAGCGTCCGACTTTCGCTTAGGTCATGATCTCGCGGTTCGTGGGTTCGAGCCCCGCGTCGGGCTCTGTGCTGACTGCCAGCTCAGAGCCTGGAGCCTGTTTCAGTCTGTGACTCCCTCTCTCTCTGACCCTCCCTGCTCACGCTGTCTCTCTCTCTCTCTCTCCTAGAAATAAATAAAACATTAAAAAAAAAATTAAAAAAAAAAATGAAAAATTATAAAGAGATTGGTCATGCCATATCTTGTTAACGTACTTGAAAATTGTTCAATTGATGTATATGACTAAAACTCTAAATTACTTTTTCTTATTAAAATTTCCTGAAGCAGGGAGAAGGACAAAGAGGACTAATTATATTCTTCAGCCAGACTGAAGACTGAAAAAACTGCTGGCTTTTTCCTTTTGGGTTGATTTTCTTGATAAATTTTAACTTTTAAGCAGCAGTTATGAGAATTAAAAACTCTTAAGCTTTTGAAAAGCCATCCATTGCCTACTGTGTTAAGAGGCTAGCTGACTTGATTAAATAAGATTGTAGAGCTAATAAAATTAGTATCCTAGGGTATATCATTAATTTTGGTTCATATGTCTCAAATGAATATACTTGGTCACTAAGGGATCATAGATGGGAGAATATAATTGGATCAGCAAGGAAAGAGGTGAGGAAAAAAACCCTAATTAGAGTAGACTTTTTGAACACATCATAGAGGTAGATTTCTCCTTTTGTTGCTGACTGGATGGTTTATAAAAGGATTTCGAGGTAGTGCACAACTGTTTAAAACTTTGCTTTCAAAATCATAATGTTTTGAAACACAAACTTTCCTGTGTGTGTAAGCTATAGGCAAAGATTAAAATTGCTACCATATCTAGATATGTCCTAATGAGGAAACACAAAGACCACATCTTTTCCAGTATATGATTATTAGAACAGATGAAAGCATCAGCTCTTCAGAAACTGTTCATTCTGTGTTTCATTTCACGGTGAAATATTTTAAGGTCAAATAACTGTTTCTGTCTCAGATATTTACCCTTGTTTAGTAATGCATATATGATTGCTGAAACATTGGGTACAGTGCAAAATACTTTAAATGTTTTGATATGAAATAGGTTAATCACTGGTAGAGATACTGGTAGATCTTGGCTTTTTTTTTTTTTTTTAAGTTTTAATGAGGGGGGTATTTTAAAAACAAAAAGATTGGGTACCTTTTGTCAGAATACTTATGTATATATCTTTTAGTATTTCTAGACCTGCATGGTGTGAGGCTTAAAATCAAGGACTTCAAAAGTGAAAACTATTAACAAATGTTGCTTTTGAAGGAATTTATTTTATCTAAAATTAGCTTTTTCTGCACCTCCTTTCATGTAGATCATAAATCAAGAAAATTACAAAGTTTAAGGGTTACTTGCTATTATCAAAGCTAAGTCCAAAGCATTGACTGGAATTACCTACAACCCATGTCTCAGAAGGGTTTTATATGCATTTGCCACTAAGTAGTAGTTCTTAAAATGTAATGCCCAGAAATGCTCAATCAGACACTCTGGAATGGACCCTAGCAATCTGTATTTAACAAGCCCTCCACATGATGCTGGTGCAATTTGAAAGTTGGAGTTGGCTTTTCCCAAGAAAGAAATGAAAACGTCCAGTTAAAACCTTTGCATTTCTCCCTAGAGAAAAGGAAGCACATGCTGGCAACTCCTCCTCTCCTTCTCTGCCTTCATTGGCTGGATATATTTCATCAGACCCAACACATGCTTTCAGTAGCTTTAAGCAGATCGTGGTATTGCATTGTAAAATTCTGCAGTGCCAACAATTAGGAGAGAACATCATGCCTTCATTCATGTCACTGCTGACCCTGCCATGCATGAATGCTCAAGTGATTTAGAGTTCATATCAGCAGGTAAAAATCGTTCAGTAAAATTTAATGCAGACTAGTGGCCTCTTGAGACAAAATAACAAAACTGAAAATGGAAGCAGCACATAACTAATATTTGTATGTCAAATACGCCAGTACCAGCTGGCATAGTAAGTATTGAAATGAGAAATTGATATCAAGCAGGAAATTTACAATCAAATAGTAGTAAGCAATGATAGGAAGAGGAGAGGACTACCTTAAAACTCCGGTGAGGGCCCAGTATGGGTTTGAGTAACAAACAAGCATATTTTTCTGACTTTATGGAATACTTTAGTTACTATTTGTTAGAGCTAAATTTCAAAGGAAGCAGTTTTACCAAGAAAAATGACTTAAGATATTTCCCACATTGCTAACCTTAAGCCTTAAAAAAGCACCACTTCCCATCCACATATAACAACTTTTTACTTTTATCTATATTGCCAGCTCGATGGGAATTTTGAAATATCAAGTAGATCAACAGTAGCTTTTTTTTTTTTTCAACCATACAATGGCGTTTCATTACATTACTCTTACCTTAATGCATAATGTAATAGATATATTACATTAGCACACCTATTCTTTTTCTAAAATTTACTATAGCTTAAAACTACAAGGTATAAAAATTTAGAATTGCATATAAGTAAGTTGCAATGAAGAAAAAATTTGAAGGGGCTCTTTGGAAATCTTAACTGGAATCTTCATGGAACTTTTTTTTTAGTCTTTGGAACTGCTGGCTCATATAGCTGGCTTAAGGACTGTGAAAAGAGCTAGATGGGTAGTATCTGCCTGTATTCTTTAGTGATGTTATAGATTACAATTATGTATGCTTTTCTTCATTTTCTGCAAGGTTTTGAAGTACATGAGTTCATCTTAATAACCTAGGTATAATTTGGCCAGTAGTGTCTGTTTTTCTTTCTTAATGTATTTGAGTTTGGAGATGACGTTGATAGCAAAGTCAGTGATTAATATGATAATGTTTTCTTATTTCAAACAGCTAGTTAAAGGCCTTCAGCAAGAGCTGAACCGATTATATTCCCTTTTCTGTTCTCGGAATCCAGACTTTGAAGAAAAAGGGGGTAAAGTCTCAATAGTGTCACATTCCTTGGGATGTGTAATAACTTATGACATAATGACTGGCTGGAATCCAGTTCGACTCTATGAACAGTTACTGCAGAAGGAAGAAGAGTTGCCTGATGAACGATGGATGAGCTATGAAGAACGACATCTACTGGATGAACTCTATATAACAAAGCGACGGTAAAATACCCTAGTCTCTTAAAAGAATTTTAAAAGTCTTCATGGAATTACTGGACTTCTTAGGAGAAAATTGTAAGATTTTCATGATAATATTTGGAGTACAGAGATTTTTAGATAATATCCCCAATAGCATAGGCTAAAGACAATTTTGTTAATTTTCATGCTAATCCCATGCATGTTCCAATAGCATAAAATAAATTGCTTTGTCATCATCTTTTTCCTTCCATCTCTTTTTCAGAATTTATTAGGTGTGAAATCTAAAACTTATTCCAAGCTTAGTCACTATGCAGAATCCTTATTGAAAATGTTTACCAGCTTGTAGTCCTTTTTAATTTTTACTAATCTTAGAGATAATCCTTTGCCTTTCTTACTATTCTGAAAATAATTTTAAAACCCTTTTTTCCTTAGCAAATGAATTTTTGGCAGATTTATAATTATTTGATCACTTGTGGCCTTCCTGATACTACCTTTAATTCTTATTACATTCTTATCTTCATCTATAGTTACATGCTTTATCTTCTTTGTCCTCTTAATGCATCTCATCAAGTCTAATAGAACAGTGAAAAATCACTCATTTTGATAATTAGCATCATAAAAAAAACAATTTAGTTGACTAAAACTTTTATTCGGGAAGCCTTGGGTTTGTTTTAGTCTCATAATAGTTGTCTAAGGATTTTATTTGAAATATTAAGTGCCATAGGCTAAATACATATATTTTGTAGTGTCAAAGGAATTGATAGTTTTGAAAGAAAATATAAGCAAGCCTCAGAGTAGCCTTTTAGATATAAAATCCAGTAAAAAAATTTTTTTCAATAAATAATAAACAGGTTTAGAAAATGAACTGCACCTTAAAAAAATAAAAAACCTTAGTTCCATTATTTATTAAATGTAAGTAGATATGGAACATAATAATGGGAACAATTTGAAGTAACCCAAGTGTTCATCAACAGAGAGGGGTTAATAAACTGGTTGATCTGTGTGAAGGACAATTGTACAGCTGTTACAAAGATTGAAGTAGATCAAGAGGCAATGAAATGAAAAGATCTCCAAGATTCACTACTAAGTGTAGAAGAAAGCAAGCATAGAACAATGTATATGGTGTGAACATTCAGTGTGATTTTTCTTAAGGTCTATTATGTTTGTATTTGTCTCACATTTCCCTAAAGGATTCTCCCAAAAAGCTGTTAACCACAGCTATTACGAAGAGTGGAGCCACTTTTACTAATCACTTTATAAAATTTTTTTAATGTTTTATTTATTTCTGAGAGAGAGAGAGACAGAGACAGCGTGAGCAGGGGAGGATCAGAGAGAGAGGGAGACACAGAATCCGAAACAGGCTCCAGGCTCTGAGCTGGCTGTCCGCACAGAGCCTGACGTGGGGCTCGAACCCACAAACTGCGAGATCATGACCTGAGCCGAAGTTGGACGCTTAACTGACTGAGCCCACCCAGGCACCCCCTAATCATTTTATAAATGTTTATAGACTGTAGCAGGTGCATTTATCAAATACTGTCAATAGTGATTAATCTCAGGGATTAGATAATGGGCCATCATTTTCTTCTTTATACTTTAGTGAAGTAGTGAGCATTTAATATTTATAAAATTTAGAATATAAATAATAGTACATTGTCTCCTACTGCTTCCTAGGCTAAGAGAAATAGAAGAACGGCTACATGGATTGAAGGCGTCATCCATGACACAGACACCTGCCTTAAAATTTAAGGTAAGGAAAGAGAGATAAGATTTTCATTATTTATCTCGATTTCTTTTCAAACATCATTTGAAGTCTGACATGAAGATTCAAGTGAAATCTGAATTTTTCTTTCAAATGAATATATACTAAACACATACTGTGTGTTGGACATTGCTAGTTTTGGGGCTTTACAAGGAAAAGGGTGGACAAGATGGCTTCCTGCCCCTCAGGATCTGTCTGTGTCACTATCTACGATGTCTTTTGTTTTTTTTTTATGTTTATTCATTTAGAGAGAGAGAGTATGCCCAAGCAGGGGAGGGGCAGAGAGAGAGAGAGAGAGCGAGAGAGAGAGAGAGAGAGAGAGAGAATCCCAAGCAGGCTCCACAGTGTCAGTGCAGAGTCAGAGCCCAATGCAGGGCTCAGACCCACAAACTGCAAGATCATCATCTGAGCCAAAGTCAAGAGTTGGACACTCAACTCACTGAGCCACCCAGATGGCCCAGTTACTATCTACCATTTCAAATGCTTTTTCTTACAGTTTTAATTTAACACAAGTTAATTTTCTTCAGCCTTCAGACATGTTGAAGCTACCCAGTCTTTTAAAATTAAAGAAAAAGCTTTCTCAAACCTTCTTTAACATGAAGGTACCACTCTCAAAATATATATTCATTTATTTGGGGGAAAAAAGAAGAGTCGCTTCAGATGCAGTATGGGGAAGAGATTAAAGGTACATAAAACTGGAGGCAGGGACAAGTATATATTGTTATGGCCCAAATGAAAGACCAGGAGATGAAGTGAAGTAACTTCTTAGGTGTTGGGATGAGCTGGAAAGATGAATTGGGGTGTCTCACCCATTGGGATAATGGGTTATATGAGAGCAGTAGGGGGACTTTAGGAGGGAAAGTGTCATGTTCTGTATATAATCCAGTGCTGCTGACCACACCTGTTTTCTAGAAGCCCTCTCGTGTGGCTTCCATGTATACTGCATTATCATGGTCCTCCTTGCCCTCCTCCTCTTGTGGTCTTACCTCCTTCCCCTACTAACCAAATGTAGACAATGCTCATAGTTCTAGCTGAAGCCCTTCTTTTTTTTTTCTTTTCTAATTGTTTTAATGTTTATTTATTTTTGAAGAAGAGAAACAGCCTGAGTTGGGAAGGGACAGAGAAAGAGGGAGACACAGAATCCGAAGAAGGCTCTAGGCTCCAAGCTGTCAGCACAGAGCCCAATATGGGGCTCAAACTCACCAGTCATGAGATCATGACCTGGGCCAAAGTCAGATGCCCTACTGACTGAGCCACCCAGGCACCCCTCCTTTTTTCTTTTAAATGTTTATTTTAAGAGAGAGAGAAACAACCAGTGTTGAAGGGGCAGAGAAAGAGGGAGAGAGAATCCTAAGTAAGCTCCATGCTGGCAGCACAGAGCCTGACATAGGCCTGTATCCCATTATCCTGGGATCATGAACTAAGCCAAAATTAAGAGTCAGATGCTTAACCAGCTGAGCCACCCCGGTGGCCCAAGCCCTCTCCCTCTATGCACTTCATAAGCCATCTTACCCTTCTCTTGGTTTTTTACATACCACTTCTGTGATTGTGATACATAGACTTGGGAGATGACATATCCAATTCTATATCTCTTGCCTTAAAATTTCCACCCCTATTAGATACTTTACGGATACTTCAAACTTATTATGAATAAAAACAGACAGTACCTAGAGTTTCTGTTGCAGTTAATGGAACCACTGTCTTCCCGAAAGTCAGCTAGATCCAGAGCTTGTGACTTGCCCCTGACTCATTCCTTATCCTCATCTTCATTCAGTCATTTTGATTCCACCGTCTACTCTCCCGTTTCCATTTCTGAATGGCATATCTTGTCCTGCTGGGTTCAGATTATCTCTTGCCTAAACACTTTCAGTAGTTTCCTAATTTGTCAGAGTCAACAGACTCTAAATTTTCCAGTTCATCCACACACTACTACCAGGTTTACTAACCTCCTAAAACATGGGTTAAATCCTGTTCTCCTTCACTACCCATAAAATCAATAAATCAATTAAGTCCTACTTTTTTAAGCCAAATAGTCAAGATTCTATACATTCTCATTCCAAGTTACATTTTCCTAACACCCATGTTTTCAGCTATGGCAGACTATTTGTGTTTCCTAAATTGAACCAGGTTCTCTCCTGTCTCTGCTCTAGCTCATGTGATTCTGTCAGTCAAAAAATGTCCTTCTTTCTGGCCCCAATGACCCAGCCCCAGATGTAGAAATCCTTTTTGTTTTTTATGGCCAGTGCAAAGGCTTCCTCCTGTGTATCAGAAAACACAAACAGGCTTTTCTCCAAAGAAGACATACAGATGGCCAACAGACACATGAAAAGATGCTCAATACCATTCACCATCAGGGAAATGCAAAGCAAAAACACAAAAACAGCAAGTATTGGAGAGGATGTGGAGAAAAAGGAATACTCATGCACTGTGGGTGGGAATGAAAGCTGGTGGAGCCACTGTGGAATACACTCTGGAGGCTCCTCAAAAAATTAAAAATAGAATTAGCATATGATCCAGTAACTCCACTACTGAATATTTACCCAAAGAATATGAAAACACTGATTCAGAAAGATAAATGCACCCCTATGTTTACTGCAGCATTTGTACAATAACCAAATTATGGAAGCAATTTAAGTGTCCATTGATAGATAAATGGATGAAGATGTGGAATATTACTCAGCCATAAAAAAAAAGGAATGAAATCTTGCTATTTGCAACAACATGGATAGATCCAGTGGATATAGTCCTAAATGAAGCAAGTCAGCCTGAGAAACACAAGGACCATTATGACATCACTCATGTAGAATTTAAGAAACAACACAAAGGAACAAAGAAAAAAAAGACAAACCGAAAAACAGACTCTTAACTATAGAGAACAAACTGATGGTTACCAGAGGGGAGGTGGGTGGGAGGTGGATAAAATAGGGGAAGGGAATTAAGAGTACACTTACTGTGATGAGCTCTGTGTAATCTGTAGAATTGTTGAATCATATTTTACAGGTGAAACCAATGTACCAATGTATGTTAACTATACTGAAATTTAAAAAAGTAACTTCCCAATTTGGGGGGCGGGGGGGAATGCTTCCTCCTGTGTAAAAACTCTTAGAGTTGGAATTAATTATCCCTCTCTTATAGCAGTCTTTCCCTCTGTTCACTTATTTTCTTCTGCCTCCCCCACAGGATTCCTCTGCCTTATTGGTCTTTATTAAAGCCTTCATAGCACCAGAGTATTACCTCACACAAAATAGCAGCTTGATAAAACTTTGACTAGAGTGTGAAAGCACACGATGAAATGGTTTTCCTTCTCCTTTTCTTCTTCTCATTTTTTTTGTTTTCTGTTAGACTTAAGGGTAACAAATTTGCTTCTAAAAGTGGATATTTTTAGAATAATTAATGGTTGGCATATAATTAACAAATAATGCAGATACCATCTGAATGAGGCTCACGAAAAAAGACATCTGAAGATAATTTTATTGCTCATATTTTACCATGTATTATGTTGTGCCCAAATTCTGCTGAGAAAGACTTTAACCAGTTTTAAAATTTAGGATGACTTTATCATTTTAGGTCGAGAATTTCTTCTGCATGGGATCCCCACTAGCAGTTTTCTTGGCATTGCGTGGCATCCGCCCAGGAAACACTGGAAGTCAAGACCATATTTTGCCCAGAGAGATTTGTAATCGGTTACTGAATATTTTTCATCCAACAGATCCAGTGGTGAGTTGTACTTACAGACATTTTTCCCTCAATATTAAATTGTTCATAAAAGACTCTGTAGGAAATATGGCAAGGTACAACTGAACTAATGAGAAATGAGTTCATTTATCTGATTATATTTTCATAGGTTCATATCTTTAAGACATTTGTGTTTTGGTTAATTTAGGGCTTGGGAAGTACTTCAGAGATGATCTGTTTGTATTATAGTATAAGAGCATAATGTAAAACTATCATCTCTGAACAAATAGTACAAGGAACCAGGAGTCTTCTGGACTGTCCAACCATAACCAATTGTAATACCAAAACCCCAGCAACCATAAATTTTGGAAATCCCATTTTAATTACTTTTTTCTCTAAAGCGTGCTACCATAGTGAAATGTGTTTGGTAGACCCTATTTGGAATGTATTTAACATGAAAATTGGAAGAATTTATTTTAGCCTGGTAGGATTTTAAATCTGAGGTTTTTTTCATTCTCTATTATGTTTATACTGTCAATAATTTTTAAATGTGAACACTCCAGTGATCTTGCATCCAGGTAAACCGTTTACTACCAAGTAAGATTTTTAGATGAGAAAAAATGCTTCCTAAATCCTTTTGCGGACAAGGCTAGATAGAACTAAATTTAAAAGAAACTACTTTAAATAGGCTTCATTCTCAGAAAATTAGCTTTGTGTAATTGTGTAGTCTTTTTAAAGATCTTTAGTCTTTCCCAAAAAAATAGAACATTGATTAAATATTAAAACTTTTAAAATTTCCAATGTGTTAAAGAATCAAAAATGCTATCTTTAAGAAATAAATTTCACTGAGAATCTAGTATTCGATTCAAATACAGACTGCATTTATAACTTGAAAGTGAAGTGAGTTTGTAGGGGAACTCTGAGTTATCGGTGTATTCCCTGCCATTGGTATAATCTTAAACTTTTGTTATATTAAAGAAAGAGGGCTCCCAAGTCATTTTATTAAGTTATTTTATATTCATTTTATAGTTTTTCTGTGATTTTTTTAAAATAAAGTTTCTTTTAAATAAAGTTTATGTCAGAACTGTACGAGGCAGTCTTTACAAATGTTGTCTCTTCCCAACATCCTTGTGAGGTAGGAAATGTTAATCTCCTTTTCTACAGCTCAGGAAACAGTGGCTCAAAACCTTGTGACTTGGTAGGTATTATCCAGTTAGTAAGTAACAGAGGCCAGAATGTGAACTTGGGGAGTTCTAATGCCAAGTCCATTCATTGCCTTTTCTTCTATATCATCCCTTCTTCATGTTAGACAAATGGTCTTGTATCAGCATCTAGTTTGTGCTGTTACTAATGTTAATCTATTTGAAAATAGAGCTTACTAAGAGCTCCCAAGATATTACAGATTGACCTTGTTAACTCTGTCCTAGTTTACTGTTTATTGCTTCAGCTTTGTTGGTGAAACTAACATAAATCTAATTGTTATATGATATCAGAACATAATAGAAATGAATCTGTGTCTCTGAAAAACAAATTAATGGGCACTGTTAGCTTAGACCAACACTAATTGGATTTTTCCATAATCTCATCATTAAGGATATATAATTAGACCAACTACATATTATTAATAGTGAACAAATAGGAATGCATGTTAGAAATAACAGGTTTTTTGGGGCTCCTGGGTGGCTCAGTTGGTTAAGTGTCCGACTTCAGCTCAGGTCATGATCTTGCGGTTCGTAGTTTTGAGCCCCGCATCAGGTTCTGTGCTGGCAGCTCAGAGCCTGGAGTCTGTTTCAGATTCTGTGTCTCCCTCTCTTTCTGCTCTCTCTTTCTGCCCCTCCCCTGCTCATGCTCTTTCTCTCTCTGTCTCAAAAATAAACTATAAAAAAAGAAAAAAAGAAATACCAGGTTTTTTTTTTCATTCCCTAAGGTCTACTGAGAACACAATAGAATAAGAATAAATAGCTTACTAAAATCCAAGCATTGTGCCTTAATGTTGTGTTTCTTTGCATTTTTTTTTAATCAAGGCTTATAGATTAGAACCGTTAATACTGAAACACTACAGCAACATTTCACCTGTCCAGATCCACTGGTATAATACTTCCAATCCTCTACCTTATGAGCATATGAAGCCAAGCTTTCTCCACCCAGCAAAAGAACCTACCTCACTTTCAGAGAATGAAGGCATTTCAACAATACCAAGCCCTGTGACCTCACCAGTCTTATCCCGTCGACACTATGGGGAATCTATAACAAACATAGGCAAAGCAAGCATATTAGGTAATTTCTCTTAAGTATTTCTTACCAGTTAAATATAAGTACTTTTTAGATAGGCATTAGATTTGGGATACTTGAAAATACTCCGTGTATTAAAAAACATCCAACATTTAATCCCCATGTTTAGAATTAACTACTCTCTCACTGTTCATATTTGAGAGCAAAAAGCCCCAAAGATTCTCCAACTAGATTGGATCTTCTAGTTTTAGAATCTGAGATAGCTGGAGAGACAAGGAAAGGCCTGGGAATCAAGGCCCTTATTTTAATCTTGGCCCTACCACCTGCTATGGGATCTTGGGTAAGTCACATTATTTTTAATGTTCTGCTTCCTCATCAGTAAAATGAGGGAGTGCTGGAATTCTAAGGGTGCCCCTGCCAACCAGTTCTCCAATTCACGTCTTAACAGTCTCTCAAACCATGTCCGTCCTGGGGTCAACAAGGATATTTAACCTCTTTGAATGACCTCAAGCACCAGCCACAGTGTTTGGAGTAACACTGGTTTCTGTGCCCCTTGAATTTGTCCGTTGTTCTTAGTTGCCGGTTGCCTTAATATAAAGTGCCACAAGATGGCACTATAATAGGCTTTTCATTGAGATTTCACGTTGTACTCCCAGATTTGTTTATTGATAGCTTTTTATAACATACTTCAGTAGTGAAGCATATCAGTAGTAAATATATGCCCATGTCAATGGCATGATTCTTTCATTGAAGTTTTTAATCTTCCCAGATACTGTAATAAACCGTGATCACTTGAATAAAATAGAATCTTTATTCCTTTGTACCCTATATGCCTACAGTTTGTGTAACTTTCATTCTATTCAACACCATTTTTACTTAGAAACCTACAATGTAGATTGTAATTTTCCTATGTTCGCACCCTGGAAAACTATGACTAGGGCTTGGTTCCTCTGCCAATTGGCTGTAGCTATGGACGGTGCTCTTTAGCTTGGTATGTGGTATAATTCCAACAGACTGACTGCCCTGTTTTGTGAAATACAGGGGCTGCTAGCATTGGAAAGGGCCTTGGAGGAATGTTGTTCTCAAGATTTGGACGTTCATCTACATCACAGCCATCTGAGACATCAAAAGACTCCATTGAGGATGAGAAGAAGTCGGTTGGCTCACTTCCCACTACCACTGTGGCTACACAGACCCTTCCACATAGCAGTTCTGGCTTTCTGGATTCTGCATGTTAGTTCATACTTTTCTTTCCTTAAGTTAATACTATATCTCTTAAAACTTGAGGGGGGGGAAGATTTAGATACTAACAGTAGCAGTCAACTCTAAAATCTAAAGCAGGAATTAGTTATTTTTAAAAAGTACTTTCCCTCTGATTATATTTTTTATTTTTTTTGAGAGAGAGAGAGCATGTAAGCATGGGATGAGCAGAGAGAGAGAGGGCAGGGGGCAGGGGTGAGGGAAAGGGAGAGAGACAGAGACAGAGAATCCCAAGCAAGCTCCACGCTTAGCATGGAGCCTGATGCGGGGCTCAGTCTCACAACTGTGAGATCGTGACCTGAGCTGAAATCAAGAATTGAACACTTAACCAAAAGAGCCACCAGGTACCCCTGATTATATTTTTAAGTATAATTCCCAGGTAAATGCAGTTTTACTCTCTGCATTGGTGAATTAAGAGTTAAGAACATTAATAATCAGGGCCTTGTGGCTCAAGGATCTTAAACATCAAGCAAAAAACAAATCTCTTTGGGGTAAAGCACCTCTCATTTTTATAAAGTAGATTTTTAAAAAAAATATATGGTCTTCTCAGCCTTAAAAATTCATGTAACTGCTTCAAACCTCTGCTGTGTATATTCTTGATACTTTTTTTTTTTTTAAGTTGAGACCACTGTATATTTTATCTCCTTTTCTTGTAGGACAAGAACCTAATTGAGTCACATTTTCCTGTAATGACTCTGGCCCAGGTTATTGCTCAACTGTAATTGGGCAACTTGTTAGTGATGACTTTTGCCTTAATCTTGGGGGCTTCTGAACGAAAAAGGCCATGAATGGGCTTCTGTGTTTATCTGGTTGTATATTTAAAAGCAGTGTAGGCAGATGGTCTGTGTGTGAGTGTAGTTAACATCTTTCAGGACACATGGTTTTTGTTCTTTAGGAAATACTGTGTTTTCTTTTATATATATATATATATAAATTCCTTT